>NW_022437005.1:7754860-7957951 GCF_009761245.1 Sapajus apella
ATCTACTAAAACTACAAAAAATTAGCTGGGCATGGTGGCGCGTGCCTGTAATCCCAGCTACTCAGGAGGCTGAGGCAGGAGAATTGCCTGAACCCAGGAGGCGGAGGTTGCGGTGAGCCGAGATCGCGCCATTGCACTCCAGCCTGGGTAACAAGAGCGAAACTCCGTCTCAAAAAAAAAAAAAATGGTTTTAGAACAGAGTACAGTTGTAGCTTGCTTAAGAATGGGGATATACTCTTGAGAATTGTGTCACTGGGCAATTTCACCATCGTGCAAACACACAAATCTAGTACTCACCTAGGCTGTGTAGTATAGCCTATTGCTCTGAGGGTGCATACCTGCAAATGTGTTATTGTACTGAATACTGAGGGCAACTGTAACATGATGGTAATCATTTACGTATCTAATATATATCTAAACATCGAAAAGGCAAAGTACAAAAGTATGGTATAAAAGATGAAAAAACAATACACCTGTATAGGGCAGCTCCATTATAATTTTATGGGACCACTGTCATATATCCAATCTGTCATTCACCTGAACATTGTTATGTAGTGCATGACTATGTATAAATATTTTTAATCTGACTAAAGAATTCTCCCTGCACTGCTGAAACAGAAACCTCATAGCTGGGACACAGCCAGATATTTTAACATTCTGATACATAGCCATGGTGAAAAGAAACTGACTCATTGTTATCGTTTTCCTTCTCCATAAATTATTTTCCAAACTAGGTATTATGGGATGTCCCTCTCAATCTGCCCCCCTCACTCAGGCACACACCCCAAGCACAGGCGCACACACACACACATACAATGACATCTCAAATTTCCCATGTCGTTAGGTGAGTTCAGCCTTTCCCCTGACTTGAGGCTCATCCATTCTTCCATCTGCCATCACCATGTCCCACCGGGCTTCCTCCTGACTCTCCTGGGCCCATTCTCACCAGGAGACCCCTGGCTTTGACACCAACTGTCTCCACCTCCCAAACCAGCTACTTGCTGATGTTCCCCCTCTTCTGATAGAAGTTTCAGCCTGAGCCTCGAGGGCCCTCTGAGAGATAACACCAGTAGCACAGGTGTGATAGGCGCCACAGATGGCCCTGACTCTTCACCTTTCCCTTTGCCACATGACTTTGCACCTCCTCCTACTAGAGCAGCACAGGACATTCCCCACCCTCTTCACATCAGGTTTGGTCATGTGACTGGTTTGGCAAATGGACTGTGAGCAAGGGCAACATGACTGACAGCCTGGAAGGTCTTGATGATTGGGCATGAACCTTGGCCATCATGGGAGCGCTCCCCCAAGGTGGCTGTTTCCCCTTCCGTCTGAATTCCAGTTGGGCACAGGAAGAGCAGATGCAAGGTGAAGAGGAGCCAAGCCCAACCAGATCCATGAAATAGAGCTATGCTGTAGACTATGAAATAGAGCTATGAAATAGAGCTATGCTGAGTTGTGTACTGCCAAAATTTAGACATTGAAGTCCTAACCCCCAGTGTGACGATATTTGGAGATGGAGCCTTTGAAGGTAGTTATGTTTAAATGATGTCATCATGGCAGGGACCCCATGATGAGACTCATGTCCTTATAAAGAGAGAATGAAGGCTGGGCATGGTGGCTCATGCCTATAATCCCAGCACTTTGGGAGGCCAAGGTTGGTGGAGCACCTGAGGTCAGGAGTTCCAGACCAGCCTGGCCAACATGGCAAAACTCCCTCTCTACTAGAAATACAAAAATTAGCCAGGCATGGTGGCACACACCTGTCATCCCAGCTACTTGGGAGAGTGAGGCAGGAGAATCTTTTGAACCCGGGAGGCAGAGGTTGCAGAGAGCCAAGATCTCGCCACTGTACTCCAGCCTGGGTGACAGAGCAAGACTCCATCTCAAAAGAAAAAAAGAATGAGATCAGAGCTCTCTATCTCCTCTGTGTGAGGACACAGCAAGGAGGACGACATCTCCAAGCCAGGAATAGAGAACATTCATGGGGAACCAAATCAGCTGACACCTTGATCTTGTACTTCGTAGCCTCCAAAACTGTGAGAAAAAATTTCTGTTGTTTAAGCCACCCATTCTATGGTATTTTGTTATGGTTGCCCAAGCTAACTAATCCAAGTTGCCAGCCAAGACAGTTTAACAAACCAACTCCCAGATAAGTATGTAAGCCATTCAAAGCAAGACCAGTAGGGCCACTCAGCCAAGATCCGCCTATTCCCAGCCAACCCACAAACAGATGAGTTGAATGAATCTTATTGTTGTGCACCCCACATATTTTATAGTTGTGAGCTACATAGCATACATGGCAATTTTTGATTGGCATAGATAAACTCCAAATTCTGTGAAGGCAGAGACTCTGTCTTGTTAACTATTATATAACCAGCACCTAGCACAGTGTCTGTCAAATAATAATACTAAAGAATAATTGTTTCGTGCGTAGATAATTTAACAAATGAATGAATGCATAACAACTGGAGGAAAACACTAGAAGAGCTCAATGCCTATTTTGGGTGCTAGTTTTATTAGGGTCCTCCACGGAAACAGAACCAATAGGATTTAGATGTGTGTGTAATGAATGTGTGTGTGTGTGTGTGTGTTTACCTGATTTATTACCTGATTTACATGCACAGATGATTATAGATATTGGCAAGTCCCAAGATCTGCAGAGTGAGTCACCAAGCTGGATACCTAGGAGAGCCCAATGTTTAGTTACTATCCAAGTCCACAGGCCTGAGACTGAGAGCTGATGGTACAGTTCCAATCCTAAGGCTGGCAGGCTCAAGACACAGGAAGAACTGACGTTTCAGTTTGAGTCCAAACGCTAGAAAAATGGCCAATGTTCCTGTTTGAAGGCCATCATGCAGGAAACCTTCTCTCTTATTGAAGGAAGGACAGTTTTTTGTTCTGTTCAGGCCTTGAACTGATTGGATGAGGTTCCCCAACATTAGAGAAGAGAATCTTTTAAACTGTCTCTCATTTTAAATAATAATTGCATCCCAGGCAGATCATTTGAGGTCAGGAGTTCAAGACCAGCCTGGTCAACATGGTGAAAGCCCATCTCTACTAAAAATATAAAACTTAGCCAGCCATGGTAGCAGACACCTGTAATCCCAGCTACTTGCAAGACTGAGGCAGGGGAATCACTTGAACCTGGGAGGCAGAGATGGTAGTGATAGAGATTGCACCACTGCACTCCAGCCTGGGCAACAGAGAAAGACTCTATCTAAAAAAAAACAAAAAAAAAAAACAAAAAAAAAACAACTAATTGCGTTCAAAACACCCTCAAAGAGACACTCTGGGTGCTCAGTAGCCCAGCCATGTTGACGCACCAAACATGCTTCATGTACTCTATGTGGTGAGTCCCCAGAGCAGAGGTGGCTCACCCACTACCTGTCATTTTCTAGAACACCTGTAGCAGTGGATGAATTAAAAAGGGTGTGACTCTTTCTGGAGTGTTACATCTTTGCTACGCTGCTGCTGGTCAGCATGTGTTGTCCTCGTGCAATGAAGAGAGGAGGGATGGAGGTGGTGGGGGAGGAGAAAGAACAACATCCGCCCTACACGATAACAGCCTTAAATTTCAAAAGTGCCATGTGGAGAGTTTTGCTCAGGCCTGGCTTCTCCGTAATGTGTTTTGACGGGTTTGAAATTGGCCTGATGCAGGCCAACAATAAAAGGAGAGTTGAGCTTACATAGCAGAAAATCTATACTCTCTAGACACCTGCTTACTGCAGGAGAATCCAAGGTATTGACCTTCAATTCAGCTCCCACATGAGCTGATGCTGAGATAAGGGGAGCTCATCTGTTCACCCTTCCAGGCACTTCCAGGCTCACAGCCTCAGCCTCGGCTTTGTAAGTCACTAAAAGGGCCTTTATTGACTATTGGGCCTTTATTGACACCTCCAAGACAGAGGAAGCTTATATCGATGGGCCCCATTTCCTCTTCCCTACCTCAGTGATGCCTGAAATTCCTTTGGTAGAAGCTAAAATGCAAATGACATTAGGAGAGAGAAATAATGGATTTAAATTCACGATTTAGAATTTAAATTCTAGAGATGGGGCTCTGTCATCACACTATCTCTGTACTCTGCACCTTCCTCCTTCCCACACTGCCCCCCCAGGAAAAGAGGGCACCTATTGTATTATTCCTGATTATCCAGAGAAACAGTATGTATAGGAGACGATAGATAGATTAGATAGATAGATAGGTAGATAGATAGATAGATAGATAGATAGATAGATAGATAGATAGATTAGATCGGCAGGCAGAGACAGAGAGGCAAGGCAGAGACAGATGATAGGTAGGTAGATAGACAGATAGATAGACAGATAGATAGATAATAGATAGATAGATAGATAGATGATAGTCGGCAGGCAGAGACAGGCAAAGCAGAGACAGATGATAGATAGGTAGGTAGCCAGATAGATAGATAGATAGATAGATAGATAGATAGATAGATAATAGATAGATAGATAGATGGAAAGGCAGGCAGGCAGAGACAGTCAGATAGCTAGCCAGATAGATAGATAGATGATAGATAGATAGATAGATAGATAGATAGATAATAGATAGATAGATAGATAGATAGATAGATTAGATCGGCAGGCAGAGACAGACAGGCAAGGCAGAGACAGATGATAGGTAGGTAGATAGATAGATAGATAGATAGATAGATAGATAGATAGATGATAGATTGGCAGGCAGAGACAGGTAAAGCAGAGACAGATGATAGATAGGTAGGTAGGTAGATAGATAGATAGATAATAGATAGATAGATCGATAAGCAGAGACAGACAGGCAAGGCAGAGACATAGGTAGGTAGATAGATAGATAGATAGATAATAGATAGATGATAGATAGATAGATAGATAGACAGACAGACAGGCAGGCAGAGACAGTCAGATAGCTAGCCAGACAGATAGATAGATAGATACATACATACATACATACATACATAATAGATAGATAGGTAGCTAGATGTGAAATTGATTATAAAGTATTGGTTCATGCAATTATGGAGGCTGAGGAGTCCTATAGTCTGCTACTTGCATGCTGGAGACCCAGAAAGCCAGTGGTGCAGTTCAAAATCCTGGGAGCCAGAGAGCCAACGGTATAGTTGCAGTCTGAGTCTGAAGGCCTGAGAACCAGGAGCGCCGAGGGCAAGAGGAGATGGATGTCTCAGCTCAAGCACTCAGGCAGTTCTACTGAACTGTCAACACAATTAGAAATACCCCAAAAGATGAAGTTGCAAATAAAAAGAAAAGGTCTAGAGAGTTTGTCAGATAAAACTTTCTCCTTTTAAAAGGAACTAAGTGACTTGTCACCATACAGTTCAGGATCTGCAAATGCCAGCCTCTGGAATTCAGATCTGTTATGCCATAGGAATATTCTGATCCAAAATTTCATTCACTGAGATATGGTTTGACTGTGTCCCCACCCAAGTCTCATATCGAATTGTAATCCCTACGTGTCAAGGGAGGGGCTGGTGGGAGATGATTGGATCATGGGGCGGATTTCCCCTTGGCTGTTCTTGTGACAGAGAGTTCTCACAAGATCTGGTTGTTTGGTAAGTGTCTGCTGCGTCTTCTTTCTCTCTCTTTCTCTCCTGCTCCTGCTGCCTCGTGAAGACATGCCCTGCTTCCCCTTCACCCTCCACCAAGCTTGTAAGTTTCCTGAGGCCTCCCCAGCCACACGGAACTGTGAGCCAATTAAACCTCTTTTCTTCTTCTTTTTTTTTTGAGACGGAGTCTTACTCTGTCACCCAGGCTGGAGTGCAGTGGCACCGATCTCAGCTCACTGTGGCCTCCACCTCCAGGGTTCAAGCGATTCTCCTGCCTCAGCCTTTCAAGTAGCTGGGATTACAGGCGTCTGCCACCATGCCCGGCTAATTTTTGCATTTTTTGGTAGAGACAGGGTTTCACCATGTTGATCAGGCTGGTCTCCAACTCCTGACCTCAAGTGATCCACCTGCCTTGGCCTCCAAAGTGCTGGGATTATGGGCATGAGCAACTGTGCCCGGCCCTCTTTTCTTTATAAATTACCCAGTCGTGGGTAGTATCTTTATAGCAGTGTGAACTCACACTGCCAATTTGAAACCACATTGCCAATTTGGATTCTTTGTGGCATATCTATCTTATCACTGCACCAAAGAAATAAATAGCAAACTTCTCAGTTATGTGCAGAAATGTACTTTAGGAAGTTAGGCATAATAACAACAGCAGTAGTAGGAATAATAATGGGATTTTCGCATGTATTAGCACTTTCTATGTGTTCGCACTGTACTAAGCCTCTTGCAAACACTATCTCCTACATTCCTTACACCAATCCCATGATCTTGGAGTTATTTTCCTCTCCAGGTCCAGGTTAGAAAACAAACTACAGAGGTTACGGATCTTGCCCAGGGTTGTCCAGTTCTTGGTGATTGAAACTGGAAACAAGCACATGATAGTCTGAGCTCAGAGACTGAACTCAGTGTATAAGAAAACCAGATAGGACCAGGTGTGCAGGGGAAGGAGAGACCAGAAATTCACAGCCAATCCAAATCTGTTCCACATGGATTGGCCCCCATCTTTGTTAAGTGAAATCATCCAATATTAGATTTCACTACACTTAGAGATGAAAACAGCCAGGGATCCCCCCGAAACAGACCCTGAGACAAAAATTTAGGTGCAAGTAGGTTACTTGGGAGGTGATTCCAGGGAAGCTGGTGAGGGGATGGGGAGGCAAGCTGGGGAAATGAGACAGGGGAGAGAAGGAAACGCCTTCAAGGCAGACGAATGAATGCTTCACTACTGTGGGCAATGTGCTTGAGCCCAGAGGGGACATCTGGTGACTATGTTAAACACGCCTCAGAGTTGCCTCACCCAAGGGCCAAGGAAGCTGCGTTATTTAACCACCCACTCCTGTTGGCCGATGGTCAGGGCCCCTCTTGCTGGCATTCATTTCTGAGCCTTTGAGGCCTGTTGTTTGCCTATGCTGTGCAGATTCTGTGCCTGATACAGGTGCTGGCATGTACAAGGGTGCAGAGGGCAAGGGATATGCGTGAGCACTGACAGTGGTTGCTCCACCATATATGTCTCCAGGACGTGGCTTTGGCTTCAGATTTGACACTCATTTCACCTTCTCACAAAGGCATTGCTCTAAGAAATTGCTCCGGCCAAGGGCTTGGAATTATGAGCACTGGAGGTAGAATATCCCTCTTCTCCTAGACCCCTCCAGGAGCTCGCCTGTGAGAAAGGAGAGGGTTAGACACCCTCTGCATAAGACTGTGTTTGGCACCAGAGAGCCCAAGTCCATGCTGTAGATTTCCCAAGGCACTAACATCTGCCTGCCTTCCTCATCAGCATCTCTAAACTTTCGAGGGGCTGGAACAAATGGGCGAGTGAAACAAACCAGGGGAAATATTCAAGGCAGGCAGGCAGAGTATTGCATACTCAGATTTCTATTTCCTGAGAGAGGAGTTAAGAGTCCGGAGTGAAAGAATGAAGTGATAAACAGCGTGGCCGGGGATATTTTAGCCTTGGAAATCCAGATATAAGATATTGTGAGTGTGTTTGCTACATTGATTTGCTCCACTTTTTAGCACTTAAAAGGAAAAATGAGTTTTATATCACATTATAACTGACTGTGTAGTGTGGAGGGCTGTGTGTGTGTGTGTGTGTGTGTGTGTGCGCGCGCGTGTGTGTGTGTTATGCATAATCAAGAAAGACTCAAGAGTTTACCAAGACCAAGAGGGCAGGCCTGAAATATATCATAAACAGATTGAAAGTGTGCTACTGCCAAATACATTGCAAGCTAAATTTGTATTGAAACCAAACCTGAATTCTGATTTTCGTTCCTTTTAACTAAAATAAACAGCATTTCAATATTGAAAGCTTTTATGGAATTCCCATAGAACGAATATAGATGAAACCATAAATAATTTTTACTTTTCATTTTAAAATTTAAATGTAGTATACAAAGATATATTCCACAAAATACAACTTCAATGCCAAGTCACCCAACTATATGGGGAAAAAGTGGTCTTCTAAAGGTTTGGGTTTTTTTTTTATTTTCTCCTGGAGCACTTTGTCTAGATAAGGTTGATTCCTGCCTTCTGTGACTGTGATTTCAAATATGACTTCTCTGAACTTTATAACCTTATTTTGAAGGAAAGCATCTTAAGAGCAAGGGATAAAATTCAAAAAATTCAATTAATTGAGATGACAGAAAATAATCTACTAAGCGAATATATCAGGCAATTGGAAGCTTTCATACCTTTCAAAAAGGAAATAACCTATTTCTTGCCTTGTTATCTAATCACACAGGAGTTTATTTCTCTTGAAGCTGTTACAAATCTACCTAATGAGGCCTAAACACTGTTGCCAAGCAATTAGAGTTTTTATTGTGTCACTGATTTCCTTCATTTCCGCAGTTGCTGATAATCATTAGCCAATACTGTCTCATCTAAGAATGCACAGCGTGTGTGTGTGTGTGTGTGTGTGTGTGTGTGTATGCACACGCACACCCTTCAGCCTGCTGAGAATGCCCATGGGGGAGACAGCCTTGGACAGTTACAAAATTTGCACATTTTGTATATCTTATTTGTCAAAGCATTTGTGCTGACCCACGTTCATTTGTTATTCTGTGGATGTTATTTATTTCATAGGTATTGAGAGATGGCAGCATTTACTAACACACACACACAGGCACACATGCACACACACATAGCTGATTGTATTTTCCAAAGATGACTTCACTAGTATCTTCTAGAACTTCCCTGTCAACAAGTGGAGTCTAATTCACTTGCCCTTGAATCTAGACTGTCTTGTGACTCACCCACAGCCAACAGAGTCCAGCAGAAGTGATTTCCAAAGCCAGGTCATAAAAAGTAATGCAGCTTCCACCTTAGGAGCTGGAATGCCTGGTCTTACAGACTGCAGCTGCCATTGAAGCCCAAGGACCCAGAGACCACCATGTTGTGAGGAAGCCCAAACAAGCCCATGCAGAAGACCACAGAGAGAGAGAAAGAGATTCCTGGCCATCTCTAGCTGCTGTGCTAGCTCCAGCCACCGACCGATGGCAACCCCATGAAAGAACAGCCCAGCAGAGACTTCCCAAATTCCTCACCCACAGAAACCATAAACAGGAATAAAATGGCAGTCGGAGATTAGGCCAGTAAGTTTTGGAATGCTGCTGCACGGCAATACACAACCAGAACACTGCATCCTAGAGCCTGAGTGTAATTAGACTATTTCTCTATACACATTCTTTTCCTTAGCCTATGCAACAGATGTTATCAGTGCTGCCTACAGCCCCCTGGTATTCATCATTTCCACACCAGCTGTCAACTTCTCACTGAAAGCTACTGTCACTCTCTGCCTGGGGGCTTTCCTGGCTCAGCCCATGTGCCGGTGAGGGACAGGCATGAAGTACCAGGGAGTTATTGCCTCCAGAAAAGCCCTTAATTAATGGAAACGGAAATTTCTAGATAAGTAGCCCAACTCTTACCCCTCAGATGGAAAACTCCAATGCATGTTCACACCATCTACAGAGGTTCCGCACCTTCTCCCAGCGGCTCACAGCAGCCCGACTTGCTAACGCCTATCATGGGCTGCTCTGCCTGACTCCTCTCTGCTGGTGCTTCTCGGCAACATTTCCGCAAATTCTAATCTCAGGGGCAGCTCCAGAGGGAATGAAGACTAAGTTAATGGGGAACCAGGCTGAAGGCCAGTTGGGTCAACTGAGACCCCAGCTCCTCAACTGCTGCTTCAGATCCCATGAAGAGTGGAAGGGATGCTCAGAGTGGAGCCTGCACTGTGCCCCACCTGAAACTAGATTCTGAAAGGGAATAAACACCCTCATTCATTCAGATTTATTAGCACCAGGAAGATGTACAAACAAACATCCACACAACTGACAAATCACACACATAACCTGAGTGGGTAATTTTGCCACATACAGCCTTTCCCCTTTCTTGCCCCCAATTTTGAAAAATACTGAAGTTGGTAAGGATGTGTTGCATATTGACTGTATGCCTAGGGCTCTGTGAGACAAGGTAACAAACATGAGAGAAAAGGCACACCCCAATGTCACAGTACTAAGAATTCAGTCAAGGAAGCAGCGTGCTGTATTCATAGCAAAACCACAGAAATGGCTCACAGTGACTCGGGTGAGAGGCTTGCAGAGAAGCAATCTCCATGCCGAGTGGTAATATCAGGGCAGTGATATCACTTGTCTTCCCTTTCCTAGGGAGCCACTGTGCTTGGTGGAAGATGACTTAACCAGCCAAGCTCGTGGGAACTCGAGTTATTTTCTTGGTACCTGACTGCAGAGAACACCTCCGTGGTAATTGTCATTCGTGGAGTGCCTCCTCCCTGTGTGGCAGCCAGTGGTCAAGGGCTTTAATACACAATGAGTATTTCTCATCACCAGCCATGTGGAAATCGCACAAACCGGTATACAATTCACTCAAATTATCAGCTTTGAAATGACCCAAGTCTAGATTAATTTTTATTTCATGGAGACTTGCACTATTTCAAATTCATAGCAAAAATATAAAATAACTAATATTTTATGTAACACTAAATTAGATTCTCATAAAAATATATCATTATGACATAATTGTCATCTTCATGATTCTCCTAATAATTAAAACCACTATGTATTAATTAACATTGCTATTAACTTTTCACATAATAATTCATAAAGAGCTTCATCTTTTTAAACACCATGACTCAAGCAGAGATGTTAATTCAATCTGCTACAAAGTAAATGTTGCCATTATTTCATTTTGTAATTGGGGGAAACTGAGGCACGGAGAGGTTAAGTAACTTGCCCACAGTTATACAATTGATAGGTGGTGGAAAACCGGGACTCCATGCCAGGCAATCCGGCTCTAGAACCTACTACACTCTCCACCACCAGGCTCTGTTTCCTCCATCAAAACACACAATGGCCCTAGATGGGCATATTGCATGAGAGAACTGAGACTCAGTTGGGTTAGCTAGAATTCCAACCTGATTCTCTCCAGCTCTAAAACCCGCATGCCTGCATTCAGCTCGGCTGCATCCTGCCTGCATCTTATTTCCTGGCTGTATCGGAGCAAGATAGACTTATTCCAGCACACATCAAAGCCGCCCTTGTCAACTCAGACACCTTTAATTCAATATGAAAAAGGAAAATGCAGGGAAAAACCGTTCTGACCATGAAACGTGATAAGAAGCAGGAAGACGTAGTGGCTGGTGAACTTATATCATAATAGCACACATTTATTAAGTCCCTACCACAGACTGAACTGTTCTGGGAACCTTCTGGATGCCAGCTTCCTGAAGCCACATCACAGCCTAAGGAGGTCAGCCCTGCTGTTTTTCTGGTCATGCAGTCATATTAGAGAGGCAAAATGCAATGGAATTGGGAGGGTCTGCAGTTGTTTCTCCTAATAGACTGATCTCATTGGGTCTCTCCTCAATTCACAAAGGTGCAAACCAGCTTGGATCACGACGGAGAGAAGAAACAGCAGGAGAGGTAGGTTGCTCAGAGGACAGCATCAGCAGCCCTTGGGATGCCCAGAAGCGAAAGCAGAGAAAATGTTTCCTTCACTAGTCCCCAGAGGCTCCAGAAGAGCTCCGAGTTCCAGGTTAGGGATACCCTGTGAGCTTCCCAGAGGGCGAGCCCATCAGAGCACCCACTAGAGGGCAGAAGTGAGCAGAGGGGAATGAGGAGGGCACAAAAGGCACTGGGAGGGTGGAGGGAGAATGGATGCTGGTGCTGTCACAGCCAGAGGGGACTGGGAAGTGAGACAAATTCCCGTGGTCCAGGTGAGGTACGAGAGTGCCCAGGGACCTCATGTGTCTTTGGGAACTGGTTTTTGGGGAGCTTTGAGAGACTGTGGCTCAGTAAGGACTATTAGTTACTCTGATATGCCTATGGTGCATGCCATCTTAAGAGCTGACTTTGCTGTCACTTAATTGAAATTTATCCTAATACATCTTCATCAGAACATTTGGAAATGGAAAGGCAGCCCCGCTGAGTATGTAGCAAAGGTGTGGGTTGAAAACTGGTAATCCACACATAGTGTAAAGAGAATGTGCTGTGTAATTCTCAGTAAGGTACTGTCCTGCCTGGGACCTGTAGAGTGCCTGTCAGTGCCCCGCCCAGAGCCCCTTACCAGCTGCTGGGAGTGTTGGCTGCTAAGGGATCTCAGCCACCTCCCTCACTGGGGAATTGCCCTCTGGCCAAAAGGGAAGCTACTCGCCTAAGGGGTTATGAGCCCATCCCATGCGCTGCAGGAGCCCAGTGACCATACCTTACAGGGCTCATATATGCCTAAAGGGACATGAACGCTACAGTGCAATTCACACTCCAGAGCTCTTGGAGCTGAGTTCCAGACACAGATCATACCTTTGCACAACATTAACTGATAAAGTAGAAATGACATTTCCATTTACCCAGCAGGGAGGGGTTTTTGAGTTCTACTCTCCATAGTACTTGGTTCCAACTAGACAATACTTTAGAAATCAGCCAGCCCATTTTCCTCCAGGGTGGAATCCTGTGTGAGACCTCAAAAACTTAGAAACCACCTAATAAGTTAGGTAAAGCATGACGCATACAATAATAAAGCACTATACGGATGGCAGAAGTCCAGATATAGATGTAGATATCTTCTGGCATAAAAAGTGCAAATTCAGGGCGTAGAGCCATGTGAATAGCATGGCTTCTTTATTTTATATTGATCATTGACTGATTGATTGATTTACACACACACAGACACACAGTGTCTTAGTGTATGTGGTTCCCCCAAGATCAGGCTGAGACAAGGCTTACACGTAGGCAGTGTATTTTGGAAAGAGACCACAGAAACCTGAGAGGGAGGCTAGAGAAGAAAGAGACAGGGAAAGAGGGATAATCACTACTGTCAACATCTGGACCAGGGCCTGTTTGGGACCCTTTGGGGCACCATGTAGACAGCCTCAGAATCGTTCGCTTGAGGAACAGGACAGGGGCATTTTTATCCATTAGATACAGGCCCCATTGGTTTGCCAGTTGCCTGTGAGGTGTTCATTCCCTTCCCCTTCCAGCAATCGCCTACACGGGAATGGTGGCAAGTGCTCCATCCTGCAGTGGCAGGGATGCCCTGGGGCATACAGCAAGAGATAGCCAGGGGAGCTGGAGTTATACCTGCACAGCTGGTGGCTGTGGCAACAACTGGAATTGAAAGGCAGGTCCAGGGGTTATGAGGAGGGCACAGGAGGTGTGCAGTCCACATAGAGAAGTGTCAGGAAGGATATTTACCAAACTGTTGATGATAAACAACCCTGGGAAGCAGGATTCCTTATTCTCTTTGTTACGCTTCCCTGAACAATTTAGGTTTTTTCATAACAAGTATATAATTTTTTGCACAAAAAAAAAAGACATCAAAAGAAGAAATCATCGCATTTGACTCCCTCATTTTATAGGTGAGCAAGTCAGGTTTGGAGCAGGGCTCGTGGACTCGTGGCTGGGAGCTGTCTGCAGCGTGAGCACAGTGCAATGGCTCCATCAGCCCTGGGAATGTAAAGGGTGTTACCTACGCAGCTGTAGCTCAGAGATGACCATGAACAGACCAGATGGTGCAGCCCCATGAGGACCAAAGATGAAGGAGCAGGACGTCCAGATCCAGACAATAACCACACACCCCTGCCCCCAACTCTGAGGAACTGCTATTCGGAATGCCATCATCAAGTAGTTTTACTTGAGCTTAAACTTCATTATTACAGGTCAATTTCCCCAGGAGGCAGAAGCTGAGTTTTTAGGCAGCGCTCTTGGTATCAACACCTGTGAGGTGTGAAGGAAACAGAGGCTGAAAAACTCTGGACTGGAGTGAGGTCTCCAGGTATCAGGTGATCCCACCAGAACCTCCAGGCTGTTGGTACAAGGGAGCTGACTTTCTACCCTGCAGTGACCAATCATTGAGTTGTTTGTGCTTTTCGTATTATACCTCAAAATATATTGCAAAATGTGAAATTTTACTTTCATGTTTTCTTCTAAGAGTTTTATTGTTTTAGCGCTTACAATTGGATTTCTGGTCCCTTTTGAGTTAGTTTTCGTGTATAATATGAGGTAAGGTTCAACTTCAGTCTTATGGGTATGGCTATTCAGTTCTCCCTGCACCATTTGTTGTAAAGACTATTCTTTTCCGCTGAATGATCTTGTCACCCTTGTTGAAAATCAGTTGGCCACAGGCACGTGATTTTATATCTGGACTCTCAATTCTGTTCCATTGTTTACATGTCTATCCTTTTGCCAGTACTACACTGTTTTGATTACTGTTGCTTTGTAGTAAGATTCGGAAAGTTGAAATGAGTGTTAACATGTCTTAACATGTCTTTTTGTAGACACATTCAATCATTTCTCTTGAAACTATGCCTGGGAGTGAAATTGCTGGTATGCATATATTTAGTTTCAGTAAAAACTGCATAATAGTTTATACACATGATTTATTCTTAGTAACATGTTGATACGAGTTTATACAAATCAATTTAATCAAAACCAATTACACACCTGAATGTCATCAGTTGTCCTAAACTGCAACTGTTCTTATGCTTTCATGGTGAGTGGTGGCCTTGCTCTCAAAGTTTTTCTATGGCTTCCTGGTCAACAAGCTCCGTGGAGGTAGTGATCTCTAGGAGGCAGAGACCTCTTCGAAAAGGGCCTTGGGCTCAGTTGGGAGGTCACCCAGGGCAGGATCTGACACCTCCCTCAAGAAGACAGAAAGCAGAGAAGAGGTCACAAGCAGCAACTCAGCTGGTGCGCCTCTATTGGCTAAGGCTGCTGCATTGAAAGAAACTGGGCAAATTAGAAAAGTCACCACTCTGGGATGATAACCAGTGCCCTCTGTGATGGACCAGTTCACAAAAAGCTCCCCTTCCTCTGCTGACTGAGTCCCATGCCTGGCTTATAACCCTGGCTGGCCTGTCCAGTTGCACCTCCCACCAGCCTAAGGGTGCCTGACTTAGCATGGCTTTTCCCCAAAGTAGGGCCTGAGATGAAGGTTTGAGTTCAGGTGGTTTGTTTGGCAGCTGACCCCAGGAAGCCCTGTGGGGAAGTGGAGAGAGTCAGGCAGGAGGGAACCCGCTATGGGTCAGTGAGTAGGTGACTGCAGTGGGCACCCAGGATGAAATCCCCAGGACAGTCTGGGAGGCTGTAGGGAATTGTCCCTCTGAGAAGTGAGGACGCTGAATGTTTTTCCATTAATTCCCACTCATCATTGATTGAGGGTCACTCCCAGGTGTGAACTCCCTGGCACTTCTGGTTTGTCCCATGGGTAAGCACAGTCCACAGACAACACCCTCAGACAGAGAGTAACAGGAAACTGACCTGGGAGGGAATGTCTGGAGGACATGTCCCCGGTGGGCTAAGGGAGCAGTGGCAGGCTACCATCAGCTCCTGCTACCTTCCCTAGACCCAAAGTTAAGAGTTTCCCCTGCCCCTAGTAGGCCCACTGACTAAACCATACAGATTAGAACAGAACAGCCAGTGGGACCCTGACCATAATTTATGTTCCCTCCTCTGTCACCCCAGAAGGTGGAGGAGGGGTAGAGAGAGTGGGAAAATCTTGATGCAAAAATGCAAAAAAACAAGGCCTGGAGCAGATAAACCAAGCTTGAATGAAAGGCTTGTTCTCCAGCAGAGAAGGAACTTTATGTGAATAGTTAAGCCTCGCATGTTGCAACAGCCCAAGATCACGCCGCAAAGGCTATTATTTGCCCAGAGTGTTACAGGCTGGGGAAATCTTCGAGTACTCCTTTTCTTTCAAACACCAGATCCTATAGCCAGGCTGAGATATTGGAAAGCAAATTGTGAGCCCCATCTGCCAGCTGGGGGCATGCTGAGACAAAGGAAAGATTCTTGCTGGCAGAACTCCCTGGCCAGGAGACCCTCATCTAGCAGGAAGGATTTTAACACATTCATTTCCATGTTACATGGCATGCCTCCATTCTTGAAGATGCTATGCCAAAAGTATATCCTTCTGCTTGTTATCAGTTTATTCATAATTTTAGATTCAGCTATAGCTCATATGCAGTAGAAACCTCGGCCAGCTGAGGGGAAAGCACTCTCCCCAGGGATCCATCTGATTTATAAATAAACAATTGCTGCAGCAACTGTGGGGGTCGTGAAATGGAGCCCTCTGTGATTCTTCAGGGAGGCTTCACACAGGATCTCTTCCAAAGGCAAGGAGAACATAAGGAACAAGAGCGTGTGTATGCCCCAAAGTGATCCTTCTGATCTCAGCTGACTTTAAAAGGAACCCCTTAAGAACTTTCAGTACCTGTAAAACTTCTTGAGTGAATTTAAGCCAACTCAATTTGGTAAGCCAGTTAAGCCAACTCAGTTTGGTAGAAAATCATGCAACATTGCTGAAATTAACAGCCTCTCCGGCTGACAGATGAGAAACTCTAGAAACGAGCCAGTGGCATTGCATTTAGAGTGAGGAAAGAAAAAAAAAGCTGAGCCTCAGTTCAGAAAAGATTGGAGGTATTTTTGCAAAGCCTCTCATAAACACACGCGAAAAGTTCATTTAAAATTCTAAGTGAATGCTCAGAAAAATATCCAGGTTTCCCAATGTTAACCAACTGTTTGCTCATATCTATATGATTAATACATAGCCTAGAGCTGAGATTTAATTTTTCTAGGATGCAAAGCCTGGTACTTCAGCTGGTATTGTAATCCCCTATTTAAAAATTGCAAAGTTATGAGGAGAAGCCTCCCTCAAGACAGCATCAAATAAAATTAGTCAAATACAGAGAAGGATACTATCATTTTCAAGATCACATGAAGATTTATTAATTGAGAAAACATTTTAAAGGATGCTTATGCAAGAGATATAGTGAAAAACAAAAGTTATCCCATATTTTAGATAAGCTTTTATGTTTACTGTCTTTCAGAAGTAAAACTTTCAATTCACATATTTTTTAACAAAGATTTGCATGACTACTTTGCTAGACACTCTGCTAGACACTAATGATGTAACAGTGCTCAAGATAGCTAGCCGGGCTCCTGCCCCCTTCAGGTTACCAATCTTGGCCACAGGGAATAGGAGAGAGACTTCATATTGTACATGGATGAGTGCTAGTTTTAAAAGGTATTAGTTGAATGGCACAATGGCTCATGCCTGTAATCCCAATACTTTAGGAGGCCAAGGCAGGAGGATCACTTGATACCAGGAGTTTGAGACTGGCCTACAGAGCTAGACCCTGTCACTACAAAAAACAACAAACAAACAGCAACAACAAAAATAGTTAAAAACCGAAAGGATTTTAATAGTTAAAAATCAATAGGATTGAAGCTAAGATGTTGAAGGGTTCTGAGGAGTGAGCAAGATTGTGTGTTTCCAGGTATTGAAAGACATCCCTTCCCCATAGCAGGTGTCCAGATGAACCAAGGAAATATCTGGCCTCTCTCACCTGAACTATAGGCAAGTAATGATACCTAACTCATAGGGCTGCTGCAGAGTATGTGTGCAAAGGGCTTGGCCTGGTGGCACCCATGATAATCAGTTGTGACCTGCTGTTTTATGATCAAGGAACTCACATAATACAGTGCTTGGCTCTAGAAGATAGTCTGTAAATATTAATTAACTTCTCTTACTAGAGAGGTACATGCACAGACACACACATACAACCTTAAGCCACAGTCTCCACATGGGGGGTGCATGACAATCCATTGGGTAAAAAAGAAAATATCAGGACGTCTATTTGTAAGTTTTATGTAAAAATTGCAAAGTGATTAAGTTTTACTGAAACACATTATACTAATTGGCAATAGTACCCTCCCTGGGTCTGTGTGTCAGTCTTGTAGAATTGGTACCACAGGTCCCCCTAAGGAAATATAGGAATTCCACCACTCCAGCTGAGAGTGGCATGCCCGCTTGGTGACTTTTATGAGCCTCATTAAATGAATGTACAGATTATACGAATCCAGCTTTAACTAAATACCTTTCTCAACCTGGGAAAGTGGCTTAAAACTACTCTAGCCAAGAAACAACGGATTGAAGATGATCCGAATATCGCAAGCAGAAAGATGAAAATCAGTGATAGAACTGACCCTTCCATTCCCAATACCTCCCGTTGGCCTCATGACAAGGTAAAAATTATAACAATCTAATTAGTAAGAAGAATTCAGCCCAAAATATTGAACTGACAATGAAGACTACTGATAATGAACATATACAACCATTGTCATGGACTATGAATTCCATCCCTGTGCGGTGGTTTGAAGCTTTGAGCTGAAGGTGATGCAAAGTCATGGTGATAACCAAGACCTACATATAGCAAGCATTTGGTGTGCAGAAGCAAATATCTATGAGACTTTTAAGCAATGTTTATAATTGTGAGATACTCAATCCAGTATTTTCAAAGTTTCACACAGCTTACTGAAAAATATTGACGTTTTTAAATAAAGAAAAACAAAAAAAGCTACCTACCATTGGGTAAACCCTTCTCTTTATGCCCCAGTAAAAATGGCTGCAATAATACAGAGACCAGCAGCAAGTTAAAACGCCTGCTTTTATTAGCAACGCGGTTGGAAATGCATAGCAAACAATGCTGAAGATTTAAAGATACACACATGAGAACAAATTGTGCTTTACCGAGGTTTGCCAGAGAATTGAATGAAAGTACAGATATTTCCAACATGTCTCACTTTGTGGTGTTTGCTGGCTTCCATTTCAATAATGAAATACACCAAAGGCCATTTTTTTTATGAGCCACTAAACCATTATAGTCTCAATAGTAAATGACTGAAAAAGTGTTTGGGGTGGAAATGTGTAGTGTAATCACTAGTGGTGGAATGGCTGAATTATTGTTTGTTTTTTGAGAAAAAAATTACAGTAAAGTTAACAAAGAAAACACAACCATCAAATTCATTTACTGTGTTGTTCTTAGCAAGTAGTGAAGCAAAGTGAAGAGAAAAACAGATGTCACCTATGAGGTTAAATTTATAAAAAACGAGACTTGCCAAATATGATTGAATCTTTAACACATTTTATAATGAGAGTGGAAATGACCCTAAGAAATCTTTAGTCTACACAGACTGTCCTTTGGACAATGTACCTAAAAAAAAAACAGGGACACTAAAAGGGTTCCAGATTTCCGGACTTTTCTGTGATGACAAGTAGCTGTCACTAGTATGTGACCTCACACATATTTTTCAAGTAAGCAAGCACACAATCTATTACTACAGAGTAAAAGAGAAGGAAAGTTTTCTTTATTTGCTATGGAGTGAAAAGTAGCTGCTTTTAAAAGAAAATACATGCCATAATGAGACATTTTGAACAGTGTGTGTTTGGAAACATTTCCATGGTCACACAAATATATTTATTACCCAAAGCTCCCATATTTGCACTCTCACAAACAGAATTTTTAACTTGTTATAAAGTCTTATGAACACAGAGTTTTCCTTTGTTCTGATCAGATTTTTGAAAATATAAAAATGCAAGACTTTCCAATCATTTTGTAAGACTGATAACAAGGAAGATACAGTTTACTTAGCCAAATTCCAATAACAAGTTTTGAAAATTCAAGGATGTGATTACCAATGTGTCTTCTCACTTAGCCTAGCCATTGATGCACTTCTTCCGTTGGATATATAAAACTTTATGAGGTTTCTTTTTCTTGAGACATTAAAAGCAAGAACTGAAATAAGTTGGACTTAGAATCTGACCTTCAAATTTATCGTATTACTCACAGAGATCAATTATTCCTTAATATCATCAAATAACCATTGATGTTCAAGTTTCCAATTGTTTCATACATGTCATAATTTTTAGTTTGTTTCTTTAAAGTGTGTTTATTTAAATAAACCCATACGATGCATTTGATTGTTCTATCAGATCTATTTTCTTCTGTAGTTCTTCTACTCACATCTCTCCTTTCTTTGTAATTTATTTGTTGAGGAAAGTAGGTTGATTGGCCCATACGACTTCATGTAATCTGGGTTTTGCTGGGTTGATCTCCATTGCACTATCTATAAAGTTCCTCAATCCTCTGCATTTCCTGGGGAAAAAAATTGTACCTGCATATACAAATTGCTCTTTTTTGTTGTTGTTGTTAAAACTACTTTATAGTAGAGTGTGTATTTCTACCAGGAGGCACATAATGTCTTGGTTCTCATCATCCTTTTGGTCATAACAGGCATTGACAGATCTCTTTTTAAAACAATATTTTATTATAAAATGCATGATATAAACAGAAAGTTTAAAACATACAGTTTAAAGAAAAATAAACATCCACATACCTATTACCCAGATTAAGAAATTGAATCAATTTTGTACAACTCATATCTTCTTATCCTTCCTGTCTCATCTCTCCCCAGAGACCAGCAACAGAACTTCAGTATTAATTATTTTTTGTTTTGAGTTTTCACTTAAATACATCTAACACCTGAGTCTGTATTCCTAAACAATACATTACCACATTTTTTAACTAGGTAAGAAGCACTTGTTTCTCTGTGTGAAAGAGGGACACTATTATTGCTGTGAAATGAAGGCTTCTAGAGAAAACAGACTGAAGAGATCTTCTGGGATATGGTTTGTCATCAGCTATCCATGCAGCTTAGAAGAGTCCCTTTTGAAAAAAATCAGAGGGCAAGACTGAATAAAAACCTGGAAAACTTGAAGCTTTGTACAATGAGGGTGTCTGCAGGGAATTCAATGGGACCAGTATTAAACACCTTCCCAGATTATGGTCAGTGAGCATGGGTCACTCTGTATTTGGTCTTGCAGGTGTAGGTTCAAGCAGAAGAGCCTGTAAGCTGAAATCAGTGCTCTCAGTCCAGGCTGCAAGGTTGCAAGGCAGGAACTTCTTCAGCACATGGTCAATGTGAACCAAAGGCTTATCAAAATTTATTTTTGAAATAGGTATAAATTTATCTTACTTATCTATCTGTAGATTGCTTTAACTTGTTTATGTACACATGGATTATCCAGAAAATTTCCAGGAAAGTGTGGTAGCTTCCAGGTCATCAGTTCATTGCCATGGAAAGGGGCAGTAAATTTCTGGTGTTGCCATGGCAATGGTAAACAAGCACGGCACACTGGTGGGGATGTTTTTTAGTGCTCCAGCCACATTTCTGTTCTAGCTAGTTCTCAGTTGTGGTCCAGTGTCCAAGCATTGCCTCTGGAGTTGAGACCCACCTCCTACCTCAATAAGGTGTGTGTAGATTTCCCTATAGTAGATGTTAACGTGGATTTCAAAACTAGTGGTAACAATTTACACTCCCATAACCAGTATATAAGAGTTCCAATTGCTCTACATCCTCAACAACCCTTGATATTGGCCTTTTTCTTTTTTAACTTGTAGGCATCTGGTAGGTATGTAATGATAATTCACTGAGATCTTAATTTGCATTTCTCTGCAGTCTAATGAAGTCGAGCAACTCTTCACATCTTTAAAAGCCTTTTATCCATTTTTTGGAATTGTGTTGTCTTTTCTATTCTAACTGACATGTGGAATATTTTTCATTTTTATTGTGTCATTATCTGGTGATACATATTACTACAAATATCTTCTCCCACTCTGTGGCTTGACTTTTCACTTTTTTCTTTTATGGTTAGTGATTATTGCATCCATTTAAGAAATGTAATGACAGGTGTGGTGACTCACACCTGTAATCTCAGCACTTTGGAAGGCTGAGGTGGGCAGATCACTTTGAGCTCAAAAGTTTGAGACCAGCTTGGGCAACATGGTGAAATCCCGTCTCTACTAAAAAATTCAAAAATTAGCCAGGTATGGTGGCATATGCCTGCAGTCCCAGCTACTTGAGAGGCTGAGGTAGGAGAATCACTTGAACCCAGGAAGCGGAGGTTGCAGTGAGCTGAGATTGTGCCACTGCAGTATAGCCTGGACAGCAGAGCAACACTCCATTAGAAAGAAAGAAGAAAGAAAGAAAGAAAGAAAGAAAGAAAGAGAGAGAGAGAGAGAGAGAGAGAGAAGGAAGGAAGGAAGGAAAAGTTCGCCTTCCAAAGGCCATGAAGATATTTTGCTATGCTACCTTCTAAATGTTTACCTTTAATATTTAGATGCACAATCCCTTTGGAATTTGTTTCTGTGTATGATGTAAGTAGAATCATTTACTGAAAAGACCACCATTCCCCACTGTGTTCTAGTAGCACTTTTGCAATAAAATCAAGAAACTAAATGTTTATGAATCTGCTTCTGGCCCATCGATTTCACTAGTCTATTTGTCCATCTTGCATCTGCTCCATACTGTCTTCTTACGAAGCACCAGTAATTAAATGAATCCATCATCTTGGTGTTTCTTCACAACTGCCTTGGCTATTTCTGGTCTGTTGCATTTTCATGTGCATTTTAGAATCAACTTAAAGATTTGCACACACGTGAAAAAAAAACCTGCTGGTTTTTATTATGATTGCATTGACTCTATGGTTTACTTTAGAAAAACTTAGCAGCTATATAATATTAAGCTTTTCAATTCACTAATATATTTCAGTAACATTGTGTAACTCTCTGTGTCAATCTCTTGCACATCCATATTCTTAAATATTTCATTTTTAATGCTATCAGAAATCACATTGTTTTTTAAAATGTCATGTTCTAATTATTGCTAACATATAAAAATTACACTGATTTTGCTATTTTGTCATTATAGTCTGCAGCCTTGCGAAGTCCATTCATTTACCCTACTTACTTTAACATGTTTATGTACAAGTCATTTGTTTTTATTTCTTCCTTTTTTCTTCCTCTCTTCCTTCCCAGCATTCATACGTTTTCTTTCTTTTCCTTCCCAATTCACACTGACCAGAACCACCAATATTATGTTGCATGCATGGGATGCTAGCAGCATCCTCCTTTTTCCTTCAATCACTAGGGGAAAGCTTTTAATAATTCACCATTAAGTGTGATGTTTTCTGTGGGGCTTATACAAATACATCTTATTGTTAGAAGTTCTCTGCAAAGGCTCTCTACCAATTGCATCAATTCAGGCAGAACACTGACACAACAAGCCAGGCAGAACAATGTTATTACTCACAAATAGACAGCAAAAGCAAACAGAAGCCTAGGCTCCATGGCCAGCCAGTTCTCTAAGGCTCAGGAAAGCTGCCCAGGATGGATGGAGTCTCATCTGCACATAACCCCCGCAATACACTGCAACTGAAGGAAACCAAAAGCACTCCACCCTGGGCACCACTTGGCTCACTGAGCACAAGCATTGCAGAACATCCTATTCTAGGAGGAATCATGGCATAGCCTGGACTGTTGTGGACATCTCAAAACGTTGCATTTTTAGTACATTCTGCCTAAGAATTGCAGGCAAGAGGGGGATGAGCTCAACTGGCCAAGGTCGTCCAGGGACTGGTCCTCCTGCATTCTCATCTATTCCTAGTATGCTGTGAGTTATTTCACGATGAATTTAACTTAATGCTTCTCTTGTCGCTTTTGAGATAATCATTTGATATTTTTCTCATTTTTCTCTGTTAGCATAAATGACATGAATTCATCCAAATATTCAACCAAGCTTGAATTTCTCATATATATAGCTTTGATATACATATATATACAGTTGTATATACATATATAGTTGTGTATATATATAGTTGAATTTGAATTGCTAATAATTTTGGATTTTTCATCAATATTTATGGTAGATATTATCCTATTTTCTATTATATTTTTATATCAAGATTAGTCTGGCCTCATAAAACAGGTTAGGAAGTGTCTCACCTTTTTCTCATCTCTGAGAGAGTTTATGTAAATGTATGTTACATCATTCTTACACATTTGAAATATTTCAACAGTGAAGCCATCTGTCTTGGCATTTTATTGGAAAGTTTTTGAATTACAAATTCAATTTCTTTAATAAATCTAGGAAGGCTATTCGGATTTCTATTTCACCATGTGTACTTCATGTTTGGTAATTTGTGTTTTTCAAGGAAATTGAAAAATTAGATGAATTGTATAATTCATCTGAATTCCAAACTTATTAGCATGAGTTGTTCAAAACAGTATTTTATGATCTTTCTAATATGAAAAAGATTTGTAGTGATGGTCTCTTTTTCATTGTTGATAAGTAGTAATTTGTGGCTTTTTTCTTCTGATTAAGTCCTATCAGAAGTCTAATGACTTTAGTTAAGTTTTTTCATTGAGCTATCTTTTTTCTGGGTTAATTTTCTCTGTTAAGCCTCTTTTCTATCTAATTAATTTCTGATGTTATCTTTCTTCTTTCTGTCCATTTTTTTAGGTCTAATTCAATGTTTTTTCTTGACTTCATGACAGAGAGAATTGGATCACAAATTGTCTTTTATAAAGTATGCACCAGGAGCTACACATTTCCCTCTAAGAACAGCTTTACCTACCTTTCATAAGTTTCATGTGCCATATTTAACTGTTACTCAGTTCATAATATTTTCCAGTGCCCATTGTGATTTTTTTTCTTTAACCTCTTGGTTATTTAGAAGATCAAGACGAATACTGCTTTATTTCCAATAGAGATTTTCCTAGTTATCTTTTGTTATTGATATTTAGCTTAATTCCACTGAAGTAAGAGAATATGCTCCCTATGTTTTTAATATTATGAAATGAAACTTGATTTATGACCCTATCATCATTTTTGTTAAGTGTTTCATATAATATACCTGAAAAGTATGTCTAGCTCCAATTTTTGTTTGAAGTATTCTATATATGTTATTTAGGCCATGTTGGTTGACCAAATCCAGAATTTTACTGATTTTTCTTTCTCTTTGTTCTATGATTACTTAGAGAGTTTTTAAAAATTTATAAGTATGATTATCATGTCATTTTTTTGTTCTATCACTTTACATATTTTGAAGCTGGGTTATTAACTACATACAAATTTAGGATTATTATGGCTTCCTGTTTGATTAAACATTTTATCATTGTGGAAGGTTCCCCTTTATCTTGAATAATTCCTCCTTCTTAAAGTTGGTTTGTCCAGTATTAATATAGCTGGGTCAAATCGTATTTCTGGTTCTAAATCTTTGAAGAATTGCCACACTGAGTTCCACAAGGGTTGAAGTAATTTACACTCCTACCAACAGTGTGTAAAAGCATTCCTATTTCTCCACAATCTTGCCAGCATCTGTTTTTTCTTGACTTTTAATAATCATCATTCTGATTGGCATGAGATGCCATCACATCCTGTACATGTAACTTGGAACTCGAAATAAATGAAATTTAACTCAACTAAATTTAATTTAATTTAAAAATACAGCTATACCAGCTCTTTTTTGGTTAGTGTTTGCATGATATATTTTTCCAGATTTATATTTTCAAATTTGCTGTGTCCTACTATTACAGCTATGTCTTATTTAAGCACGAGAACATTGAATTTTTGATGCACTATGACAATACTGATTTTTAATTACGACATTCAGCCCGTTGGTATTTAATGTGTACACTAAGGCCGGGCACGGTGGCTCAAGCCTGTAATCCCAGCACTTTGGGAGGCCGAGGCGGGTGGATCACGAGGTCAAGAGATCGAGACCATCCTGGTCAACATGGTGAAACCCCGTCTCTACTAAAAATACAGAAAACATTAGCTGGGCATGGTGGCGCGTGCCTATAATCCCAGCTACTCAGGAGGTTGAGGCAGGAGAATTGCCTGAACCCAGGAGGCGGAGGTTGCGGTGAGCCGAGATCGCGCCATTGCACTCCAGCCTGGGTAACAAGAGCGAAACTCCGTCTCAAAAAAAAAAAAAAAAAAAAAAATGTGTACACTAATATATTTGGGTTTAAGGCCATCATATTAGTATTTGTTTTCTGTTTGCCCTATCTATTGTTCCCCTCTTTTACCTCTTTTATTGTCTTCTTTTGGATTCCATTAATGGAAAATTATTCCATTAAATGGAATTTTCAAAAACAGAAATTATTCCATTTTTATCCTGTATTACTAAGTTATGCCTTTTTCATTATTTGTTTTTTGACCTACAGATTACAACATGCACCTTAATAGACTCTGATAAATCTACAGGATCAAAATGCTATAAATTAGTACCATACAATTTTCGGACAATTAAAGAATTTTAGATCACTAACTCCATTTGCTGTCTCTGAACTTTTATGCTATTGTTGGCTTTTAATTAAGTATTTTAACCTCACAAGACAATATTATTTTTGGTGTTTTATATGTTCAATATTCATTTAGATCAGGGTTTCTCAAACTTGGCACTGTTGACATTTTAGGCTATATATCTCCTTTGTGTAGGAGCTGCCTTAGGCATTATAAAATGTTTAACAGCATCCCCAGTCTCCACCCACTAGTTGCCAGTAGCATCCTCCCCATCCCAGGTTATGGGCCTCAAAAGCATCTCCAGTCACTACCAATGTCCCCCAGGAGGAAAAACTGACTCCAGATGAGAACCAGTAATTTAGACTTTCCAGGTGTATTTACTATTTCTTATGCTTTGTTTCTTCTATCTTTCATTTCTTCCTGCATTCCTGTGTTTTTCTCTGAGATAATTTTCCTCCTGACTTCAAGGCTGTTTTTGGTTAAAAAAAAAATTATCTCAGTTTTTGTTTGCCTTCGAACATTGTCCTTTCATGTTCATTCTTAAGGATATTTTCATTGGGTATAGAATTCTGATTTGCAGTTATTTCCTTTCAGTGTTTTACCTTCAAAAAAGAAACAATTAGACATAGTTAATTTTTCAACAGAAATTATGGAATGAAACTGTTAATCCACGACCACCATCCTCCTCAGCTATTTTTAAGATTTTCTCTTTGTCTTCAGTTTTCAAGAGTTTCAGCATGCTATCCTGAGGTATGGTTTCTTTGTATTCATCCTGTCTGAGGTTTATAGTGCTTCTTAAATCTGTGGCTCAATATCATTGATCAGCTTTGTAATATTCTCAGCCACAATCTCTTCAAATATTGTCTCTGCTCCATTCTTTTCTCCTCCTCTTTCTGGGACTCCAAATTCATATGCTCAGAATTGTTCACGGTGTCCTATATATCCATGGTGTTTTGATATGGAGTTTGCTGACTTTCAGCCTTACTCCGAAGTGATCAGGGTAGGTTCTCTGTTGACAAACCTTCCAATTATGCATCTTTGGGTTTTTCTTTTTGTGCTGCTCAGATTTCCAGGAATCGTCTTCCAGTCTTCTACCTGGATGGTGAAGATTTGACTTCTAGCTTTATGGGAGGCTTCAAAATAAGAATGAGAATCTCAGCATGTAGCATTCATCTAGGCATTTAGTAGATTAATCCTGGTGTGTTCACTACGGTATTATTGCATTAATTGTACCTGGCATCTTCCAGTTTAATAAACCCCTGGTTTACTTATTCCACAAAGTCTTTATATTAAAGGGAATGAGTTTAAATATCTCTGTTAGGTATAATGATTGCTACAACTTTGGGTATAAAACTTGTAACAACCAAGAGATGTTCTCTTCTGTTCTTAACTTCCTAAAGTTATTATAAATGGGTATTGAAACTTAACAAGCGCTTTTTCTGAATCAACTAAGAAAAATCACATGATTTTCTCTACTTTATTATTATGTTAAAGCTACTATCCTTACTTTCCTGGGATAAACCTTACTTGATTCTGAAATATTTTTTATACTGTTAGATTCAGTAAACTGTTTTTTTTTGTTTTTGTTTTTGATTTTGATTTCTGCATCTATGTTCATTAGTGAAATGGGCCTATAAGCCTTCTTTGTATTGTCCTCAATCAAGTTGTGTAGCCAAAATGATGCCATAAAATTGATCAGGCAGCTTTTTTCCTTTCCACTATTTTCTGGAACACCTTATGTTTAAGAGGAATTAGTTGCTCCTTGACATTTTATTTTTAGAATTCACTTTAACCATCTAGGCATGTGAGGTATATTAGTCTGTTCTCACACTGCTAATAAAGACATATCCAAGACTGAGTAATTTATAAAGGAAAGATATTTAATTGACTCACAGTTCAGCAAGGCTGGGGAGGCCTCAGGAAACTTACAATCATGGTAGAAGGGGGAAAAAATAGCCTTCTTCAGATGGCAGCAGCAAGGAGAAGAATGAGTATCCAGAGAAGGGGGAAGCCGCTTATAAAGGGACCAGATCTCATGAGAACTTACCCACTATCAAGAGAATAGCATGGGGGAAACTGACCCCATGATTCAATTACTTCCCGCTAGGTCCCTCCTACAACACATGGGGATTATGGTAACTACAATTCAAGATGAGATTTGGGTGGGGACAAAGCCAAACCACATCATGAGGTTTGGGAAAAAATAAGTCTTTGGCCAATTTTAATTTACTTGATATTTATTGATTTTATAAGTTATCTCTTTCTCCTTAAACTAATTTAGGGATATTACACATTTTCTAGAAATTCAATTACTTCTGTAAGAGTTTGCATCCACTGGCATACATATATATTATTGTTTTACTTTATTTAGGTTTCTAGAGTATCTGTAGTTATTTGTTCTTTCTCATTCTTCATTTGCAGAGATCAAAAGTCAGGCTACATTACCATTTTTTTTCAATAAACTAATGTTTTGTTTGAAAACTCAAATTTAATTTTTTTTCTATATTATGAATGTCTGTCCTTTATTCATTTCTTTCGGACTTGCCTTGTTGTGCCTTTTCAAAATTTGTAAGTTGAACATTCATATATTTATTATTAACCTTTCTGGTTTCCTAATTAATGTATTTAAAAGATTAAAAAAATCATTGTAAGTGCTATGTTTAATTATGAATCACAACTTTAAACTTTTGAAAAGTAGGATTCATTATTAGTCAGTCCTAAATATTCTTTCACTTGATTGATTTCTTTTTCAACTTGGTTTAATTAGTTTTATATGTGTATATAAATATATATATATAACTAATTTAAAAATATATACATAACATATATGTGTGTGTGTGTGTATATATATATACATATATATGTATATATATATATACAGAGAGAGAGAGAGAGAGAGAGAGAGAGAGATGGAGTTTTGCTCTTGCTGCCCAGGCTGGAGTGCAATGGTACGAACTTGGCTCACTGCAACCTCTGCCTCCCAGGTTCAAGGTATTCTCCTGCTTCAGTCTCCCGAGTAGCTGGGATTGCAGGTACCTGCCACAAGGCCCAGCTAATTTTTTTATTTCTGGCAGAGCCCTGTTGGCCATGCTGGTCTCAAACTCCTGACCTCAAGTGATCTCTCCGCCATTTTAAGCCACATTTTCCTCATCTATAACTGGGAATGACACAGTTCTTACAGCAGAAAGCTTGGCATAGTGCCTGACATAGAGTAAGTGGCAATACAAGTTCCTGTCATTAGTACTATTGTTTTTTGTTGCTGTTGTTGTTTTTTAGAGACTGGGTCTCCCTTTGTCACCCAGCTGGAGTGTAGTAGTGAAATCACACCTCACTGCATTCTCAAACTCCTGGACTCAAGCCATCCTCATGCCTCAGCCTCCCAAAATAGCTAGGACCGCAGGAGCACACCACCATACCCAGCTAATTTTTATTTTTACTTTTTTAGAGACAGGGTCTCACTATGTTGCCCAGGTTGGTTTTGAACTACTTGCCTCAAAAATTTCTCCTGCCTCAGCCTCCCAAAGTGCTGTGATTACCTATGAGAGTCACCTCGGTTGGCCCTATTATTTAGCAGAACTTTTCTCAGTGTCTGGCAAACAAGACCTAAAGGACTTTGAACTGCTTAAACAACCACTAGAAAGCACCTTACAAAACAAAGATGCCAACGTATTTACTATTTATGTAAAATACATAAACACAAGGAAGTCACATAAATCACAAGCTGCTATTTTCCTTAGAATCTACAACAACCATATTATTTTATGAAAAACTGGGCCATATTAAATTACTCAGGCCTTGGAAATTTGTAAACCTGTACAATTCCGCATTGGAAATAGCCATTTATATGTACTGTCACTTAAAACACAAATTATGGTTGGCGTAAAAGATTTTAATTCACATAAATTTACTGGTAAAAACTACATATCTCGGAGAGAACTACTCAGGGCTTGCCACACATATAAAGAGGCTGCTGGAAGTCCTGCAGCTGGTTACCTTCTCTTAGGGTGTCAGGGGCTGGGTAGCATGGAGGATAAGAAGGGAAGGGGCTGGGCACAGTGGCTCACACCTGTCATCCCAGCACTCTGAGAGGCCAAGGCAGAAGATCACTTGAACCCAGGAGTTCAACACCAGCCGGGCAACATAGTGGGACCCCATTTCTACAAAATAAACAAACAAATAATTAACTGAGGTGGTGGCACGCACCTGTGGTCACTGTAGTCCCAGTAACTCGGGAGGCTGAGATGGGAGAATTGCTTGAACCCAGGAGGGCAAGGCTGCAGTGAGCCATGATTGCACCAGTGTCCTCCAGCCTAGGTGACAAAAAAATATATATATACATATATATTTGTAGCATCTGCTACAAATGTCTTAAAAATGTACTGTAACTCAGAACATGGTGAAATGTATGATTCTGCGAATCTACTTTAGAACCCCACTTTTATTACAGGAAGCAGAATAACTTGCAATGTTACTACTTCTAAAACTTTGTTCTGTAAAATGAACGTTTGAAACTAAGCTCCATCGAATAGGGCTCTGGGCAATTATAATCCTCTTTCCTCTTAGAAAGAACTACTTTTTAATCTAGTTCTCCTTAGCCAAGTGACAAATCCATCATAACTTTGACACATCGTATACTCTGAATCAGTAGTCTAATGTATCATAAATTAATGCTAGCACCGGTACTACATTTTGATCACTATATCTGTTACAAAAAAATCTAAATGTGTTAAAACCATCTGATAACTCTGCCCTCAAGTTTTCCAGGCCATTTAATTATTAAATTTCCCTTGTGAAAGGGATCTCTATTGTATGCAATTCAGACTTTGGTGGATGGCAGGGTTTTTTTTCCTGAGGTCACCAGTGCTTTTAACCACTGCCTAAAGAGCACCCTGTGCTGATTAACATGCCTCGGATTAACTAGATTTAGCATTCGGCAATCATACTCCATTCAGCAGGGCCCATCTCTGGTGAATCGTGGACATTAATGACAGTTGCAAGAGCTCAAATATTATATAATCACTAATTACATTCTGTGCAATTAGTGGAGGCTCATCAGTGTGAATCACTAATGGCTGATCACCCTGTTCTCTCTGGAAAGAAATAGACGGTCTGCATAATTTTCTGATTGTATTAGCATAGATACAAACGTTATTAACGAACTTTGGTGACCATGAAGAGGCTTGATGCCTGTGATGGACAAAGGCAAGAGGCTCTGCTTGATGGGCACAGACACTTCATTTTGAACACGAGCCCTGGGTTTGTGGTTTTCTGGTGTGACTCACTCACTCCTCACCTTCCAGATGAAAACCACACGCAGCATCTTGGCCACCCAGCCAATAAATAACTTGCACACAAGCCAGTTTTAAAAAATGTTTAAAAGCTGTGGATTTGTATTTTTCTTTTTCTTTTTTTTTTTTTTTTTTTTTTGAGACGGAGTTTCGCTCTTGTTACCCAGGCTGGAGTGCAATGGCGCGATCTCGGCTCACCGCAGCCTCTGTCTCCTGGGTTCAGGCAATTCTCCTGCCTCAGCCTCCCGAGTAGCTGGGACTACAGGCGTGCGCCACCATGCCCAGCTAATTTTTTGTATTTTTAGTAGAGACAGGGTTTCACTATGTTGACCAGGATGGTCTCGATCTCTTGACCTCGTGATCCACCCGCCTCGGCCTCCCAAAGTGCTGGGATTAGAAGTGTGAGCCACCGCGCCCGGCCCTGTATTTTTCTTAAATTGGTTTTCAGAAAGCCAAGCTTTAAGAATTTGTGGGACACCCGAATATAAAACTGGTGACTAAATAGGAGAAACACCTCTGAAATGGTGAGTTTATCTGAATTTTATTTAACCCTGTATACATTGGGCCATGATATTCGTTTCGCCGTCTTGCCGTAATAAAATATCACAGACTGGATGGCCTAAACATCAGAAGTTTATTTCTCACAGTCCACAGGCTGAAAGTCAGAGGCAAGTTTGGCTTCTTCTGAGGCCTCCTCTCTCCTTGGGTTGCAGATGGCCATCTTCTCGCTGCCTCTCCACATGGCTTTTTTCTCTGTACGAGGGCATCCCTGATGTCTGTGTGTGTGTCCAGGTTTTCCCTTTCTTATAAGGACACAGTCAGATTGAATTAGGGCCCACACATATGACCTCATTTTATCTCAATAACCTATTTATTTATTTATTTATTTATTTATTTATTTATTTATTTATTTTTGAGACAGGATTTCACTCTGTCGCCCAGGTTGGAGTGCAGTGATGTGATCTCGGCTCACTGCAACCTCTGCCTCCCAGGTTCAAGCAGTTCTCCTGCCTCAGCCTCCTGAGTAGCTAGGATTACAGGAACGTGCCACCGTGCCCAGCTGATTTTTATATTTTTAGTAGAGAGAGTTTGGCCTTGTTGGCCTGGCCGGTCTCAAATTCCTGGCTTCAAGCCATCCTTCCACCTCGGCCTCTCAAAGTGCCGGGTCTACAGGTGTGAGCCACTGTGCCTGGCCTTAATTACCTCTTTAAACGGCCTATTTCCAAAAACAGTCACGCTCTGAGGGACCTGGGCTTTGACCTATGAATTTTGGGAGAACACAGATCTGCCTACAACCGCAGGATGTTTACAAACTACCAATGTTGTAACCCAAGTCGTTCTTGCTGGAAGACTGGCAACGGGCTTGGCTACATAAATATCTTAAGGATGTCCTTTGCGGGGAGCTACACTGTTTAAAATGGTAGTCAACAGCCACTTGTGGCTACCCTGTTCAATAGCCATTGTGACTGTTGAACACTGACATGTGGTGAGAACTGATTTTTTTTTAAACTTTCATTTTAACGAATTTAAATTTAAAAACTAAAGAAGGGTAAAACTATTTTTCTGCTAAAGATAGCTTTATTGGGTTGATAGAAATACATTTAATTTCGATCATTACAAATTTAGTGCCTGGATAGAGACATGGTAAAAGTGTAAAATACACACTGGCATTCAAAGACTTAGAATGAAAAAAGTGAAATATCTCTTTAATAATTTTTATTTTATGTGTTGAAATGAAAATATTTTTAATATCTTGGGCTAAATGAAATATATTAATAAACTCAATTTCACCTGTTTCTTTTCTTTTTTTAATAATGTGGCTACTAGATAATTTTAAATGACAGATCTGGTTTGCACTAGATTCCTGTTGAACAACTTTGGATTAGAGCTTTAACTCATTGCTCACCAAAGGTGGGTAAGTAAATTAACTAAAATATGAATTCTTTTTGCCAAAAGGATTGAAGTTCCAGGTTCTTTTGTGTCCTCTCTACAAAGATTAAGATAATTGAAACCAACCATTTATTCTTGGATACTAATATATTACTAAATCTTCCATTACTTGGCATATTTGTAAGTTTTCTCAATAATATTTTCAACATTAAAATCTTGTTAAACACACCTATATTTAAGAATCAGAAATAATTTTCCAAATAATGAAAAGATTCTTCCTTATAAACTAATCCTTCTATTCTGATACCCTGGTTTGTGTGTCTGTGTGTGTGTGCGCGTGTGTGTGTGTGTGTGTGTGTGTGTGTGTTTTTCAAAATGCCCTGGCTTAATTTGTCTTCCCATCCCACTTACCTTGTTTTCTTCTGCCCTCCTGACTCAGTTACTAGGAGATTCCTAAGCAAAGCATCTCATGTCTGATGAGGCCCAGAGGCTTACACCTGTAATCCTAGCACTTTGGGAGGCCAAGTAGAGAGGATCACTTGAAGCGAGAAATTCAAGACCAGCCTGGGCGACACAGCAAGACCCTGTCCTGTTTTTATAAAAAAAAATTTTTTTAATTAAAAATTAGCCAAGTGTGGTGTCTACTCAAGAGGCTGAGGCAGGAAAATAACTTGAACCCACAAGTTAGAGGCTGCAGTAAGCTATACTTGCATCACTGCACTCCAGCCTGGGCGATAGAACCAGACCCTGTCTCCAAATAAATAAATAAAGGCATCTGTATCCTTTCTTTCTTCTATTTAACACATGCTGAAAACTCACTCTAATTTCTTCATCTGCAGCATAGCAGAGAAAAGAAAGCCCGTGAGGTCTCTGGTTATGGTACAACTTTTACATAGGCCTGACATAGTCAGTGGTGGGGCAGTGAGGGTTTGAGGGCCGTAGGAATTGAATTCTAAGGTTTTGTAGAAGACTTTGTGGGTGATTTTTGTAAATTACTCTACTTAATATTACAGCATTAAAAAGTAAAGAATTAAAAGTTAAAAATTAAAATAAGGTAATAGATACAAGATCAGAATAACTGGTTGGTTTTCTCTATCCGTTTCTTAAGCAGCTTAATCCCCAAATGTCATAAAGAACAACTAACAAACAGGACACAGAACTTCTGGACACCTGACCCCATGACACAGTTCATCCTTCTCCACCCACCAGTCCCTCTAAGCCCCTGATGGGGAATCTCTAAAAATTCCCTAAATGACCGGAGAATCAGTCTAGTGTCACGTCATCACTCTAATATATGGGACAAGGGGAATGATCAAAAAGACAGTTTTTGCCTTATCACTGTGTTCTTTCTGGCACCAGTCAGTCTTCAGAAATAACAAAATCAATGCAAACACGTTTGTTGTAAGATGCCTACTTTGAAGACCATTTGCTACCTAACTATCCTGGTCATTTATGTGGAATACAGGGAGAATTTCAAAGAGTCTCTCTCCCTTGTTACTCAGTTAAAAGGAAGACTCAGGTGTTGAGTTTGGTTTTGCGTGTATGTGTGTGTGTATGTTTTCATATTTGATAAGGCTTCTATTTCACACACACAAGAATTCCCATGTGGGTTTTTTTTTCTTTTTGTCCTTTAATTGAAATGATGCAGATTGAATCAAACATGAAAAATGCATTCAGCCCAAAAAAGGAAAAAATATTTATAGCCAGAAAAGTAACATGTAAGTGTCTGGTCTCATATAAATAAAGCAAATTTTTTTCACTGTATATAATAGCAGTAATACATTGCAGAGTTGCTTACGTTAGAAAATACAAGAGAAAAAAAGATTGGTAAATGTAGCCAGCAGACAGATACAAAAGATCTACTTACCAAAACTTGGAAGGGAAAGATGAAGAAAGGGTGTACATGAATCAAGTCCTCATCTGATGTAACAAGTTCAGTAGGAAATGTGGAAAGAAAAAAATCAAGAACTAATGGAAGGCCACATTAATTAGAGTTACAGAGGCAACTACTGAAAAATAGGAAATCAAAGAAAGTTTAAAGTTGTTGAAGGGATTTTGCTTTTCATTGGCGACCTTTGGCACTCCTTGGTTTTCTTTAACACATACACAAATATTATTTTCAGAATATCTTTCCATTTGAGAAATAACAATCTACACTCTACATTTAAATCTCTCATTTACTTCTCACCCACTGTCATCTGCCTCACGTTCCCCACCCCACTACCCTCCCATCACCTAAAACACCCATCCTCTTTCTTTTCCTCTTTCCATCCCGCCGTGTTTCACTTGCAACCACCAGAAGGCTTTTGTTAATGTCATTCAATCTGCTCTCTTGAATGACTTCCTAATTAGCAAATCCAAGGGACACAATTCGAGTTGTGTTCCTCAAGGCCCTATCCTCTCTCCTTTTCTTTTTTCATTCTATTCACTCTCCGTGAGTAATATCATTTCCTACCCATGTATGCAACATCTATGTTGATGGCTACTAAACCAGTCTGTCCTCTCCAAAGTATGAGTTATCTACCAACAGCCTGTTGAACCTTACAGATGATCAGATCGGCACTTGAAATTCAATGTGTCCAAATCTCAGGTCTCCATCTTTTCTTCTCCAACCTGCTCTCACTCTCCATTTGCTATTTTGGTAAATAGCTTCTAGCCTGTTACCTAGCCTGAAGACTAGGGAGTTGTCCTAGATTTATGCATCTCACTCATGAAACACTGGAAACAAACTACATTAAAACATATAGGACTCGAAGACAGGAAACCTGTAAAACAGAAGATATTCAAGAAGTACCACGCATTTGAGAAAAATAAATACCATAAAATAGAAGAGGCAAATTCAAGAAGCAAAAGAACAAACACCTGAAAAAAGGAAATGTTTGTCTTCATTCACAAATGTAATGATTGTATATGTTAAAAATCAAAAAGTCTACAAAAATTTACTAAAACTAATGAATAAATAGAATAAGTCAGCTGGATACAAGATCAATATGTAAAATTAATTTTATTCTGTATACCAGCAACAAACAGGTGGAAAATAATTCTAATGCCATTTACAATAGTATCAAAAACATCAAATGCCCAGGAATGAATGTAACAAAATATGTGCAAGACATTTAAACTACCATAAAGTATTACTGAAAAAAACTAAAGACTTCAATAAATGCAGAGATATACCATTTTCATTGAGTGGCAAACCCAATATTGTAGATAGCAATTCATCCTACACTGAGCTATTAATTCACCATGTTTCTAATAAAAACTCTAGCAAGCTTTATTTTAGAAATCAACAAGTTGATTTTATAATGTATGTGAAATACAAAGGCCCTAGATTAGCAAAGACAATCATAAGAAAAAAACCAAAGCAGGAGGACTTATACTACCAGTGTGTTTTAAGCCTTATTACAAAGCTGCATGAATTAAAATAGTGCATCTATGCCAAGAAAAAAACAAAACAAACAAAGCAGTACATCTGTGCAAAGACATACACACAGATCAAAGTAATAGACTAGAGTTAAAAAATAGACCATTAAAGTTAATTAATTTTCTTTTCCTTTCTCTCCTTTTTTTTTTTTTTTTTTGAGACAGAGTTTTGCTCTTGTTACCCAGGCTGGAGTGCAATGGCGCGATCTCGGCTCACCGCAACCTACGCCTCCCGGGTTCAGGCAATTCTCCTGCCTCAGCCTCCTGAGTAGCTGGGATTACAGGCACGCGCCACCATGCCCAGCGAATTTTTTGTATTTTTAGTAGAGACGGGGTTTCACCATATTGACCAGGATGGTCTCGATCTCTTGACCTCGTGGTCCACCCGCCTCAGCCTCCCACAGTGCTGGGATTACAGGCTTGAGCCACCGCGCCCGGCCTTTTTTTTTTTTTTTTTTTTTTTGAGACAGAGGTTTGCTCTTGTTGCCCAGGCTGGAGTTCAATGGTACGATTCCTGCTCACTGCAACCTCTGCCTCCCAAATTCATGTGATTCTCCTGCTTCAGCCTCATGAGTAGCTGGGATTACAGGCATGTGCCACCACGCCCTGCTAAGTTTTGTATTTTTAGTACAGATGGTGTTTCACTATTTTGGTCAGGTTGGTCTCAAACTCCTGACCTCAGGTGATCCACCTGTCTTGGCCTCCCAAAGTGCTGAGATTATAAGGGTGAGCCACTGCACCCAGCCATCAATTAATTTTCAGTGAAAATGCTCAACAACGCAAAGGGGAAAGAAAAATATTTTCAATAAATAGTATGGAGAAATTTAAAATCTGTATCTTAAAAATGAACCTTGACCTGCTACCTCATACCATTCACACATGCAAAAAAATTTTAAGATGAATCATAAACCTAAATGTGAAAGGTAATATATAAAGTTCCTTTAAAAATATGTAGGAGATGGCCAGGCACAGTGGCTCATGCTTGTAATCCCAGCACTTTGGGAGGCTGAGGCGGGCGGATTACTCAAGACCAGGAGTTCAAGACCAGCCTGGGCAACAAGGTGAAATCACGTATCTACTGAAAATACAAAAATTAGCCAGTGTGGTGGCGCACATCTGCAATCCCAGCTACTTGGGAAGGTGAGGGACGAGAATCACTTGAACCTGGAAGGCAGAGGTTGCAGTGAGCCACGATCACACCACTTCACTCCAGCTTGGGCAACAGAGTGAAACTGTCTCAAAAAATATATATATATACACATACAGAGTGTACATATGCATATACAGAGTGAAACTGTCTCAAATATATATATATATACACATATACAGAGTGTACATATACATATGCAGAGTGAAAGTGTCTCAAAAAATATGTATATGTATATATATTTCTCTAAGATAATGAAGATAGTCTCATATATTCATATATATATGTAGATACACGAGACTATCTTCATTATCTTAGAGTAGAGAAATATTTCTTACGGCACAAAACTATAGAGACCATTAGAGAAAAAATGTAATAAATCAGCCTGCATGAAAATGTAAAACTTTTACTCATAGAAAACACACACACACCGTTAGCCAGGTTCAGTGGTGCACACCGGTAGTCCCAGCGTCTCAGGAGGCTGAGGTGAGAGGATCTCCAGAGCCCCAGGGATTTGAGGCCAAACTGGAAAACAGTGAGACTCTGCCTGGAGGAAAGCAAAACAAAAAACGAAAAACAAAACCAAAAAAACTCACTATTAATATAGTGAAAAGGCAAGCCACATACTGGGAAAAAATATTCTCAACCTGTGTATCTAACAGAAGACTCACGTACATAATTTACAAAAACTCCTGTAAATCAGGAAGAGAAAGTCAAAACAACCCCATTCTTAAAATGGACGAAAGACTTGAACAGCTACTTCCAAAAGAAAATATCCAAATAGATAATAAATGTATGAACACGTGTTCAATACGAGTACTCGTCAGGGAAATGTAACTAAAGACCACAATGACATAACTTGAGACATTGAAAATTCTGATAGGTACTACAACATGAGTGACTGTTGAGGACATTATGCTAAGTGAAATGACCCAGTCACACAAAAGACAAATAGTGTATGATTACTTTTCTATGAGGTACTCACAGTAGCCAAATTCACAGAGACAGGAAGCACAAGGGTGGTTGCCAGGACCTGGGGGAGAGGGAAATGGGCAGTTACTTTTTTGTGGGTGCAGAGTTTCCATTTTGCAAGATTAAATGAGTGCTGGAGATGGATGGTGGTGATGGCTATAACGGTATTGAGAGATGATGGAACCTAAAGGTATTGGGATCATGAGGAATCCACCCTCATGAAGGGATAAATGCAACCGTTCAGGACTGAGTGAGTTTTCACGCTCATGAGACTGGATTTGTGGCAGCGAGAGCTAACAAAGTGAGGTTGTCGGGCATGGTGGTTCATGCCTATAATCCCAGCAGTTTGGGAGACCAAGGCAGGGGAATTGCCTTGAGCCCAGGAGTTTGAGACCAGCCTGGGCAACATTGTGAGACCCAGTTCCTGCAAAATAAAGTAAAATAAGCTAGGCATGGTGGTGCATGCCTCTGGTCCCAGCTACTCAGGAGGGAGAAGCAGGAGGATCACTGGAGCCCAGGAGTTTGAGGTTACAGTGAGCCATGATCACATCACTGCACTACAACCTGGGTGACAGAGCAAAACTCTGCTCAAAAAAAGAATAAGAGGCCAGGCACGGTGGCTCACGCCTGCAATCCCAGCACTTTGGGAGGCTGAGATGGGAGGATCAGAAGATTAGGAGTTTGAGACCAGCCTGGCCAATATGGTAAAACCCTGTCTCTACTAAAAAATGCAAAAATTAGCCAGGCGTGGTGGCGGGCACCTGTAGTCCCAGCTACTCAGGAGGCTGAGGCAGGAAAATCGCTTCAACCCAGGAGGCGGAGGTTGCAATGAGCAGAGACCACGCCACTGCACTCCAGCCTTGGTGACAGAGCAAGACTCCAACTCAAAAACAAACCAGGCAAGGCGCAGTGGCTCATGCCTGTAATCCCAGCACTTTGGAAGGCCGAGGCAGGTGGATCACAAGGTCAAGAGATCAAGACCATCCTGGCCAACATGGTGAAACCCCATCTCTACTAAAAATACAAAAATTAGCCGGGAGTGGTGGCACGCGCCTGTGGTCCCAGCTACTCGGGAGGCTGAGGCGGAAGAATTGTTTGAACCCAGGAGGTGAGGTTGCAGTGAGCCAAGATCGTGCCACTGCACTCCAGCCTGGCAACAGAGCAAGACTCCATCTCAAAAAAAAAAAATTACATGTGGTTGCCTCTCGTGTTTTGTCCTCTTTGCATGTACACACTTCTGTTTCCACTTCTCCACCATGTTATGATGCGGCACGTGACTCTCAGCAGACACTGACCAAATGAAACCACCTAATATTTGACTTCCCAACCCCAGAATCATGAGCTAAATATTTTTCCTTTATAAATTACCCAGTCTCAGATATTCTGTTATAGCAACACAAAAATGGACCAAGACAGCCCACTTTAGAGCAAAAGTGATGCAGCAGCAGTTTTATGCCCATGGGGTCTACAAGTCCTGCTGCATTCAACACCACGAGGAAGCTGCCAGCCTGATCAAGGAGTTACATCACCTGCTCAAGGCAAAGCAAATGTGCTGGCTGAGAGATAATATCTTACAAGGATGAGGCTGTTTTCCAGAATATGGCACACACCCTAAGTCAATGACCCTTATATGGTACTGTGTCCCCAGTAGATGAAATAAATAGATTTGGGGACCAAGGGCTAAATATAGAAGTAGCCTCACATATCCTCACTTCCAGTAATTTATTTAGAAATATGTGCTTCTCATCTCTTCAAACCTAGTTTCTGTGGCTGTAGACATCCTGCTTCTTAGAAGGGGAACACTTCCACCAGAGGATGTAAGTATATCATTAAACTTTAAGCTGCAAATGCCAACTTTGGGCTCCTCATGTCAAGAGACCAGCAAGCAAGGACAGGAGTCACCATTTTGGAAAGCATCAATTAACCCTGATCATCACAAAGAGACAGGGCTGCTGGTAAGCAGTGAGGGCAGGGAGGAATGCGTGCAGCATCCATTGAGTGCCTCTAGGTATTCCCTTGCCCAGTTTTAATGGTAAATGGACAAGTATAGCAGCCATAGTCACAGAAGGGCATGGAGACCTGAGACTCAGACTCCTCAGGGACAAAGGTCGGGGTTACCCCAACAAGGAGGGGTACCTAGGCCAGGACAAGTGTTGGCTGAGTCTGAGGGAAATCTAGAATGGAGAATGGGGGAAGGGAAAGATGAGTATCAGCTTCAGTCTCAAGATAGCTATGTTACCAGGAGCTGTAACTCACTAGCTAGGAAAGTTTACCCCGCTAACTTTCCTCTTGTAAGTTTCCCCAGGAAAAAAACATTGAGAATCCTGGAAAGCTGGATTTACAGGGCAGCAAGTAAACCTGAAAGGAACAAAGCCCATTCTATAGGGGATGCTATGACACTACCCAGATTCCCGCCTCAGGACCCGGGCATGCACTGCATGGGTGGACAGCACTTTGCCTCCTTAGGACTTACTTTTGGGTCCCTCCCCAGAAATAGCTATTAGCTGACGGCAGCTGCCTGGCCCAGGCTTCAGCTCCTCTCTGAGGACAGTCCACAACCAGTGATCGGTCACTGCAGGCGTACAACTTGAAAGGCTCCTGGACTATAAATCTAAGCATATTCCTTTGAGACAGTATCAACACACTGAGATTTACGGAGCCTCATTCATTCAGCAAATATTAAGCATAGACTATGGGTCTGAACTATTTTAGGAGCTTGACATATGTCAGTGAACTAAACACAGGAATTCCTGCCTTTGCGGAGTTTACATTCTCTGTGGGCACAGACAGATAGTAAACAATACATATAATAAATTATGGCCGGCACGGTGGCTCCCACCTGTAATCCCAGCACTTTGGGAAGCCAAGGCGGGTGCATTACTTGAGGTCAGAAGTTCAAGACCAGCCTGGCCAACATGGTGAAACACTGTCTCTACTAAAAATACAAAAATTAGTTAGCCGTGGTGAGCCGATGCCTGTAATTTCAGCTACACAGGAGGCTGAGGCACAAGAGTCACTCAAACCTGGGAGGCAGAGTTGCAGTGAGCCGAGACCGCACCACTGCACTCCAGGCTGGGTGACAGAATGAGATTCCTTCTCATAAAAAAAAAAGGAAAGGAAGAAATTAAGTTATATGGTATGCTATGAAAAGCAAAAAAGCACAGATAAGAGAGATGAGGGGCACAGGGGAATGGCTGCAACTTTAAAATGTGCTGTTCAGGTAGCTCTCTTTGAAAAGATGACTTGAAGGAGGAAGCCATGCAGTTACGTGGGAGGAAAGAATAACAGCAGAGGGAACAGGTAATGCAAGGGCAGTAAGACAGGCTCAGGGCTGGTGTGGCTGACGACAGCAAGGAGACCAGTGTAGCGGGAGGGAGGGAGTGACAGGAAGTACAGAAGGAGGGGCGGTCAAGAGGGAAGGGTGGTAGAGCAGAGGGGAGGGGCAGATTACGCATGACCTTGAAGGCCATTGTGTAAGGATCTTGACTTTTACTCTGACAAAAATGGGAACCTATTGAAAGGTTTTGATCAGACTAATATGATCACTTCTATGTTGAGAGGACTTTTCTCCCTGCCAGGAGGCTCCGGCGATAATTCAAGCAAGAGATGATGTGGCTCAAGTCAGGGGTGGCAGTGGAGCTGATGAGAAGATCCTAGATGCCTTTTAAAGGTGAAGCCAACTTGATCCCCTGATGTATTGACAAGAGTGTGATAAAAAGAGAGGACTCACGGATGACTCCAAGGTATAACTGTTGTTTGCAGCGTCTAGGAAGTGTAAGTGGATGGGTTTGGGAGATCAGTGGGAGTGAGGGAAGGAGTCCAGAAGTTTAGGCTGTGTTAAGTTTGCGATGTCTAATAGACTCTATAGCAGACCACTGGTGCCCTGCTACCAAGATAGAGGTGCCCGGGAGTTTATGTTTCTCCAGAGCAATGGCTGACCAATGACTGATAAATGCAGGAATATAATAGCCCAGCTCCCATTTTCTTGCATTGGAACAAATTACCAACATTGTGGTGTGAACAACCCTGGGAGATCAGGTTAAAGCCACCGCCTGTGGAACTTTGCCTGAGACCACTCTTTGCTTGGTTTCCTCGCCTTCTCTGTCCTGTCCTGCTTCACCCATTCCCATGCTAGTTTCCTAAGAGTAGCTCCTAATGGATCACATGTACACAAATCCTCATCTAAGGTCTCCTGCTGAGGAACCAGATCCAAAATGATATCCAAGCAGAGATGTCAAGCTCATAAGAGGTGTTTCAGCTAGAAAAAAAAACTTGGATGTCAACCAGATGTAGATGGAATTTAAAACTACGAGACAGGGTGAGGTCACCATGGGAGTGAGCTGGTGTTATTCTTTCATCACAGAGATTTCAAGATAGAGAAGAGAGTAAAATACTTTCATCTTAAAAGTAATTCAGGGGAGAGTAAAGTTGGCCCATTCCCTTTTAAAAGTATTTTGAAACTGCTACTACAATTTCATTATAACAAAATGTCAGAAGTTAATACTTGAATCTGGGCCATGGGTGTCTCAGGAATCATTATACCATTGTTATTATTTATGGTCATGTTTGAAAATTCCACAATAAAAATCATACAAGTAAAATGTAAATACACTTGCCTGTAAAAAATAATTACATAGTAAAAAACTAGAAACAACGCAAATGTTCATCAACAACAAAATACACATAAATTGTCATTTATTGACACAATGGAATACTATACAGCAATGATTATGACAAATCATAACTACATTAGATAATACAAGTGAATCTTATAAACATTGTTGCACAAAAGAACTCAGAAACAAAAGAGTACATGTTGTATGATTCAATTTATGCAAAATTCAAAAGCAAGCAAAATTAATCCACACTGCTAGATAGGAGTGTGGTTATCTTTGGGAAGCTATTGACTGAAGGGGACATCTAGGGGTCTTCGGTGATGCTGCTAATGTTCTTTTTCTTGATCTAGTGCTGGTTACATGAGTGAGTTCACTTTGTGAAGATTCATCAATTGTACACTTATTGTATGTGTACTTTGCAATATTTACATTATAATTATCGAAACCCTGAAGAGTCTGTGATTTTAGCCTGCCGCTAAATAATAGCCCAGCATCTCCTGGATGCTGCAAGATCCTAGGTCAGAGACAAAGGACTTTGTTATTCACAGGAATCATAAGCTTCATGTTTGTATCAGTTCCCTTTAACCCTCAAGACCCGCAGGGGTGACGTGGAGATTATCCCTGGTGGAAGATGCACACGCTGTGCATTTGCATCAGACCTGAGAAATCCTAGCCTAGGAAACTTCAGTCTCATGAAAGGACTCAAGCAAACCCTGCTTAAACTTTGTCTGGAAGGAGATATTATTTTTATTATACTGCACAGCAAACAAATCTGCCCCTCATCAGAGGGAGACCCTATTTCTATCTTCCAAGGCTATTCGCTATATGAACATGTTTGAAAAGATAGTCTAGAACAAAACCTGTTAGTGCCTTTGCTCACAAGACTTGCAGAAACATGAGAGACCTGTAGAAAATTACCTCTCAACACTATTGCAATCAAAATGTACATTTATAAAGTCTTTAGGTAAATCATTACAGACAAGGCCATAATTTGATATTCTACTTCTTCAAGTCCCAGAGGTGATCATGACTTGTTTGGTGCATACCTTTCCAGACTATTAGCTATACAATCACAAGTATCTATATCTATATAGATACGTATCTATATAGATGAGTATCTATGTATCGATACCTACATATGTACTCTCTCTCTCTCTCTCTCTCTCTCTATATATATATATATATATATCCACATTATATATAGATAGACAGAAACAAAGATAGAGACAAAGAGAAGTGACTTGGAGGCAGTATGGAGTATGAATTAAAAATTTGACATCAATCTCCCCGTGTTATTTTACAACTTATTTTCACTTAAAAGGATCTTGGCATTTTTCTTTTCCTTCTTTCCCTGCCACTATATGCCAACAGATCTTCCTTTTTCTAAACTGCTACCTAGAGAACCATGGCAGGGATGTGCCATGGTTTAATTAAACATTCCCCTTTTGAATGGGTTCAGTTTTTTCTTTCTTTTATTGTGAATAGTGCTTCAGTGACCATTGTTAGACAGGTCTCTTTATAAATATGTGCAAATATCTACTTAGAGTGGATTGAGGAAGGACAAAGAAGAAGGACTGCTGTCAAATTTACCCTCCAAAAATGTCATCCCAGTTATATCTCACTGGTAGTTTAGGAAAGTACCATTTCCCCATGACCTGGCCAACATGAAACATTATTGTTCACTTTAATTTTTGCCATTTGGAAAGGATAAAAAATTACATCTTGTTGGTGTTTTAGTTTGCATTCCCCCAGTCTCTAGCAAGCCTGGACATATTTTCATGCCTTAATTCTTAAATTACCATTTCTTAACATTTATGTGCCCAGAACTATAACGGGCAGTTTATGTGAACTGTTTCATTTTATCGTCACAATTCATCCCCAATATAATAGTGACGAAGGAGCCAATATTTTTCCCAGGTGACAGATGAGTAAACTGAGGCTTAGAAGCTGGGGAATCCAGCTTCTAAGTTAGAGTGGATTCATACACCTAGTAAGGATTTGTAGCAGCAAACTCTTCCTGTCAATTAATTACACAGTATCTGTTCTCTTCTTCTTTAGTAAAATAATCCAAACTTTAATGGGAGCAGTAGCTGCGTGCAGCTTCAAATTCATACCTCCCAGCCTTCCCTGTAGGTAGAATAGCCATGTGATCACATTGTTACCAATGCATTACAGCTGTAGGTTGAGGGTGGAGCTGCTTCCCAAAAGGCTCCTTGAAAGGAGGAGTCGTTCTTCTGCCTTTCCCCTCCTCCTCCTGCAGCAGCCATGGGAGGACCGTGAAAAAAGGTGGTGTGGAAAGATAAAAGGAATCCGGGACATTGACAACATCATGGGGCCTGTTTGTTCTCTACCCTAGATTACTTACGTCTAGCCGGGCACGGTGGCTCACGCCTGTAATGCTAGCACTTTGGGAGGCCGAGGTGGGCGGATCACCTGAGGTCAGGAGTTCAAGACCAGCCTGGCCATCATGGTGAAACCCCATCTTTAAAAAAAAGATTACTCATGTCTGTAATTCTGGTTACGTGAGCAAACTCACTCTGCTTTTCTGTTATTACTGATACGATGATGGAGCCAGGATTTGAACCAAAGCTATGCTGAGTCATTCTTTCTCGTCCAGGTAACGCTCTCCACACAAACACAACGCTATTACTGCAGAAGTCACTATCTGTGCCCAATAAACTCTGGGAAAATCTTGCTCCAGCTATTCTTTCTCAGGACAATTGGGAGTTGCAAGTCTTGGAAGTAAGAATAATTTCAGCCTCATAACAGTAATAGAAAAGGTGTTACTCGTGATAGATAAAAGTAGAAATAGCCTAACACAGCATGAGTTTCTGTATTGATAGCATCTACACAGGGAAGCATGGATTTATAGAAAAGAACAACATGACGAACATTTACAAACAAAGTTCTGACTCTGGCCTCACTGTTGTATTTGCTGTTGACCTTAGAAAAGTCACATCGTTACTGTCTGTTTTCCTTTTCTTGCAATCTTGACAAGATAGATCTTTGTGCCGGGCGCGGTGGCTCAAGCCTGTAATCCCAGCACTTTGGGAGGCCGAGGCGGGTGTATCACGAGGTCAAGAGATCGAGACCATCCTGGTCAACACGGTGAGACCCCGTCTCTACTAAAACTACAAAAAATTAGCTGGGCATGGTGGCGTGTGCCTGTAATCCCAGCTACTCAGGAGGCTGAGGCAGGAGAATTGCCTGAACCCAGGAGGCGGAGGTTGCGGTGAGCCGAGATCGCGCCATTGCACTCCGGCCTGGGTAACAAGAGCGAAACTCCGTCTCAAAAAAAAAAAAAAAAAAAAAAAAAAAAAAGATAGATCTTTGTGCCATGGGCTTGTGATGAGAGTCCAATGATGAAATATACATAAAAGCTTTTCCAAAAAAAATCGACACGTTTGGTGCTCTGAACCTGGAGGGAATCACTATACGAATATTGCATTCCTAGTGTATGTGTAACCCACACACAGAAAACCCTATAGTTATTATCAGATTGTAGTGACCCCAATTTTCTCCCTCTTTTTTAGCCATTAAGTCGTAGCAGCCCCCATGAGACACAAGAATAATGTCAGAATGGAGCAACATTGTCACAGTGAGGAATAGGTGTGCCTGTGTGTGTGGGCACATGGGTGTGCAAGATTTAACCTTTTTCTCATTGAGTTTCATATATTTCATGCAAAGTGTTGCTGAATATTCATCGATCTATCTAGTAACCACAAGTATGCTATTAGAAATGTATTACTCATCTATATTTTTGAAATGTTGAAATAATTCAGTGGTGATCCTTTGCAAGATAGGTTTGCTGCCTTTAAACTAAAGTGACAATAACATCCACGCCGTCTTTGGTTTCTCTCAAGTTGTGCTGATATCCTTGATGTCTCTAACAAACCGGAGACTGCCTGTAAGAATCCTGTATGTCACCATTCAATTGAAAAGGGCCTGAAATATCAAAACCTCACTTCTGGTAAGGAAGGGAAGCGAGAAAAAAGCAAACCGATGGTTATTCATGAATCACTCCTGGCCTGCCATGATAAATAACAGTGGCCTCTTTCTCCTCTTCGCTGGGCTCGTAATATTCTCCCTGAAGGTGTTTTACCTGCCCAGAAAGAATTGGGCTGGAGGGATATCTAGTAAAAATGATTTTTAAAGCCTCTTAAAACGCAAAAGCCTGTGTTTGGGTTATGAGTCATTCTTTTTGCATACAACAGTGTCCAATTAATCTCAGTAGACTGGGGAGATGGGACTAAGACAATTTGCCGTGTTTAGTCTGTGGTTTTGTGACAACCTAATGATGTTAAGAGAAAATTAAATACTCGATAAAAGAGCTCCTTTTAAAAGATTACAAGCGAAGGGGTCTAGATTTGGGCTTCTCCTACGACATAAAACATGAGGATTCACTGCTCAAATACGGGTTCTGCATATAAGGTAGGAAATATGCCATTTCCACATTAAAAGGGTGGCATATTATTTGGAATGAAATACAGCAGTACAAAAATAATCAGTCAAAGTGCAGCGTCAGGGTGTTTTTATGTAGATTTCTGAATGTCCTTTCATTGTTTCAACAGAGAGCTGCTGTTTTCTCCCGCACTGACAGGCAATGCTATGTGATATGTTGGCAAACAATTTTACTGTTTTCCTCTCTCTTCTTATGAACGATATTTATAGACTCCGAATTGCATTTGGTTCCGCTTTCCGACACAGTTATCTTCTTGGGCGTGGATTAAATGAAGATCTGGGTGTTGAAAGACATTTACATAAGTGCTGTTTGTGAACTGGAAGGCCAGTTCTTCTATTATCGCCAGAACATTTAAATCTTAATGACTGGCATTGTTGTCTAAAAGACGGTGTTTTTCCTGCTGAGAAACTGCATTAGATTCAAGAAACGAAGCTCATTTCCATTCTCTCAGCAGTCTCTCTAGAAATGACATGCAGTGCTTGAAACTGTTTATTTCCAAATTCAGGCCTCCCTCGCATCAGTCATCAGCTTCAATTACCAGTTTTCCGGAGCCGAGCCATCAGGCAGTCTGACACCGGGGTCCGGCCTAATTCCCACCTTCTCCAGAGTCAAGAGCATAATGTGCGGATGAAAAGGTGCAAAATAGCCTGGACTTCATTAGCATGCAGGGCCTGGCTGTTCATTTGCCGGCTGCGAATGGAAGTTCTGACACTCGGAGCTTGCTGCAAAATGAGAAAAGTCCTCTTCAGGGGAGATGAGGTCCTTGGTGGTGAGGAAAGGTCATCAAAAAGACAGCCGCTGCCCTTGCTCCCTGCTCTCCATGACTGCTTATTGATTCCAGGAACACCTCATTACACGCCGGATCAACATATTATTGCCATGTTCTGGGACTGAATTGTTTACAAGTGTCTTTATCGCCAGCAAAGGCCTGCCCGGAGATGCATGACTACACTCATTTGGCTGTGACCCGCCAATTATGTGTTATCCGATATGTTGCTGGGTATCTTGATCTTTGCCCGGGTCTTCTCCTGGCATCAACACAGTCCCATTTACTACTTCTTTCTAACCACTCTTTGGGAAAGTAGCCATTAGCCTGTCAGTGTGTAAATGTGCGTGCGTGTGTGTGTGTGTGTTACCTCTGCTACAGGAAATCTGAGCGTTGATGCTCCATTGCTTGCTATTCATGAAGTTCATAATCATTTGAGGGAAAGAAATTCTCTCTCTCTCACACACACACACACACACACACTTTTTTTTTATGGCATACAGGGTAACCCACACAATTTGCAATCAGTATGTACAACAGAGAGCATAATGCAGCTTGTTATCAGCTCCCTCTGCTTACATATAGGCCCTATGAGAGAGCTGTCATATTTTATTTGGGCATAGCTACTGCAAACCACTGTACAGGACCATTTTAATCTTTCGTTACAGACACTTCGATGGCTCCATAAAAGAAAGAGCGGACTTGCAACTTGATTAAAAACTCAGTAAAGAGATTGGGCAAACCCTCCCGCCCCAAAAAAGCGGAGCTACAGCCTTGATTTCTTACTGAGGCCACTCTGCAATGCAAATGTGACTTCTATTTCCCTCTGATGGTGGCTACTGACAGACATTTAATAATGCCGAGAATTGACAACATGTTGATTTTTGTGAATATTACTTGGAGAAGGTTTAATGTCTCCACCAAACATTAGGACCATCTCAACCAAATACTAAAAGGGGCGACATTTCATTTACATCTCCTGTTGCCATCAAGAATGACTCTAGTGAGTTTTTCTGAGCAGGGTACAGCAAAGCAGATGCCAAGAAACTTGCCTTTATTTTTCTTGGAAGCATACATCCTTGGCAATGGGCACATATTAATAAAATGAGTGAAGTGAAACTCAAGAATCTAACTGCCTTTAGGAAAGTGACATCTGTAAGCACATTTATTTCCAGCAATTTCCCACATTTGTTTGGGATTTATCTTTCTTTAATTTTTTCCTGGTATCTTTTTCTCTTTCCAGTTTTGAGAGAGTTTTGTAATGACACCAAGCTCTTTTGGTTCTTTCCAAAATCCCTCAGTTTTGGCTTTCTGACAAATCACTATTAATAATTGGAAAAGACTGGTTAAGGCCCCCTCATCAGGGTGCTTCAACTCAAAGCGTCCATTGAAGATATTTGCTAAACCCAGTGTTTAAGGACACTGCAAATTCTGTAGTATTATCAACCAATAAGTAGCCTTTGGAAGAGAGATGATTGGAAGAATTACTCTTGGTTTATTTCAGGGGGCACTATTGCACAAGAAGCCTGATCAAAGGATAAAGCTGAACAAGAAGTGTTTACCAACATGCCCATCTGAGGAGCAAGTCTCAGTGTGGTTGGAACTCAGAGAATGACAAAAAGGGTAACACTCAATAACTAGGAATCATCCAAAAAAAAAAGGGGGACTTCTTTACACATTCACAAGAGATCATAATGATGTAGCAGTGGGAACGCCCAGACAGTAGGCAATTTGGGGTTGAATGCTCTAGGTAGAAGGGAGAGCTCCATCCAGGAGATTTTGCCAATTTTTATAACCAGCTCATCTGTTTTTTCCATGATAAAAGAGAATTCCTCTCTGTTATGGCTTAAATGCCTCATCTTTATGAATCCCTCAAACTGGCACCAAAAAATTCTTTTCAATTAACAGAATGGCCAGTCATCGTAGATCCTGTGGATTGCTTCCCTATCATTAGGAGTCACAGGTACCTACGTATATTTTTTGATACTGAATAGAAAAGGCATACACATGGTCTACAAGCACCATGGTGTGATGAGATGATCAGATGGTAACCCCACAAAAGAAGCTTGTTTTAAAAATCATTTAGTAAATACAACTTTGTGCCAGGAAACTTTCTAGAAAGTTGGCATATATTAACTGATGTATTAGTCACAACCCGGTGACAAGTATTATTATTCCCCTTTACAGATGAGGAAGCCTTCTTGCGCATCTGGTAGGGTTTTCCAGTGTGCTCAAGGTCATGTGGCAGAGGCAGAATTAAAACCTGATGGGAGCCATGGCGAGCCCACTCTCTATTCCACCTCCCTTGGAGCCAGCATCCGCTACACATTTCCAAGAATCCTATAAAGCACCCTTTTTTGTACGCCAGCCAACTTGAATGCAGAAAGAGTTGCTAGTTGTGATAATAAATGTGTTGAAATTATCATCTTTTACATATCTTACATCCTTTGCCATGAGGTGGGCTGTGGAAGCCTTCTTTGATTGATAGAATAAAGTAAGTTTTGATATAAAAAGACAATTCTGGCCACTTAATTAATAGAATAAAGTAAATTTTGATACAAAAGGCGATTCTGGCCACTTAATTAAAAAGTGGTGGGGGTTGCAGGGAGAACATACTCGGGGGGCTATAGAAATGCTCCCACTGGTCAGTAGGAGCATCTGAGGAAGTCTTGTCAGTCTGTGGCTCTTATACTCATCCCAGTTGCCTGTGGATCTTCCATTAGGGGTTCTACTAAAACAAAAAACAATATTTAATGCACTTCCTGTGGCTATCATAGCCAGTTCTCCCACAGAGTTACTCTACCATTGGAAACCTAATGAGGGAAGTTCCAATCACAACACAAGAGACTGGATTCCAAAGGCTTGAAGGATATCCATCTACTGACTACAGACCTACACAAACATGTTCACAGGTGCTGGAATCTTCCCGCCTCATGTGTTCATTTTTCCCTGCTGTCCATGAGAATGTTAGCCACTTCCTGGTGCCTAAAATAATGTATCATTCAGAATGTCTCCTGGACCACTGGCCTGGCTAAAATTAAGGGAGATGACTTGTTCACAGGGACCCTTCCTCCTCATTTCTCCTTCCTTCAGCATCAGTAGCCTCTAATCTTCCAGCACATTCGTACTTCCCCAGTCTCTTCTGCGAGAGAAAGTGAAACACTGCTCTTATCAGTTCATTTGCACTAAGACACCAGAGATTCAAATGTAAACCCTATCCTTCCCATTCCATCTCCAACGGTAGTACTTGTACCGTAAAAGAGGGCAATGCTTGACCCAAAGCAACAATGTGTCATGATGGGGATGGAGGGGAGGTGTGGTATTTGGGGAGGGGAAGACTTCCAGGTGATCTCTTCCGGTGGGAACAAATTTGGCTATTCCTGATGTAGACGTTTACATCATCTAAGCCTCACTTAGGCTGTCAGAATTATTTAATTTTCAAAATGATCAGTTGGAGACTCTAGAGAACTCTACTAGAAATGAGCTCTACTGATCTAATATTAACCCAAGGGCAGATATATGCTGGTCACCCTCTCCACCCAGCCCTTACTTCTGGGTCTTTTGGCTTTGCACAGATACACATGTTGGGACTTCACTATGTACTCAAACTGTACAGAGTGTTCTTGGAGCTCTAACTTGCATTTTCTGCCCTCGAAGAGCCAAAAGGGCAGAAACAAGTGTCTTGTGACACTTGTGACAAAAGGTGTCACAAGATAGTAAATGATTAAAGACAAAAATAACAAGTATGTATAATAAGAGGTGCTCTAAGAGTTGGGTTAGCATAGTAGACTCCCGTGGACTAGCATAATGGGAAAGGCTTTCTACATGAAGCAGGATAAGAGTGTGTCTTGGAGATTTGAATAAGTGGAAAGAGGGGTGGGTAAGAATGATAGTATCCAAATATAGCCACCCTCAGTTTTCTGCATTCCATGCAGCTCCTCCCACTGATAGGAAGAGTGGCGGCTCACACCATGGTCCTAGTTGGAAGCTGCAGTGAGCTATGATCTCACCACTGCACACCAGCCTGGGCCACATGGCCAGACACTGTCTGTTAAATAAATAAATAGGCTTGGCGCAGTGGCTCACATCTGTAATCCCAGCACTTTGGGAGGCCAAGGTGGGCAGATCACTTGAGATCAGGAGTTCAAGACCAGCCTGGCCAACGTGGCAAAACCCCATCTCTACAAAAAATATAAAAAATCAGCTGGGCATGGAGGTGCACACCTGTAATTCCAGCTACTCAGGAGGCCGAGGCATAAGAATCGCTTGAACCCAGGAGGTGAGGTTACAGTGAACAGAGATCATGCCACTGCACCCCAGCCTGGGTGATGGAGTGAGACTCTGTCTCAAAAATAAATAAATAAATGTATGTAAATAAAAAGGGGAGGAGACTCTTCCCCCTCCCCTTGAACCTGGCTGCACCTGGCAGCTTGCTCTGACCAATAGAATGAGATGGAAGTAACATTCTGGGACTTCTGGTTTCATGGACTATAAAAAGACTAGCAGCTTCCACTGCCTCCCTCTTGGATCCCAGCTGCCATGCATCAAAGAAGTCCATGCTAGGGTACAGAATGATTAGAGGTCATGTGGAGATAGGCTCTGGGAGATGCGAGAGTGTCTTGGACTTTCCACAAAAATAAGCCCAGCTGACCCTCCATAGAGAAGTGCCCAATAAGTCCTGTTAGAAATTCTGAACAATGGAATTGTGAAAAAAATAAAATAAATTGTTATTAAGTCACTAAGTTTTGGGGTGGTTTATTAAGCAGCAACAGACAAGTGAAACAGTAAAATAAAGAGGAGGACATGAGTGATGAACTGCTTTCCACATGAGAAGATGGCATAAATGAAATGAAAATGGGTGCATACAGTATTAGGCAGCCCTACACTGAGTAAACCAGCCTGGCTAGAGCAAGCATTTCAGGTTAACAACTAGAAGAATACAGATCGATAAATCAGGCCCAAATAGCTTTAGTGTGGGAAGGAGATCTTTAAAGCAGCCCGTGCGATGTCCTCTAAAGGAGGTGCTGTCAGTGTCAATAGCTCCTTACCTGTCTGTATCAGTGTGTACCAGCTCAGTGTCCAACCACCAGCATCTGTGTGTTTCATTGCCTGGGAGCTTTGTTTTGGTCACTGAAGCTCACTCTGCTTATACAACAGGCTAGAAGTGCTGGGGAAATAATGGCAGCGGAGTAGCCCTCAACGAGTGACTGATGGAATTGGTGTATAAATATTCCAGCTCAGGTGTGTGCTACACCGTTTCCCAGAGCTTGCAGTAGAATTAAATTCCAGGTATCCACAATGGCAACCTGCTTTATAATACACCTTAACGGTTGCCTTCCCTTCTCTGTCTCTCAACCTCATTCCTCAACTGGTGTTTCCAGAGATCACCTTTGAATTGCTTGCTTCTGGAGAAACCCAAACTAAGACGCTTTCATTTTACAGGTAAGAAAAATAAAGCCAGGACAAAGATTACTTTGAGCAGGTGTTATAACAAAATGAACCAAAATAAGCAGCTCTTCAAACAAAAACAGAAATTTATTCTTGCCATATAAACAGTCCAGGATGGGAGGGCAGATTCTGCTCTCAGAAATCTTCTCAGGACCCAGACCATTGGGGAACCTTTGCCATCCTCAATACACGGTTCTCATTAGCGTAATTCCCAGCCAGCAAGAAGGAACAGGGAGGTGCAAGTATGAGATGACAATTACGTACATTACTTCTGCTTGCATGCCACTGGTGAATGCTTAGTCACATGGTCCTCGTGTTACTGCAAGGGAGGCTGGGAAATGTAGTTCAGCTGGTCAGCAGGTGCCCAGCAAGAAGAGAATAAATGATGACAAGTGGCAGACAGGAGTCTCTGACCTTGGAAGATTAGTTGGTTGCCAAAGTGCCTACAGCTAGTTAGTGGACAAGTGGAACTATAAACCTTTCTGCATACTACTTTTTCCTTACTCCCCTCACTTGGATTCTAACCAGACTGAGGCAGGGCTCAAATGTCTGGTATTCTGCAAGGTCCATCTCCCCTCATCACAGAAGCAGCAAAGCAGAATAAGCCCTTGAAGCCCCTCTCAGGCTCAGTCTACATGAGGTTGCTGGATTGGACTTTGTGGTCAAAGCAATAGCATAGAGGCTCTATGCTTTCAAACAGAGCCAGCCAGTCTCACTGCTAGACCATGTAGCCCCATGGTACAGATTTTTAAATGCACCTGTTACTTTACTGACAAACACCAAAACAATGTCTTAGAAACCATACAAACCACACAAATCAACAACGATGCGCAGGGTACACCTATATGACACTCAACCTGTCAGATTGCAATCTTGGCCAGGAGAGGAAGAGGAAAGAACCAGGGAGCTAGCTGAAATCTATGGAGATCAGAGATATTTGTAGTCATTTCTGAAGAATCTGAATTTGTTTCAGCAGCTTCCAATTATCCACAGGCTGACAAAGCTGTTTCTTTTTGAGCCCATTATCACAGATGAAAATACTAGAAGGTTAATCCCACCCAGCACAGCTCACTTATATATAGAAGAAAATGAGAGGAGACAGGTTTATCTAAGTGGATTCTATTCATAAATTTTACATGCTAACCTGAATTTTTCAAATTCACTTTTTGACTGGATTTGGGGTTATGCTCATCATATATGTACAAATGGTCATTTTTTAAAAAAGGACAATGAAAGCAAATGAATTGTTTATTGGAAAAATTTGTTTAATGACTCTGCACTGTTCTGTCAATTAAAAAAAAAATCCTTTATCTTCAGTAGAGATTGCATTAAATTTTAAAATCATTATTCTGCCTTGGCCATTCTTTAACTTTCCCCAAAATATAAGGTATATATTTTTTACACTTAGGTTGAAAATTACCAAGGTTTGTGCCATTTAAGTTATTGGACACAACTCACTGCTATATTTCTAATATTTTTGTGCAAGTGAACAAGAGAAACAGTTACCTCTGATTTGAACTCTACACAGGAAGGTGGTATTTTGGATTTTTTTCCCCTGCAACAATTTCCTGTTATGCTCAGCAAACCTCCCTCCAAATGCAAATCTAAGTCTCATTAGCAGACTGTGTTGAAAATATGTGTCTAATCACCCAAAAATCCAAGTATTTATCAGGATAGGCCTTCCAAACTCATCAACTTTAATGGTATCCAGACAGCTTTTCTGGAGAGGGCTCATTAGTTAAAAAAACAAAATCTCAAAATGTCCATGTTCTGTAGCTTTACTTACATAATCAAAAATATAATCCAAATTCTCTGCCTTCTTTAGTAGCCATTTTCTGCCTATATACTGCCTTGAAAAATAGTCAAACAAATGTAAAGACGATAAATATCAAGCATAAATGAACTAGCGCCAAAGGGGATAGGTTCTGTACATAAGAATGAGCAACACCAGTGGCTGCAGATTAAGAAACTGAATATGTTGGTGTTTAAAATTAGAATGGTTCCCCAAAGAATTGAAAATGCTCCATTTAAGAAAAGAAATGTTTTCAAATCACTCTGCTGACTAGAGAAGCCTGAATCAAAGTCAGAAATTAATAATAGGATGTAGACAGAGACCCCCCCAATCATAAATAACAGAGATGATTTTTATATGTACAAAAGCCTGCATGGCCTAGCAGTGTCTGTAGTTCTATGGGGAAAAAAAACCTAATGAAATGCAAGAAGAAATTGTTAAAAATAGAAATGAATGTGCCTGGTAGAAATGCTATTGTCGTATCCTTGTGACACAATGACTTGTTTTCTGGAAAAGTAATTCTTCAACTGGGCCCAGGCAAGCATTGTATTCATTGTAAAGTTGTATATTTAAACCTGTAGTCTGAAGGGTTTGCCTGTATTTAAAGCTCAACGCTACCCGGGGCTCATTAGAGTACCAGGACAAAGCTCTAGCATATTACTGTTTTGACACTCCTCAGAACTTCTAGGTAGTTTTCAGTGGCTTCAAGTACTTAGATTGTCAGCAGTATAGGAAATAGAAAGTAGAATATTGAATGTGTGAGGTGTATACATCAAACATGTGGGAATGTATAGACAGAGAGATAAAGATCCTCCACGAACATCCTATTATATAGCAGAGGGTGCAGAACAATTCCAGGGTAAACACAGACCTGGAGTAAACAGAGCTGCAATGTGCAGGTTGCACGAATTAGAGCAGCCTGAGTCTCATTCAAGATCAAATGGTTCCTTTCTAGACTTTTTATCAGGAACAGGCTCCGCTCTGAGTAACAGAAAGATAAAAGAACACAACCGCAGCCGCACAATCTTTAGCGTTGAGACAAAGAGAGCAAGGGGTAAGTGTTTAACGACAGAATGGCCTCATTCTACAAGTGCTTCCTTCCCAATTTGGGCCCACTCAGTGCTTTGGCTGAATCTGTGACAGGATGTGTGCCCTCTCCATGGTTTTAGATAAACCTGTGCTTTGCGGGAAGCTGCTATCAGGATGAGGGTGCCCTGGCTGAGGGTGAAGCTAGGAAGGAAGGACAGTGGTCAGACGGAGGATAGCCAGAAGGAGGATAGGCAGGGCAATATCCAGCCAAAATAATTTACCCCCGCTTTCTGGTAAATGCAATTTATTTTTATGAATATATATTTGAAATAAACAATACCTGTATGTGGAGAGAAAAGTTAAAAGTACAAAAAACAGCACAGTGGAAAATTGGTCTCCCTGTAGCCCACTACCTTGGTTCCTCCCCAGTGGCAACTGTAAGCCTTCCTTGCAGATATTTCCACGCACAAATTGTCACTCAATTTCAATCCATGACCTTGAAAAACACGGCTCCTCATCCCAATGCAGCCCCTCCGAGCACCAGGTCTTCTCTTTCCCTTCAGGTCATTCTTTACCCATCCCCACTCCCGGACATGTTTCTTCATCTCGGGTCACCTGGCGGAAGATCTGCTGACACCTTGATAACCCAGGCGCAATTTTTTTTTTTTTTTGGTGTTTTTTTATATAAGGGTTAGAGTTACTACTTAATGATTATTACTTATTTTACACATTCTCGTCTGCTGATGTTTAAAAGATAAGAAGACATTTGTCAGGGCGGGCGCCTTGAGGCTCTCAGAGGACTCGGCAGACCCTGCCAAAACGTTTCCAAACTGAATAGTCACTGGGCTGCCAGATAATTCAGAAACTATTTGTATGAGCTGTTTATCAAATTATTAACCGCACAGATGTTGTTTGGCTGAAGAGCAGCTGAATCCCCTCTCTGGCAGCCGCGGAGACAAAGGTCTCCAGGAATAATTGGAAATGTGCACGGAATATTAAATTAATTTACTGCTCTTAATTCTTATGCAAATTCTGACCTCTGATGGCGCCTATCAATTATCCCGCGCGCCGTGAAAGCGAAAGCGACAGTTTCTTTTCTTCGCTTTGCTTTTTTTTTTAAGAACTCGAAAAAGGAAATATTTGCAATAAGCAGGCGGTAGGAGCACTTCGTAACTGGAATTATTTAATTGAATCTCCAAGTTTTTAGGGATGTCCGTGGAGAATAAAACCCCAGGGCGCAGGGGAGAGGGTGGGAGGAGACAGGGGGCGGAGGAATTTGTTGGTTTGACTATACACCTGCGGGCGGCGGGAAAATACAGCCAAGAGCAGGGACCAGTGATGTCAAATAAAACATTGGCTTGTAGGAGGACACCGGCCTAGGGAATCGCGCGAGCTCAGCGTTAGCCCGGGTTTCACTGAGGCCGGCGATTCGAAGGGAGGCGCGTTTCCGCAAACTGCACCGCTAGGCACCTGGCGTGGAAGCGCCTCTGCGCGGCTTTCTTCCATCGCTGCCTACAAGGTTTCACTGAGCTCTGGCTTCCATTTACTTATTTTGGGGGGGTTTTAACCTTAGAAGATTCCTGCTTTTACAATCGCTTACCAAAAAACATTTTCTTTTTGTTCTTTGTAAAACCAAACCACTATGCTGTGCGTTCAAGTTCAACTCTATCGAAATCCCGGGTGGACCGAAATAAGATTTAATTGCCTCCTGCGTGGAGAAGTGACACCCACGCTTTCCCCTGAAATTGAGCAAACACCAGGGCTTTGTCTGCGCTTGTGGCTTAAACGCGGTGCGGTTTCTGCACCCAGTTGGTGGGTTGTAAGGCCGGAAATCTCCAGTCTTTCATAGTTTCTAATCAGGAAAACCAAATCGGGCCCATAATGTCAGCAGCCCCCGCCCGACCTCGCCGGGACCTCGGCAGCCCGACGTTGTCGCCAGCGGCCTCGGCGCAGCCACGACGCGCCGCCTTTCAGCTCCTCGTGGCTCCCACAAAAGCCAGACAACAATATCAATTAATCATGCAGCGGGCAAACAAGGAGATTTATCCCGCGACAAACAGCCCCACCGAGAGCCGCTGAATGGGCGTGATTAGCATGTGAAAAGGCGAGCAAAACTCCGCAGTTCAACAGCTAAAGAGCAATTTGATGGGGCTGGGATGGGGAAATTACTTGATTAGCGTCCGTCGGAGGACAGCACGGTTACAGCCCCTTGGCCGGGAATCCGACAGGAGAACAAACGCGCTGGTAAACGCGGCGAAGTGCAGGGAGCGCGGGCGAAGGAGGGAGCGCGGGGGCCGGCACCTAGACGCGATCGGGGTGGAGGCAGGAATCGCGGGCATAGGGGCTGACCTGCTAGCCCCTGACAAACTCCGACCACCCTCACCTAGGGCTCCCGGGCCGGGACCGAGCGGACCCAAGACCTCACCCAGCGCTGGAGGTCAACCTTAATTTAACACGCTGCCCGGCTCTGACCCCGAAAGAGAGTGACAGAGGCGGGGGGAGAGGCCCACCCACGCCGTCCCTGGAGTCCCCTCAAATGCTCCCAGGGACGCAGTCCGCGGCCGCCCAGGTCGGAATCGTGACGCTAGAGGCGCGGCCTTTCCAACCGGGAGCTCAGCGCTTCCATTTGGGCAGGCAGCGAACTTTGGAGCCGGGCAGGAAGTGTTTTCCCGCTCATTCTAATGTAACCACCCGGTTCCTGCCTCCTAGAAAAGCTGCCACGATTGGGCTTGGGGTTGGCCTTGGACAAGAAAGCGTTCCTCGGCTGCGCCACTGTCGGGAGGAGGTGGGAGGTGGAACTGAGCTCCCTAGCTGCGTGCAGAGGGCTGGAGGCTCGCCGGGGACATGCAGGGGTGGGGGTGGAGTGCAGCTCGGGGTGAAGGCGCGACCGCTTTGGGGCAGGGGCTGTGACGGAGCAGGCTTCGGGCTCTCCCTAGGCTCGGTTGGATAGCCCCAGGCCGGCCTTGGATCCTTGGAAGCGGATACGCAGAGCCAGATCTGGCGGCGTTGCACGCTGGACATCGCGGTATCTTCCTCAGGACCGGAGGGCAGCGCTGAAGGCCCGCGGCCAAGATTTTGTTTTAGGTATACTTGGGCCTCGCAAGTGGGGTGTCTGCGAACAGAGACCCCGGCGAATCGCCAAGGAGCGGCGCGGCTCAGTGTCTCCACCGCAAGACCAAGTGGAGACTGAGGGCACGATGAGGCCCCCTGCTGTCTATCATACCGTCTTAAGCAGCCACCACACCTTACCCGGAAAAGACCCTGGAATTAAAGCCTGCGCTTACACTAGAGAGGGGAATTTAAGTTTCCCACTCTCGACGTGTCTGGAACCTTCCCTGTACCCACAACCCCCTGCTCCCTGGCTCCTCCCAGTGCCAAGGAGGGGGAAAGACTCCCATCCTGTCCCCAAAGTCTCAGACTAACTCGCTCCAGGTCACGGGACCCACTAAAAGGGTCTTTCCAGCTCTTGCCCCCGAACTGGGGTGCAGCGGCAAGCCTCCGGGACCTGGAGAGAATTTAATGCGGCCTTCACATATGTAAGAAAGACTTCAACACACAGAATCGCCAAAGCCCTTGCTGTCTTAAATAAATCCTGCTTCTTGGCACAGAAGAACGGAGAACCAAGGAGTCAACCCCTATTTTAGAAGAAAAAAAAAAAGGAGGGGGAAGGAGGTGGATAGCCCCCATTGAGCGGAACAATTGTCACGCAGCTGAGCAGTGTTAGTTAACAAATCGCAGCTCTGGCGGACTTCAAAAGGCTTCTTTTTGAAATGTCTGTGGTGGTGGGTGTGCAGTGAACCCCAGCTCGCCGGTCGCTGCTCACCCCGCTCGCCTGTCTCTCCTTCGGGACTCGGTGATTGAAGCCCCAGTGCGGCTCCCTCCTTTTTCTGTCCGCAGCTGGACCCGGGAGCCCTGACTCCCGGCTTTGGCGCCTGTACTTGAGAACGGAGAAGGACGTCGCGGCCGGCAGGCCTGGAGGGCGCATGGGTGTGCACCGTGCAGCGGCTGGTCTGTCGCTAGGAACCCCAGACCCGCGAAGCTGGAGGGCGCACTCCCCTGGCGCAGAGCCCCAAGCCGCGGCGCTCTCCAAAGGCGCCAACGCTGCAAGCAATGGTGGCAGGACAAACCGAAATGCTTGTCTCACGCCCCCGCCCATCTTTCTCTGTTCAACACTAGAGCGCCTCGTGGCTCGAAGCGCTTCCTTGGGGTGGCTGGGGCTGTGCATTTTAATTCCAAAGCCAAGAGGTCGAATCATCTCAAAGTTGGCGAGCGGACGGAGGGGGTGGTGGCGGGTAACTAGGTGGCTGGATGCCTTTGCCTGAGGGATGGCAGGGCTATTCCTACCAATAGCCACGGCTCGGGTCTGGCTTGGTAGTTATTTTTCCAAGTTCTGCCTGGTGCCCATCATATTGCCCTGAAAAGCAAAAGAGGCCGCTGCAATTTATTCCAATGGGCGGTTTTTAAGAAGCTGGCAATTTGAACCGGCTGGGTGTTATTTAGTGCAATATGAAATCAAATGATCCTATTTCTCAAATAACAGTGTCTGTGAGGAGAAGTGAATCCTCTGAAAGGGTAATTGTCTGCTGATGGTGTTTCCCATTATACCCGATCTTGGCCTAAATGGTGTTCGGTAGCGGGGCGGAGAGCGAGGGGTGAAATCAATGTGCGCCAACTTGCGCTCAGGAGACAGGAAAAGCTAGTACCGCTCGCATCCTGGCACGTCGAAGGAACAATGCCATCCCACGAGTCACCGATCGACTCATCTTGCAGGTGTCCGAAATCATTATTAGACTTGAGTGATCTTGTGGACGGACGGAGTATAAGACTAACTCTTCTTCCTTCAGTCGTGCAGCAGACTAACGACAATCTGGGAAAGAAAACCCAGCTTGGCGCCCTTATCCCACCCCACCCCCGCACCTCAAAGTCATTACTGACATTCTCAGTCCTTTCTTCCAATGACTCACTTCTGTGTAGGACCTTTCCAGTCCAACTTCTGGAAAACAAATGTAATTCCTGGGAAAGATAGTATGTCCACCAGGCGCACATTATTTATAATGCATGGCACCTTTGGGAGAAACAGGTTGGTCTTAGGCTTTTACATTGTTCTCCGTGGGCTCAGCCACTGTTTGATGGAACCAGATATAAGGGGATCAGTTTGTGTCTGAGAGAAGCACAGATGAGGAGCAAATTTAAGGAATGATTTTCATAACAAGGACAAAAATGGCTTGCCGAAACCAGCGCGTTGGCCTTTGGTCTCGTCAATACCCCGAGGTGGAGCGCCAGCGTGCACACGGATAATACCAGAGGCCGCTTCTCCTTAAAATGACTCCCAGCTCCAGAGATGGAGAGAAGGCCGCAAGCAACGGCCTTGTCCATAAACCTTCTTTAGTTATTACTAACGCACCTTGAGGGGAGTGGCCTCCTCTTTAGAGCCTGCGGGCCAGGACAGAGAAGTGCGGGAGAAAGACGCATCCAGGTCTGAGCGGCTTGGGGCCCAGGACTCGGGGCGGCTTCCCAGTACGTCTCTGCCCCGCCCTCCCGCCCTCCCCTTATTTTGTGTGTGTGTGTGTGTGTGTGTGTGTGTGTGTTCCTAAGAAGGTTTGTGTGTTTTCCTAAGAAGGTTTTTGTGTGTTCCAAATATCCTGAAATTACTGTCACAACCTACATCCTCTGCTAATTTGGGGCATTTCATGCTGAGCCTCCTAGAACCAATTCGTGGCTTGTTTCTGCTCTAGCTAGGCAGGTTTTGTCTACATACTCTCTCTGGGTGTTTTGAGAGAAGACACACGCACACACACATTTTTCCCTCTGTTTACAAGCCCATTTGGTTGTTCATGATTTTTCCCCTTCCTTGGTGTTACCTCCAAATATCTGGAGAAGCTGGGAGAGAAATGGTCATGCCTGCATATCCAAGGAGCCCAGCCTAGGAAGCTTCCATCTGTGTCTAGGAGGAAGATTTGGCCACTGCACCTGGAGCCCGAGGCACTGGACAACAGGCGCGCGATTCCCGGCGCTTTCGTGGGCCTCTCTGGCTGAAGGAACGCGGGCAGCTTGGGTTCAACTCGCGGCATCTCCTTTCGAATGCCATTTCCCAGATGAAAATCCAGCCAGCAAGGCCTGGACGCCGAGCCCGGTGGAGCCTTGGTCAGAACGCTTTCATTTTCACTCTCCCTCTCTAGGTCTGAGCAACCCCCCAGGGTGTTGTTTCCTAGGGTCTTCTGAGGACATCCCTACCTATCGAGGGCCTGCCCTCTCCAGGCTGAAAGTTCAGTCCTTCGATGCGGTCATGGAATAAGAGGCGACTCTACCTGTGTCCCGCAAGTGGCTTCTCGGGGTACCCCTGTGAGGCTGCCGCCCCCCGCGCAGACTCGGCTCTGCACCGCGGCAAAAGAAGCTGCCTCCCTCGCCCGGGGCTGGACTGCGCCGCAGCGGCGGGGACAGTGGGAGCGTCGCTGGCCCCCTCACCTGGCGCGGGTCACACTTCTCCCAGGGGAAGGAATGGCCACGCCCGAGCCCCTCTACCCGACCCCTTCAGGAGAAAAGAGTGACGGCTAGGAGTCCCTCCAATAACCTCAGTTTAGATCGGGTTTTCGCGCCTCCCCTAGGAACCCGGCTGGAACCCCCGGAGACTCTGCGCCTAGAGTTTTGTGGGCATCTCTCCGCCTCCCCGCAGCTTCCGGCTCTCTCAGGCTTCACCCACCCCCTCTTCCCCCAGACTTGTCTGAACCCTGTCGAGCACTAGGCAAGGCCGGGATCCGCAGGCTGGGGAAGAGAAGGGGCTTCGGGTGTCCCAACCCGACCGCCACCTCGGCCTGGCATGCGGGGAAACCCCTTAAAGTCAAGGCACGGGGTGGGGGCGGAGGACGGGAGCCAGAAAGAGACCCAAAGGGGCGCCCCTTTCCCCCAGGGGTTTCGGCATCCTAGGGACTCTCTAAGACCCAAGGCAGAGAAAATAGGAATTTTAAAAAACAAATCTTCCCTTGCCTGAGGCCATTTTCCAGCCTTCTACGTGCCGTTGCCGGGGAAAGAGTCGATGGCTCGTCCTGCTCTTCCGCTCAGATCAGACTACCCCTTTCCCACACCTCTCTTCCCCTCTGCAAGACATCCCTTCCCCAACCCCGACCCCGCCGCCCTCCCCTCTCCAGACCCACTGACCTTGGGAAGGCGCCGACCCGCAGCTCGCCGAGCCTCGCCGGGCACTGTGCACGGGAAGAGCCGGCTCAGCGCGCAGCCCCTACCCGCTGGCTAGTCGGTGTCGGCTGGGCTGCCGAGGCGGCGCAGAGCTCCCCTCCCCCACGCCTTATAATTTAATCACACGCGATATTAAATTATCAAGCTGCTCATTAATCATCACGCTAGTTATTGGGACTGAACACGCCGCTGCGTGTTTTGACTGCCCGGAACCATTCGCGGGGGTCGGGGTGTGTCTGGGTTTGGGGGATGGGGGATGTCTAGCCACTCTTGAGAAACACTGCGAGCCCCACGCGGGCTGGTGGAGCCTCTTGCCTGGAAAAAGATGTGGAAACGCGAAGGCTGGGCGTCAGAGTTTGGTCGAGGGTCTGTCAAAAGCCCAAACGTATCCCTCCTGGGCCCCTTTCCTGAATATTTGGATTTTGATCACGATGATTGAAACAGCCGGTGGTGCGGTGCTTAATCAACAGCATCTTAATTTGCAGTTTTTCAGGAGGTTGAATTTGGCCTGAATCTGTGCGCCTTCATTGCCTGCCCAGTGTGGACGGTGTGAAGTTAAGTTGAAATACAGATGGAGTCAGATCACTGAAGTCATTTCAAAGGATAACTTTTCCCTAGTTCAAAGGGTCTCTCTTGCCTTTCACATACTATATATGTGGAGGGAGAGAAATAAATAATTTTTTTAAATTAAATTCTTAATTTGGGGTATTCATTTTAAAAATGATCTACACGTTTCACACTGGAGTGCTTAGAACCTGGTTTTATTTTCTAGGGTTTTATTTTTCCTTTTCTCTATTTCAATTAAAGGAATCTCTTTAAATGAATAAACCAATTAAATAAAACTTCTATTATTTCATTCCATACAATGGGAGAAACAAATGTTCATTAAAAGTTGTCTTAATGTCACAAAGGAGAGTAATTAGTTCTCAGCATTCACACCAGCAGAACGATAAACAAGAAGGAAAGCATCCCCCACCTCTGGAAGAGGTGGTGTAGATGTGAATCTGCAAACCAACTTTTAAAAAATATACCTAGTTTGAAATTAGTCTTTGGAAGAAATGTAATTCCCAAATTAAGTCTCTTCCCACCTTAGCATAAACCAAGGCCAGTTTTTAGCAGAAGACCAGTTCCTCTGGGCAAGGGCTGTGAATTTCACTAAGTTGGCAAGCCAAGTTTTCTATACAAACCAGAGATCAAATCAAGTTGTTTTCCCTTTTAGAAATATGAAGTATAAACAAATACCAAACCGGGACATGTTCCAAATCCTCAGCAGCTAAATTGCATTTAACTTTTCTACCAGAAAGTGTGATCAATTTAGTAAGCTAACAAGTACATAAATCCTACCCCCTGCTTATGTTTTATCACAGAATATCATTGATAATATTAAATGTGTCCAAGACCATTCACGAGTTATTTTCTCTTCTATTAATCCGTTGTCTGCATTTTTCTATCCTGTCCACTAACACACAAAGAGATGGGTGTCAAAACTCAACACACACACACACATACTGCGAGGTGAAATTCACACATCCTAAAGAAGCTAGGGGGAAAAGCCATACTATGGATGTGATATTTTTTCATAAGCCAATGGAGAAATATATCTTGACTGTCTTTATCCAGGCAGTTCATGCCTACATATGTTCTGCAATGACCGGGCATTTGTTGTCAGGGACTGAGAGATGGCTTTCTATACCAGGAGCTTTTTCTAGTAAAAGTGAGCCATTGGTTAAAAAATTGTATCTGAAGAGTTTGTTTTAAAACTGGAGATTTTGAACATAACCTGAATTATCCAGACCACATGGATTGATGAACTTGGCAATTGTGTACTTCTGAAATGTAGAACGAGGATTAAGACTATATGAGAAGCTTTTGAAAAAAAATTAAAACATAATTTTGTTGAGTAGAGTCACTAAAAACGGGAAAAAATAATTCCTTACATTTATTTGCCTATTTTCTTCACTGTACTGTTTTTGCCCACGTCACCCATTTGATGCTCACTAGAATGCTACAAGTGTGAATTCGAGATGAGAATTTATCTCCACTCCTGAGGCTCAAGTTACGGAACTTGTTCACCACTAGAGCAAAAGCAAGAATCCACATTCCCTGACTCCTAGTCCAGTGCTCTTTCCAAACAATAGCTAACATAAACATCTAATTTGTTCTTTTTCATAGGCCCTCCCCATCACTAAATAAAATTGAACACTTTAATTCTCTGAAGCTCTGTCAGAACGCAGCAAGTTTGGAAAGCACTCTTGACTAGAGGTCAGTTCAACCCTTAATTACAGCTCTGTGACTTTGAACAAGTCACTCTCTTACTTTAGTTGGGTTCCCCTAGAAGCCAACCCTGAGCCCAGGATGAGTGCAAATAGATTTTTCAGGAAGTGATCTCAGGAAGCAACACAGTAGGGGGAGTAGGGAAAAGAAACAAGGAAGGGTAGGGAGCAATACAGAGTGAATTACTAAGCACGTTATCATTTTATGCAACTAGAACTTTATACTGCTAGAGAAACTTTGGGAGGCAATGCAGATGCCTACTTTAAATGTAATGTCCAATTACTGGTTGAGGACTTCTGGGGTGGGCATTACTGCCCACACCGTGGACTTGCCTCATAGGAGGCGAAGAAGACATTGGCCAAAGAAAGCCCTTAGATAAAGGGACATAGATGTTGGATGGTGGGCTGATGTGCATGGAAATGGTGAGTCCCATTGTATTTTCCAAAAATAGCTGCATCTGTATTTCCCAGCCCACATGTTCTTTTGCAATTGACTTTGCCACTCTCCCATCAAGAAGTGGGACTTAGTTCTCCACCCTTTGAATCTGGATGGGCCCTGTGACTGCTTTAACCAATAGAGCACAGTGACATTGATATTGTACAAACACGAGTGTGGGTGTTAACCAGCCAAGCAGCTTCCATTTCTTGTTTCTTGGAATGCTGGCTCTTGGGACACCCCCTCTCAGAACCCAACCACCATGCTGGAGACGGATCAGGGGGGTGTGCAATTCAACAGCCTTAGCTGAGCTCCATAGACTGCCAGCATTAACCACCAATGTGGAGTAAGCAACCACCATGGGAGTGAGCGATCTAGGATGTCCAGCCCAGCTGAGCCTTCAGAAGACTGCGGCTCCCACATCTGACTCTAACCACGTAAGAGATCCTGCAATGGTTAGTTTATGTATCAGCTTGGCTAGGCCATGGTACCCAGTAATTTGCTGTGAAGGTATTTTATATATGCAGTTAACATCTAAAATCAGTTGACTTTAAGTATTAGAGATTATCCTCAATAATGTGAATGGGCCTCATCTGATCAGTCGAAAGCCTTAAGAGCAAAAACTGAAGTTTCCTGGAGAAGAAATTCTGCCTGAAGACTGCTGCATCAACTACTGCCTGTATTCCCAGCCTGCCAGCCTGGGCTACAAAGTTCAGATTTGCCAACGCCTGCAATTACATTGTCCAATTCCTTTAAGTATATACATGAGACAGAGAAGAAAAGGAAGCAGATTTAAGAGGCCTTAATGAGCAAGTTACCACTGAGGACAGCGTATAGACACATATATATATGGTACCTATCTCTATAATTGGTTCTTTTTCTCTGGAGAACTCTGGCTGAAAAGGATCTAAGCCAAGAACCACCCAGGTGAGCCCAATAAACCCACAGAACCATAAAAGTAATAAAAAGCCATTGCTTATCACACAGCAATAGAAAATGAGAATAATCAGAACAGGAAGTGAGTCTCCACTCTGCTTCTCTGCACCTCAGTTTCATCATCTCTGTAGTGAACATCTTGTCCTAGATGGACATTTTAGCTCTTTTCGAACTTTCTTGCTCTCAAATCCCCAAGACTCATCAATGAGATGAACAATTTGCTGACATTAAATTGATAATACATATTGTGTTAACACCAAGGTGAAAAAAGAAATAATGAACAAAGAATTAATAAGATAAGATGGACAGATTGCTAAATTATAAAAATTGTGGCACCTGAAGAGGTTAAAAAGTTAGGTAGGTTAAGGTAAAAGGGGTTTTATTCTTCTTTATTAAGTTGCTTAAGTAAACCTGAAATATTTCTGTGGTTTTATGATGAGAGAGTTTTTATTGGTGCTGTTGTGAAATAATGGCAATGACCTTGTCTACAGGCTTTTTACTGAGTAAGAGGTAACCATTTTCATCAAGGATGTAGCCAAAATATTCTAGAAATCAAGTTGAATATTGTAATAGAAAAAAAAAATGAGGTTCAATTATTCTCCTACTCTTGGAATGCCTAGGAGCATTTTCTGAGATTCGAGGGGTCATGGGAGTCTTTGTATTTCTTTTCCTTCCCTGTAGCAGATAACTCTTTTTCTTTCTTTTTTTTTAATTGCCCAAAGATAATGATTCACAATTTCAACATGTTTATTAGAATTTTATTCCTATAGAGAAATTCAGCTCTGAAATATTCAAGGAATCTGAAGAAAGCGAAGCAATTAAAGAATGTTGGAGAAGGTATCTCATGGAGTGTTAGAATGCAAAGTTGTAGAAAATTTCAACTTACTGCTATCATCGTTGCTCTACACACGTTTCAATATCCAGTTGGCCTGAGGCTCTCAGTTCATTTCATATTGTCAATTCTAGACTACAATTTCATTCTCTCTACTTTTTTTTGTTTTGTTCTGTTTTTAAGAGATAGGATCTCACTATGTTGGCCAGGCTGAAGTGCAGGGGCTGTTCACAGGCATGATCATAGCACACTGCAACATTGAAATCGTGGGCTCAGCAATTCTCCCAAGTAGTTGAGACTATAGGCACAGGCCACTGTGCCTGGCCCCTCTACTTTTTATTTCAAATTCATCCCACTGACTTCAGGCTCTGCTTGGGGATAAAAGAGAGGTGAAAAGAGCATTGCTCTCATTTTACAACAAAAGCCAGAACGTCAATAAGTATATCTGTTGTTGAAGGCACCGGAGTACTAACAACACAAGGCAACCAACTGGCCTAAGACAGGCTCAGGGTGAGACCTGTGCATGCCCGAAGCCCTCTATCTGAGAGCTTCTGAGTGTATCCACCCAGTTCTTCAATGTAAATCTTGAGCATGGAGAGGAAGTTGAACAGTTTCCCTTTAAGCAAGGTAGTATATTCTAGTAGTCCTATATAATAGGTCTTGAAATCAGTCTTAGTCCTCTAACATTCTTTCCACAATTCTTTTTTAGAGTTGTTTTGGCTGTTAAAAATCAGCTTGTCAATTTCTTTAAAAAAATAAAACAAAACAAAACAAAACAAAACCCCTGCTGGGATTTTGATAGGGAGTTTGTAGAATTTATCAATCAATTTGGAGAGAATTGATATTATAACAATATTGAATGTCCCGACTCACATTTCTCTCCACTGATTTAGATCTTCTTTCATTTCTCTTAGCCATATTTGCAGTTTTCAGCGTGCAGTTCTTTCACATCTTTTGTCAGATTTGCCCCTAAATGTTTCATGGTTTTTGAGGCTATTGTAAATGGTATTTTAAATTTTTCAATTTCCTGTTGCTTGTTGCTGGTATACAGAAAGACAATTGAGTTTTATATATTGATCTTTTGTACTACAACCTTGCTAAACTCACTTATTAGTTCTCTGCTAGGCAGCAGAAACCAGAATGACACAGCCTAGTTTCCTTTCCCAACCTCTCTGCCCGTTGTCCTCTAAGAAGACATCTGTCATGCAGGTGACCGTGGGTTGCCCTCTACTTCTCTGTCTTCTGCAGGGCCTCAAACAAGAGAAGCAACTTCTCCAAGCCTCAGGATAATAATGCTTACCTTGCCATGCTATAGTTAGGAGTAATGAGATCCTGTATATTGAAAGCCCAGCCAAGGCCTGAATCATAGCACTCAGAACATGTCAGTATCCTTTGATTAATATTCTGAGTTCTCCACAGAAACTTCTTTTGTGCTCCCAAGTGCTAAATACCATCTAGGTCCAAGTGTTCAAAACATCCTCACTTGTTGGCCTATCATGACATGCTCCATTAAGGAGCCAAGAGCTTTGTTTTTAGTTAATGCACATGCTGTTTCTAAATAGCAGATGCTGTCAGCGTTCATTTCTCTTTTCTCACCCGGTAAGTTATCTTCATAGTTTCTGTATAGTCCTGGACATCCTCCATGTCTCTGCTTGAGGGTGTTCTCTGGTGCTGGGACTGCTTGGGAGATTGCAAGCAGGGAAAGTTAGAGAGTTGTCTTAATTCAAGCTGTTGTAACAAAATGTGTTGGAGTAGGTAATTTATAAACAACGGGAAAGTAGAGTGCTCACAGTCCTGGAGGCTGGGAAGTTCAAGATCGAGGCACCAGCGGAGTCAGTGTCTTGCAAGGACTCTCCACTTCACAGATGGCATCTTCTTGCTGCATCCTCACATGGTAGAAGGGCAAAAGGGGCAAACAGGTCCCCTCGGGCGTCTTTTAGAAGAGCGCTAATCCCATTCATGAGGGCTCTGCCTCCCAAAAGCACAACTTAATATCAAAATACTGGGGGCCAGTCATGGTGGCTCATGCGTATAATCCTAACACTTTGGGAGGCCGAGGCAGGCAGATCACATCAGGTCAGGAGTTCAAGACCAGCCTGGCCAACGTGGTGAAACTCCATCTCTACTAAAAATAGAAAAATTAGCTGAGTGTGGTGGCGCATGCCTGTAATCCCAGCTATTCGAGAGGCTGAGGCAGGAGAATTGCTTGAACTCAGGAGGCAGAGGTTGCAGTGAGCTGAGATTGCATCACTGCACTCCAGCCTGGGCAACACAGCAAGACTCTCTCTAAAAAAAAAAAAAAAAAAAAAAAAAAAAACACTGGGGATTCAATTTCAACATACGAATTTTGGAGTAATGGAAACATTTAGACCACAGCAGGAGTTAACCTAAGGAGCAACTCTGCATCAGTGAATGGTGGGAGTGGAGAGACTCAAAAGCCTACTTTCTCATCCATCAGTCAAGATGATTCTGTTCCATCCTACATAGTCCCCTAGAGGTCCCCAGTTGAATTGAGTCACAGCTGTCCTCAGTGGTAACTTGCTCATTAAGGCCTCTTAAATCTGCTTCCTTTCCTTCTCTGTCTCCTGGTCCCTCTCTCTCAACCACTTCCTGGGATAACCTCTAAAATAAACTAGTTGTGCCCCCAAACTTGTCTTGGGAACTGCTTTGGGGAATCAAAACCAAGATAGGTCATTTGACAAATGATCAAGGTAGTTAGTCACAGAACTAGAATTAGAACCCAGGTCTTCTGGTTCTAGACTCTGTTCTTCAGTCTTACCAGATGTGGAAGTAATGCACTTGAAACAATGATAACACAGCATCCAGCAGTATATAATTGAACAATAATAACCCAGCACTGACTCTGCATGCCGTGCTTGTATCCTAAGGCTGGAATTGGGAATTGTTCTTCTGAGTGGGTTCAAATAGCATTTTAATCAGCAAATGATTGAAGGGGGGACTGAGATGTGAGTCGCTGAAGAGAATTTTTTTAAGGTAATGAAATAGTAGTTATAAGGGATTTTATATTTTAAAATCTCATGGGGGAAGGGAGTCTACAGCAGTGGTGCACAGCTGTAAGTATGACTTAATGATGCAAGTTTTTAAAAGCCCAGAGGTACCAGTCAGCAGCATTTATTAGGCCACGTGTTTCCATAAGAAAGGTACACATTTGACAAATGACTTATTAGTAGTGCTATAGTGTGATGGTGCTGTGATATACCAGAAAGATGCCTACATCCATGACATTTTAAGTCAGTTTTAAAAGTTAAATAGAAGTGACTATATTAAATGCCACCATTGTTAATATTACAGTATATGAAATGAAAACATGCTCATCATAAAAGGACTGATTAGATAAACTGCCTTATGTAAGACAAAACTCTATATAGACAAAACTCTATATAATGGTTTAAAAGGAGGAGGTAGATCTATATAGCTTTCTATATGTGGATACAGAAGGAACTCCAAGATATGTTAAGCAAAAACACAAGATGCAGAACGTTGTGTAAAGAGTGTTGCCATGTTCAGAAATGAGGTACACAGATAAACGACATAGATGTGCTTAGAATAACTCAGGAAGGCCAAGTAAGATACTGGTAACTCATTGCCTCTGGAAAAGGAAACTGGAAGGCTTGTGGAATGAGAGGAGTATTTTTTGCTATCTTTTTTATAATTGTATTTTGTATAATGTATTATTTCAAAAATATTATAATAATGAAGTAATATATGAGAGCTGTCCTGGAAGCCAGCCACCAGAGAAAGAAACTAGACCACTGACTGACACAGAAAGAAAGGCCCAGCCAACATTAGAAAGAAAGGCCCAGCCAACGTCTATACCAAGGCCCCAATACAAGAGTGAAGCCATCCTGGACATTTCAGCCTTAGCAAAGCTCCAGGTTGAGTGTGCTTAATATGTGAACCAGGTTATCCAGATGAGCTCAGGTGACCCACAGCTTCATGTGATATAATAAGTCATGTGATTATAATAAGTCACTAAAACGTACATGGACACACATGAAAAAAGAAAGGAAAGGAAGAGAGAAGAAAAAGTTCAACGCAAAATGGTGACTTTTCCGAAGTAGAATTCTAACATAAGTATAAGACACATTTTAGGTGACTCTTGCTGCTAAGTGATAGCAAGTAGTTAACTGTGTACACAACACCATCCCTGAGTGGTGGTCTTCTATGACAGGGACCAATGATACAGTTGAAAACACACAGACCTTGGAGAAAGGCTGGACTAGATCTAAATAGTCGGCAAGTTCCTTAACCTCCCGAGCTTCAGCGAAACAGGAATAATAACACACATTTTGCAGAGCTCTTGTAAGGCTTGAAGAAGTAATCTCCCACACATGATTCTATGGCTGAAAGAGAGTAGGTATATAATAATCATTGACTTTTTGAACCACCACCATCCCACCCCAACCGTATCAGTTATCTAATGCTGTCTACCAAATCATCCCAATCTTAACGACTTAAGAGAATAATGATAGTTTATTATCTCATGCTTTCTGGGGGTCAGAATTCAAGAGCAGCTTGGCTATTCAGTTTTTTCTTGAGATCGCTTGTGAGGATGCAGTTGGATTTGCCTAGAGCTGTAGTCATCTGAAAATCAGACAGGGCTGGAGAATTACCAGCACTAGTAAGTTGGTATTGCAGTTAGTGGGAAGCTTCAGTTGCTCTCCCAGTGGTGCTTCCAGGAGGACTGCCCAGGTGTCCTCACAATATGGTAGCTGGTTTACCCCCAAGTGAGCCATCTTTGAAAGTCATATAACATCACACAGGTTAGGCCTGATAGAATGCAGGAAGGGACTACACCAGGGCATGAATTCCAGGGGAAGGAATATTGGAGGACTATTATTGAGTGAGTTGTATCTTCTAAATATTCATGTTGAAGTCCTAACCCCTAGTACCTTGGAATGTGACTATATTTGGAGATAGGCTCTCTACAGTGGTAATTAAAATTGTATTATGCCATTCTTACATTGTTACAAAGAAATACTGATAGCTGGGTAATTTGTAAGGAAAAGAGGTTTAACTGGCTGATGGTTCTGTAGGTTGTACAGGAAGCATGATGCTGGCGTCTGCTCGACTTCTTGGGAGACCTCAGGAAACTTACAATCACATGGGAGACAAAAAGGGAGCAGGATGTCATGTGGCCAGAATGGGAACAAAAGAGAAGGCAGGGAGGTACCACACACTTTTAAACATCCAGATATTCTGAGAACTCACTCACTATTGCAAAGACAGCACCCAGCACCAAGCCATACAGGATCTGCCCCCATGATCCCATCATCTCCCACCAGGCTCCACCTCTAATATTGGGACTACATCTCAACATGAGATTTGGGGGATGAAGCCATACATCCAAATCATAACAAAGGCTAAATGAGGTCATCAGGGTGAGCCCTAACCCAATATGACCTGTGTTCTTATAAGAGGAGACTGGGACACAGACACAGGGGGACACCATGTAGACACAGGGAGAAGGTTGCCATCTACAAGCCAAAGAGAGAGGCCTCAGAAGAAATCAACCCTGCTGACACCTTGATTGCAGACTTCTAGCTTCCAGAACTGTGAGAAAATTTATTTCTGTGGTTTAAGCCTTTCGATTTGTGGTACTTTGTAATGGCAGCCCTACAAACTAATACGGGGCCATGATGGAAGCTGGCTTCTATACTGACCACCTTATTGCATTAAAAATAATGGCTTTTTCAGCTATAAAATCACATATTGTACAATTCTATTTATATGAAATTTCCCGGACAGATAAACCCATAAAGATAGAAAGTAGGTTACTGGTACCCAAGGACTGGGGGTACAAAGGAATGGAGACTGACTGCCAAGACGTATATGATTTTTTGGGGGGAGGGATGCAATGTTCTAGAATTAATAGTGGTGATAGTTGTACAATTTTGTAAATAGGCCAAAAGTCACTGAATTTTATTCTGTCAAAGGATGAATTTCATCACATGTGAACTATATCTCAGTTTTTAAAAACATCTTGGGCTAGCCGTGGTGGCTCATGCCTGTAATCCCAACACTTTAGGAGGCTGAAGTAGGTGGATCATGAGGTCAGGAGTTTGAGACTAGCCTGGCAAACATGGTGAAACCCTGTCTCTACTAAAAATATAAAAATTAGCTGGATGTGGTGGTGAGTGCCTGTAATCCCAGCTACTCAGGAGGCTGAGGCAGGAGAATCGTTTGAACCTGGGAGGTGGAGGTTGCAGTGAGTCAAGATCGCGCCATTGCACTCCAGCCTGGGCGACAGAGAGATACTCCATCTAAAAATAAACAAACAAACATCTTGTTGGCTTCTTGTTGCATACCTGACCATCAGCCAATATCTTTGGGGTGGTCTTCTAGCCTGGGTTCTGGTCTCAGAACTCAGCTGAGGAATGCTAAAAGAAATACATGGCAGCCCTTGTCCCAAAGATGGCCTATAATCAAGTTGCGGTCATAGAATATGGTGTTAAACTACTTGCAGAAAGATTCCAGTTTAAATTCATCCCCAAAAGGTCCACCACTGGGAAGACACAATCTCTCCATAACACCTCCACAGGTCCATCCAGCTTGCACTCCTGGAGGAGTGGCCCACCTTGGATATGACACAGCCTCCTATGCCTCAGTTTCCTTGCTCCAACAAACACTTGCCATTGTGAGAAGCAGTAGAATATAGTGGTTTAGAGTTAGGGCTCTGGTGCTCCATTGTATGGATTATAACACCACCCCTCCTTTGACAAGCCATATGGCCTTGATGGAGTGGCTTAACTTTGACATGCTCCAAATTTCTATCTGGAAAATGAGGCCAATACACATAAAGAGCCAGGCACAAAGTGAGGCTCCATTACATTAGCTATTGGTTGGTATTTACTGACACACATGCACGTAACCACACATGCACAATCTCTAACTAAATTAATCTGTCACCATTCCTTTTTGGTTACATTTAGAAGTCCTAGAAAATTCAGAATGCTTCCTTGTCCTCAGGGAGAGGTTGGAACCATTTGTTTATTGAGAGTTTTCTACCAGCCAGGCCTGTGCTGAGAACATCTTAAATATTTGTTTCATTTACTCCTTGCAATTATTGATAAATAAAAGTGTTACTGCCCTCATTTTAGAAATGAGCAAAATGAGGCATTCAAAATGTTGCAACGTGCTCAGAGTCACACCATCACTAAGAGGCAGAGCTGGAACTGGGACTTAAGTCTACTGATTCTGAAGCACATGATCTTTAGACAACATGGTGCTGCCCGCATGTCCTTGATTTCTACCCCTGAGGCCGATGGACTGAGATCTCTTCAACTGCCAGGGTTGACACAAAAGCAGTAAAACTGAATCCCAGGTTGAGGTTCCCAGCTGAATATTAGTGAGTCATCAGGGAATTCAGATGACCAGAACCTGATCCTGCGTGGGCAGGTGACTGCAGAGCCAGTAGGGTTGATGAAAAGGACAAAGAGGAAGCTCAGAAAATGCCTTTGAGAGAAAGCGACAAGTCATAAAATGCAGAATTTGGGCCATTACCTCTGACGACTTGCTTTACCTCCCAAAGGGGTATTTTACTTGCCTCCCTAAGAAGCAACGCTAGCTTGTGTTGGTTGAGGGGTAACTCTACCAGGCATGATTCCAAGTGCACCACACAGATCATCACATTTAAGGTTCCCAATGACCCTGAGAGGAAGGCACTCTTAAGATCGCCATTTCACAGATGAGGAACTGGAGGCAGAGCAAGGGTAAGTAATCTCCCAGGGATAGACAGATTGTAAAAGAAGTGGTAGTATACATGCAGAGGGGGCACCTGAGCCCAAATTCCCAACCCTTGTATTTGACTGCTTCTCAAGGACACAATGGCAAGTGTTTGATGATTAAGAGTAGGGAGGTGTTTTGTATAGCAGTCACCATCGAGGTGTGCCCCAGGAATGAATGAAGCCAACATTTCTACAAAGACTGTGGATAATTGCAGACAATGAGAAGTGGAACGTTCTACACATGGTGCCCTATCATCTTGTAAACATAAATACAGAGCCATCAAATAAATGGTATTTATTATGCAAACCCTTTGGTTTTAACCTGCCTGCGAGTCGTAAGAACAGGTCTAGAGCGTCCCTTTGTTTCCAACTCTTGTAGTTAGGAGTACTTGTTGAACCCTGATGAGAAGTGCATCCAAGTGGCAAACAATTAAGAAATTTACCAAATGATTTTTGAGGAGAATCTCGGCATTCAAAGATTGTTCACATGTGACATCACCACCTACAGTCTGCCACTCATGCACCCAGCTCTGCAAGGCTGCTGAGCTGCTCCTGCCTGGCATACCATGCCGTGGGCCAGTCCTGCAGGGAGAAGAGAGTGGAAAGATTTGTTGCTTTGAGTCTATCTCCTCTGAGAATTCCTCTTTGTCCACAGAGGGATAATCCTGGAGACCTCATGGAAGCCCAATTCAAGGACTTCAGTGGAAATCATAGGCATTTAAGAGCTGTGAGACAGAGTGAGCCCAACTCGTTTAAGTAGTGAGTCTCTCACTAGAGGCAGTTAACTACTCCCAGATTCAAGTGATTCTCCTGCCTTAGCCTCCCAAGTAGCTCTCCTGCCTCACAGGCATGTGCCACCATGCCCAGCTCAGTGTTGGTATTTTTAGTAGAGACAGGTTTCACCATGTTGTCCAGGCTGTTCTTGATTCCTGGGCTCAGGGAATGCTCCTGCCTCGGCCTCCCAAAGTGCTGAGATTACAGATATGAGCCACTGTGCCCAGCCAGGACCTACATAATAATTGCTGCTTTATATAATATGAAATAAAATGAGGAAATCTATGTTTTTATTTTATTTATTGGAATCTGCACCCAATTCTTATTATTTTAAATTAGCTATTACAAATGTCTTTGTTATAACAGTCAGGCATGGTGGAACACACCTGTTGTCCCAGCTACTTGGGAAACTGAGACAGGGGAATCACTTGAACTCAGGAATTCAAGGCTGCAGTGAGCTATGTTCATGCCACTGTATTCCAGTCTGGTGACAGAGTGAGACCTTGTCTTAAAATAAAATTAATTTAATTAAAAAACAATTGTCTTTGAGCAAAGTGCTATTAGTAACCTTATGCCTTCCTGTATTCGTCAGTGTTCTTCGGAGAAACCGAACCAGTAGGACACACACACACACACACACACACACACACACACACACACACGGAGAGAGAGAGGGAGATTTATTTTTAAAAATTGGCTCATGAGATTGTGAGGGACTTTGTTGTTTTATCCTAAGGCCTTCAACTGACTGGATGAGGCTCATGCACAGTTTGGAGAGTATTCTAGTTTTCTCAAAGCCTACTGCTTCAAATATTAACATCTAAAAAAAATCTTCACAGTGATGTCTAGACTGGTGTTTGATAAAGCAACTGACCACCATGGCCTAGCCAAGTTGACACACAAAATAAATTTACCAGCACACCTCTCCTCTTGATGACCATCAGCTCTATATTGGTCCATTTCACACTGTTATAAAGATGATTCCCAAGACTGGGTAATTTATAAACAAAAGACATTTAATTGACTCACAGTTCTGCGTGGTTGGGGAAGCCTCAGGAAACTTACAATCATAGTAGAAGATAAAGGGGAAGCAAGGCACGTCTTACATGGCAACAGGTAAGATATATATATGTGTGTGTGTATATATATATATAGATAGAGAGAGAGAGAGAGAGAGAGGGAGAGAGAGAGAGAGGGAGGGAGAAAACTCTCAGTGGAAACTGCCAAACACTTATCAAACAACCAGATCTCATGAGAATTCCCTCACTACCACAAGAACAGCAATCACCTCCCACCAGGTCCTTCCCTAGACACAGGGGTATTACAATTCGAGCTGAGATTTGGGTGGGGACACAAAGCAAAATCATATCAACCTTCCACCAAAAATGGCATCTTCTCTTCTATTCTTACCTTTCCACTTCCCAGTGACTTATGTCCTCCCTCTCCCTGTTCCCATCTTTCCACTTTATCTCTAGAACTGCAGGGTTCAACACAGTGGCTACTAGTTACATGTAGCTTCTTAAATTTTAATTTTAATTATTAAAATAAAATTTAAAAATTCAGTTTCTCAGTTGCACTAGCCACATTCAATTGCCCAATAGCCATGTGTGGTTGATGGCTACCAGACTAGATAGCACGGAATGGCACATTTCCATCATTGCAGAAAATCCTATTGGACAGTGTTGCTCTGAATGGTTCTTTATTATAGCCTTGGCTTCATTATCTGGGATTCTTTCCTTGAGTGTTGGCTCTTAATGTTACTGTTCCACGTTTTCATTACCATCTGAATAGTCACATAAATTCTCACTGAGAATTTTATGGAAATACATTTTGATGCATTTGTGTAACTTCTGCATGGAATGCTTGTGTATTAGGATAATCAATGCCAGCTGCTGAGACAAACAACCTTTAATTAAGTGGGTCCACACGATTAAGATTGCTTTCTTGCTCAAGTCACTGTCCCATGCTTATTGCAGTCAGTCACTCTTATTCCAGGGCCTCAGAGTTCTCCAGTGGATTCTTTCCACCTAGCCAGGCAACTAATGGAAACCAGAAGATTGTGCAGGATGTTTTGGGGTCAGGCCTGGAAGTGGCCGCATCACCGCTGCTCATATTTCACTAGTCAGACTTGGTCATGTAGACCCACCTAACTGCTAGCAAGGATGATAAATGCAGTCTTTCTGAGTTCCAAGAAGGAAAATTAACCAGAATGGTGAACACATCGTGCTGAATCACAGCATGTAGAAAAATGCATTCTATGCATGCTATTCCCAATACATGAACCACGTACCTGTAAAAACCCTTCTGGGTCACATAGTATGTATTTTACACATCTCATACAAGGAAAATAAAAAATATAGGTAGCTTCAAATGATGAGTATCAAGGCAAAGGATATATACAGAGAGAGAGAATATATATAAGAGAGGATGGACTCTGGAATTGGAAAAGGGCTGTGTCCAAATCCTACCATTCTTAGTCCTACCACTACCATTAGCTTGACAAGAACACACTGGTAGTGTGATCTTGGGCTAGTTGCTTAGACTTGTGGTACCCTCAAAGAACTGTTGTAGATCTAAATGATGCTATGACAGAAGGGGTTACATATTCACACATGGGACATCACAGCTTTCCCCCCTACTTCCTACATTTAATTTATCTCTGCTTTTTTATTTTGGTAGAGTCTTGCCCAAACTGGCTTGTGCCCAGGCTGGAGTGCAATGGAGTGCATAGCTCACTACAGTCTTGAACTCCTGGGCTTAAGAAATCAACCCATGTCAGCCTCCTGAGTAGCTGGGACTATAGGTGTGTGCCACCAAGGCTGGCTAACTAAAAAAAAAAAAAATTTGGTAGAGTGTGGGGATCTCACTATGTGACCCAGGTTGGTCTTGAACTCCTGGGATTAAGTGATCTTCCTGCCTTGACCTCCTAAAGTGCTAGGATGATAGGAGTGAGCCACTTTGCCCAGCCTCATCTCTAATTCTAAATCAAATTTTCTAAAGGGGTAAGAAGCAAGGTCTTATATTTCTGCATAGGGACTGCAAAATGAAATCTTTTCCTCCTGTCAAAGCTGTCATGGGTTGAAATGTGTCCCATGCACAATACATTTGTTGAAATTCTAACTCTCGGTACCTAAAGTACCGAGACTAAAAATGTAGTCTTCTTTGGAAACAGGGTCATTGCAGATGTAATTAGTTAAGACAAGATTATACTGGAGAAGGGTGAGCATCTAATCCAATATGATTGGTGACTTCATAAAAAGGCAGAATTTGGAGACACATACACAGGGAGAACACCATGTGAACATGAAGGCAGAGGTCAAGATGATGTGTCTCCAAACCAGGGAACACCAAAGATTGCCTGCAAACCACCAGAAGCCAGGGGAGGGGTGGGTGGCAGATTCCTCTCCACAAGCCCTCAGAAGGAACAAACCATGAGGATACCTTGACCTTGAACTTCTAGCCTTCAGAACTGTGACACAATAAATCCTATTGTTTAGGACACCTAGTTTGTGGTGCTTTGTTTTAGCAACCCTAGCAAACTAATATGATATCAAAGCAGTTATTAACTCAAAGATACATGATTTCATTAAAGGCAATATGGTATGTACCTTTTAAAATATAAAATGCTGCTGCATTGAGAGGCCCAGAGGAATCAAAACAGGACTTATCGGGTTTCCCCACCTGTGGAAAGCAGAAAAGTTCATTTTTAAAGTTTTCTTTCTTGTTAAAGAATAAGTGTGCTAATAACTTTGTTAAGCTTTATCCTATGTAGCTGTTAGACATGCCATGCTTACAGGTACATAGTACATTCTATGTGCTTGTACTTTAAACAAGATATCTGTGCTGGATGTGCTCACAGGCATGTCCCAGCCTTCCACTTCTTTTATCTGTTTAGAAAAATTTTAAGTTGTTAGTGAATTGGGTTTTAGTTTAGATTGTGAGGTGCAGTAAGGACCACCCCAAATGCATAAGGAATAAATTTGTATGTATTCCCTTTGTTCTTTGTACTCTCGTGGCAAGATGGCTAGTGAGAGTACCCTTCCTACAGTCCAGGAAGTAAAAATTGCGTTGCTGAAAGATCCCTTGTCTCAGTGCTAATTTTTCTTTGTGGCACCCAGCATCTATTTCGAACATCTGTTTCCAACACCACTCAATTAGTATTAGATCATGCCCCCTTTGTACAGTCACATTTCTACACAACTGTCGATCATGCCTGCCCAATAAAGTCCCCATAAAAGACCCAAAGGGACAGAGTTCAGAAAGCTTCTGAGCTGGCTGAACAAGTGTAGGAGGTTCCTGAAGGGTGGTGTGCCCATGGAGGGCATGGAAACTTGAAACCCCTCCCCCAGACTTCATCCGATTAATCTTTTCATCTGTATCCTTTGTGGTATTCTTATAATAAACTTGTAAATGTAATGTGTGTGTATGTGTGTGTGTGTGTGTGTGTGTATACATATATACATATGTGTATACATATATATACATACACATATGTATATATGTATATATATGCACATATATATGTGCATATATGTATATATGTGTATATATACATATATACACATATGTGCATATATATGTATACATATATATACACACACATATACGTATGGAAATACGTTGACATTAGAATTTCCCAGAATTAGAATACATATGAAATTCTAATTTCAATGTATTTTCCAAAATCAATATTTCACTTATTAACTATTTTTGAGCTACAAAAACATCAATTTCATTTGGTGCACCCTAAGATTCATGCGATTTCTGGGCTGAGACACTGGCTCCCCTTGCTGTTTGCTTAATGGGACCACTAGGGATCCATATTTTGAACTAGACTCATTAATATTACATAGATTTCAGCTATGTGACTTTGGCCAAGTCCCTTACCTGCCCTGAACCCTTCTCCTCCCATGTAAAACAAGGAAATGAGGCTAGTCTCCCTCTAAGTTACAGCTAAGACATTCCGGGACTTACAAGAAGCCTTCATCTAAGCAGACTTGATGACTCTTGGGCCAGTGAGCTAAAAGCAGGGCTGCTTACAGAAATAATCTCAGCTAAACAAGGGTCTAAAGAAAAATATTAAAAGAGAGGGCTCCAGCAAATTAAATATTTGAAATGAAGAACTTGGAATTTATTAAAACCCTGTCACCATTTAAAATGCATAATTTTAGCATAAATTCCCTAGAAATAGTCCCTTTGTTTGCTATGTGTTCTTGTTAATAAAGGAGATCCTACATCTAGATTTGTCATACATGACGTATGACAAATGAATCAACCATAGGATGCAAATTACAATTATTATGAATTATGTATTTACTGTTTAATTACATTTAATTTTAGACTCTCCTAAAATTGCCTAACAAAACTTTGTGGGTGTTAAATGACTGCCTAATCTGCTTACTCTGTGCTATTTGCTGAAAATAGTTATACTGATTGTTTGGGATAATTAAAAGGAAAAAAAAACTAATCTGGGGGCTTGGTCCTAAAGAAAATATCCTAAAAATTTAATGCTTTTTTTTTTTTTGGCCTGGGTTGTACTAAAATATTAGTAAAATGTTAGTGACACTAAACTCATTAAAATAAGCCTTTGCACGTTACCACTGAATCAATTGGCTATAACTTGAATAACTAAATACAAGTCACATCAGTGCTACCCTTAGACTAGGGCAACAAGGCCTCTGCCCTGGCTTCTGTATATTAGAGGGTCTGTTCTAGCCCTTCTCTGCCCATGGTGCTCCATGCAAGGCAGGGAGTTCCCAGGGCCAGATGACAGGCCCACCTGGGGTGCACATACACATGCTCTTCTAGAATATATTCTAAGTACCCAACACCCAGACATTCCCTGCTCAGTGGGGCCCAAGCTGCTTTCTAAGGTTTTAAAAAACCTCTTGGCTGGGTCTTTCCTGCAAGGGTGACCATCACTGGCATGGCTCAGTGCTGGACCAAGAGGAAGCTGAGGTGGGGATGTGGGCAGAGTTAGGATTTGTTGGCTGGAGGAGGAGGAGAAGAAGCAGGGCACACACATCCCTGCCTGTGTGTGAGACCCCTCACAATGCAAGACTGAGCCTGGAGTGGGAAATGGAGTTGGGGGGAGCGAGAGAAGGAGGCAAACTAAATTGCACCCTAGTTTTCCAGGTTCTTAAGAAGGCATTGGTCAAAGTGGAGAGGAGAACACATATTTTACCTACAGTTCGTTATCTTGAATTATAATTTAATATTTAGGCAGATGGTATGAGGGCCTCCATTCACTCTTGCCCTGGACGAGGCAAATGTGAATGGAAGACTGAGTTACATCATAGTTTTGTGTTGTTGGTCTTTGAGTGTTCCATCTCTCTTACAATTTTAGTTTGTCACACCTTGCATCTTGTAAGTGTAAGTAATATTAATGACATAGAAAAGAAAACAAAAGAAGTGAAAAATAAGAGACTAAAGAAACTCTACAGGCTGGGCATAGTGGTTCATGCCAGTAATCTTAACACTTTGGGCGGCCGAAGTGGGTGGATCACCTGAGGTTAGCAGTTTAAGACCAGCCTGGCCAACAGGGTGAAACCCTGTGTCTACTAAAAAACAGAAAAAAATACAAAAATAAAATTATCTGGGTATGGTACTGCACATCTGTGATCCAGTTACTCAGGAGGCTGAGGCATGAGAATCTCTTCAGCCTGGGAGGCAGAGGTTGCAGTGAGCTGAGATTGCACCACTGCACAGCAGCCTGGGCAAGAGGCCATCTCAAACAAACAAACAAAAAAAAAAAAAAAAAAAAAGGAAGGAAGGAATGAACGAACAAAGGCTGGCAGGCAGAGACAGGCAGGCAAAGGCTTAATTTTTCTGCCCAGTGGGTTTTGGAATATGGTTGGCTTCCTTCAGGAAGCTTTTTCCCCAAGCTGGTGATGATAAAACCTAATGCTTTCTATGTGTTGGGTTCTCTTATAAACACTAACACGTATTAACCAATCGAATTAATCCTGTGTTAACAGCCTCCCACTTTACATATGAGTAAACCTGGGCTTCAAAGGGTGACTTGCACACGGCCTGGCAGCTGGGAAGCGGATAGGGAATGTGAACCCAGCAGTCTGGCCCCAGGACTCCTGCTACAGGATCCTACAGGACGTTGGAGCATTGTCCATTAGAGCTGTCTTCACAAGCTTCTGCTTCCCAAGCGACTAGTTAGTAATGTTTCCCTCTCGCCAATGATTCTGGCACCTGGAGCACTAAACACATCCTTAGATTCGGCAAGGATTTTCCAGTAAAAGGTTGGTGCACTGTCGGGGCTGAGCACAGCTGTTCAGTATTTGAGGGTTTGTCTTTTTCTGCGGTGTTTTGTGTCGCTTTTGAGTGCTGATATAATAGAACAAGCTTAGCACAGTGCCTGGCGCTCAGCAAATCCTGGCAAGAAAGGAGGCCGAGGAAAAGAAGTAAGCCAGGAGAGACGGGAGAAAGGAAGGGAATGCGCCTTGTAAACATTACCGTAGTTGGTGCGAATTCTGGAGGGTGAGGGGAAGAGACGCGGGTGCCGAGGCGGAGAGAAGAGAGCACCGAGCCCCAGCCCCTCAGACGTGGCCCGCCCCGGCCTCGCGACGCCCCGCCTCTTCCCCGCCTCTTCCCCGCCCCATGCAGGTCTCCGTCCCGCCCCCCACAAAGCCGGCACCGCCCCGCCCCTCCTCGGCGCCCCGCCCCTCCTCGGCGCCCCGCCCCCTACGGCGTTTGCCCCGCCTCCTGCGGGCGGCCTGGCGAGGTGTTTACCCGCGGTGCATCGTGGGGCAGTCTCCTCGGGCAACCCCGGCCCAACAGCCGCCCAGAGGCTGTGCTGAGCTGGCGCAGCGGCGGCTGCAGCATGAGCCGGACCCCGGTATCGTCTGCGCCCCAGTCGAGTGTAGACTACTACGAGAGGCTGGGCCAACTCCAGCACGGGCTGCGGGACAGGTAGGTCCACTGGGGCAGGGGTGGGGAGTCGGCCGGCGCCGAGGGTCTTCCGCGAGCGCTGCCCCCTTTTCCTTCCCGAGGTTCCCCGAGGCCTAGGCCCGCGCGCACCGCCCCCCAGGCTTCCAGTGGGGCCTAGAGGACAGCATTTAGTAGAGACACCCCCTGTATTTGGGATGGGAGCGGAGAGAGGTGAGAGACCGCCCCCCGTGCCCCTCAATAGCTGCTAAAGCCTGGTCTCGGGTTGGAGGATGCGGCCGCGTCACAGAATTTGCCCAGAAGTGAAAGTGGGAGTTCTTCTGCCTGTCACTCTCCATCAAGCCCTGTGAGTTTCTCTTGTCCCCTTTACACGCCCCCTCCCAACTCTCTTCAAATTGTCATCCCGCCGTGACAGCTGCACTGCATCAATGATGATAGGTCCTGGAACGCAGACGGGAGTGTGTGTGTGTGTTTGTCAAACATGTGCCCTGTTTAACTCTGGAGACTTTTGTGGGGAGCGAGGGCTGGCTAGATTTCCAGCGAAGGGATGAATTTCCAGCTAGAGAAGTCCAGCTTCTAGAAGGTTCATGATGCCTTTGATTAAGATATAAAAGATGGGAACCACCGAAAACAGTTAGATCTAAGAGTGCATAGAAAGAGAAAATTATACCGCAATGCACTATAAATAACCACGTAAAATAAATTGCTGGGCCTCTTATTTAGCTGCTAAGTTAATTAGACTTGTAAATCTCATTAGTTGACAAGAAAAGAAATGGATTTTTGGATCTCTTGATAAACAAAACATTTAATGAGTGTTAAAAGTTACAAAACCATTCTAGTGAACAGGAGAGCTCTGTGTATGACAATGCTAAAATGATAACAATAATTACATGGAAAATAAAGGCAGAAGTAAGTGATTTTGAAAAGGAATTACATTTATCTTATGCTAGATTTAATTCTTGTCAGATGTTTATAGAGCATCTACAACAGGCTTTCTTAACTGTCCTTATCATTTTTTTCCTTTGCGCTCCTTTTCTACACCCTATTTTCTTTCTGACATATCATCACTCATCCATATCAGTGACCTTTTAATTTCTAACTTTAGAAAGAAATCACTTCCTGCAGAGCCTTCCCTGTTTCAACCCATTCCTTAACTTTTGTGACTCTTGGCTTTCATACAGCACTCATAAATTGCGTTCTCTTTGAACTATTAGTTGTAAGTTATTTTTGTTTGCTGTGCTAGGAACACCTGGCTGTTTATAGTCCTTACGGCACAATAATTGTATAATGATTATGTACTTTGTGATTAACACTTATTCCTTTAATTATTAAACAAGGTGAGGCTGTTGAAAACATATAAGGAATTTGAGTCAAATTTTATAGTCTGTTCATGGTTCTGCATTTGGTGGTTTGTTTTATTTTTAAGTCAGTATAAATCTGTTGATCTGTGTGTTCATTTTTTATTTTAAGAATTTACAACAGATTCAGATTAATGCACATTGCACACAGTTATAGAGGCAAATAACTCTAGATACAGAAAAGGCTGCAGTAGAAACATCAAAACCTGGATTCTAGGTTATGAACAATTGTGTGACCTTGAGCAGGTTGTTCCATCTCTCTGAATCTTGGTTCTTTACCAGAATGAGGGGGCTTGACTAATATGCAAAAGTAAGCCACAGATTTATTTTTTCTCTTTGCTAGAATAATAGGCCTTAAAGTAAAAAAGAAAAAAGCCGAAAGTTGTAGTTTTGCAAAGCAATGTGTAAAGAATATTATTGTCTGTATCCAATTTGAGTGTTTGGTTGTACCTTTTTATTTGTTTGAGACATAGTCTCACTCTGTTACCCAGGCTGGCGTGCAATGGCATGATTTCAGCTCACTGCAATGCCCGACTCCCAGGTTCAAGTGATTGTCCTTCGTCAGCCTCCCAAGTAGCTGGGATTACAGGCACCCACACCAACTCCAGCTAATTTTTGTATTTTTAGCAGAGAGATGGGGTTTCACCATGTTGGCCAGGCTGATCTTGAAACCCTGACCTCAGGTGATCTAGCCTGCCTCTGCCTTCCAAAGTGTTGGGATTACAGGTGTGAGCCATCACACCCAGCCTTGCATATACCTTTTTAAACAAACACAAACAATCCCAGTGACTACGGAAACCACTGTCTCTTAAATTTCTGAGTCATTTCATAGGTTGCAACCCTGGGTAGCCACAGCTGCTTTATCAATCCAGAAACTTCTGGGAAGTGAGAGACAAAAAAACTCCCTCTTTCTCAGCCCTTTTAGAGGTGGTCATTGCAATGTTAGCGGTCGAATAACCAGCATATTTCTAGCCCAAGTCATCTTAGCTGTGATTACATGCAGATGCAATTTTATAGTCGGAATGTTTTCCTGTATGTGTACAGTGTTTTCTCTGCATTGTGGTGAAAGTCAATAATTGAATCTAAAAGAGTCTAATGGAGTGACTTGTTACAGTGTGAATAGTACCCACAAGCATGATAGAAACTTGTAAGTGGAATTGGCTCTTACAGTTATGTAAAAACATCCCTTTAAAAGGACCCATTAGCCAGCCATGGTTTTTTCAGTGCCTATATTGATTCAGAGTAAAATATCATAATAGTCTAGAAACTGATACTGAGATATTTATTAGTAGAGTAAGCTGAAGATGGTATAGAATTGTAGTATTGAGACAAAAACAGAGTTACGAGTGGCTTAAAAGTAGAAAACTCAGCCAGATAAGGACCACTCAGCTGTGTAAAACTGAAAGGTCCAAGTGAGGGGTGCAGGTGACTAAAAGCATGAACTATGGGTAAGCATCCCAGGAATGGATGTTTCAGAGATTCTGAAATAGAGATTTAATGTGTAGGAATTGCAAATCATGGAAAAGCTTTTCATTGAGGCAAATACCTGATTTTTAGTATTAAATTTAAAAAAGACATGGAGGGCTCAGCATTCAGAGGTGCTGCAGTGTGGATGAGGGGCTAGAAAATAGGCCTGTGAAGAAGAGTTAACAAGATTAGTGCCATTTTGCCTGGGAGAGAAAGCCAAGAGGTGTTTGATTGTCAGGGTATGAAGTGTTATGATAGAGAAGAAGTGTGAACAGCAGATGTCTGCATCTGCTGAAGAAGTTTTATATTAATTACTAAGAACTTGCTGCTTGGGAGGTGATGGATTTCCAAAGTGACTGTGGTCCTTTTTCACTAGAAGTCATAGATGAATGTTAAAAATTATTTTAAAGTGGCCGGGTGTGGTGGCTCAAACTTGTAATCCCAGCACTTTGAGAAACAGAGGGCGGGAGTTCGAGACCAGCCTGGCCAACATGGCGAAACCCCATCTCTACTAAAAATACAAAAATTAGCTGAGTGTGGTGGCACACGCCTGTAATCCTAGCTACTTGGGAAGCTGAAGTAGAATCGCTTAAACCTGGGATGGAGAGGTTGCGGTGAGCCGAGCTTGCACCACTGTACTCCAGTCTGGGCAACATAGCAAGACCATCAACACAGCGACACTCCGTCTCAAAGAGAGAGAGAGAGAGAGAGAAAGAGAGAAATATAATTGTATATATTAATACAATTATATAATTTAAATATTAATTGTATATAATTATATAATTAATGCAATTATATATTAAAGCAAATTCTAGTTTACAAAAAAGTTGCAAATGTAGGACAAAGACTTCTAATATTCCTGTCACCCAGATTCCTCAACTATTAACATTTTATTAGATTTTCATTCTGTCTTTCATTGATACTATCAGTTCAGTTTCTATCTAAATCTTTCTGTCTAAAACCATTAGCCTTTTCTGAGCTATGAGAAGTGCATGTATGATGCCTCATCACTCCTAGAATCTTCAATGTGTATTTCCAAAAACCAAGGATGTTCTTGTACATAATCACCGTACAGCCCTCCTAGTGGTGAAACCAGCCCACAGACCCCATCAGATTTCACTGGCTATTTTAACAATGCCCCCCTCCCCCCAACCATTTTTTTTTTGTCCTGGTCTAGTGGCTCATCTGGGAACCTGGCTTGCATTTGGTTGCCATGTCTCTTCAGTCCCCTCACATCTGGAATGATTCCTCAATCTTTCCCTGTCTTTCATGTTCCTAACAAGTTCATAGAGTACAGCTTTCATTCTAGAGGGTGACCCTCAAGCTGAGTCTGTCTGTTGGTGTCTCCTTACCAGACTACAGTCATGCTTTCTTAGGAATACAACAGAAATGAAGCACTACCCCAGGGTGCAGGGTCATAGATGTATTTAGAGGTCTTCCTGTCCTTGTAATGTAATGACAAGTTACTCACACTATTCAGTCATTCATTCTTCATGAACTGAGTACCCAACTGATTGTGAAACTCTAGAGGGGGAGTGGTAACTAATAAAAATTTCTAATGTGGAAGCAATTATGCCATATGCCCTTCACTTCTATTCTAAGTTAGCTTTTAGTGAGAAAGTAAAGATCTGTGATGCTGTTAGTTAAAAATGTGTGTTTTTGTCATTTTTTTCCTTTTAATCTTTTTTCTTCCCTTTTTAACATAGGCATACTCCAGCCCATAGGTTGTGTTCCCCAAGTGAAGATTCTGTGTCTGGACTCCATTTTTCCAGTAAATGAATTTTGGTTAAATAGTAGTTTCCATTTAACATTATGCAAAAGAAAGAAACTTATTTAACCTGTAATGTAGCTAACAGCGAATTTGGGGATGATCTTTTTTTAAAGGAAAAAAATTATCTGAAGAAATATGGAAACTAATAATTAAGAGCTCACAAACGGAACATGAGCCCAGCCCCTTTCCCTCAGGAAGCCAACCTGAGATCACCTCTGTTGGAGTCTTTATCTTTGTTTCACAGCCTTTTATTTAGGATTCTCCACTTGGATAGGATATTATGTGGTTTCTTTTTTGGCCTTTACTTAATGTTAACTTAGATTAGCAATTTAGCTCCAGTTAGGTGGGTTTGAAGCAAATGGTGGTGCTCAAATGAAATCCTCTGTGGCTAAACCTCCCAGGCACTCTTCTTGGGACTGAATGGCTTCATCATTTTTACCTCCCAGCCCCCTGGTTTTGGCTGCTTCTGCTTCCTTTGCTGCCCAGTTCCCCTCCCCCTCCTGCTAGTACTCACCTGAACAGCACAGGTTCAGTCTTCACTGATAGTAGCTCCAGGAAAACAGCAACCTGTGACAAATAATGGTACCGTTACAGAGTTATAAAAAGAAATTCTTCCAAATTTGAAATGATAGTGTTAGGAGACCTGGTTTTCATGTAAGTGAGGCCAGGTTTACTTTTCAGAGGCCTTTTCTAGCTCATGCACTTGGCTGTGCCCAGGCTTGTCTGGTTGAAAACAGAGCAAGCCACCAGTCTTCAATCTGTATACAAGATATAATGGGACCCCATCACTGAAATGCCAGAGACTCAGAGAAGTCTAGCCACATTACATTTTATACACTTATCTTGTTTGTTATTGCCTGTCCTTCTCCCTAGAATGTCAACTGTCTGAGGGCAGGGATCTTGGCTGACTAGTTTACCATATTAGTTTCCAGGCCTAGAATGGTGCCTGGGTCATCATAGGCACTCAAGAAATACTTGCTAAATTAAGGTACCTGCTTCCCAGCCTTTTCCTATTGTGTTTCCCCATTTACTTTGTGAATCTTGTTCTTTTGCCTCATATTGGTGTTCATTTTGTTTTTTAGATTTCCCTGGTGATGGCTGCATACTTTTATGTCTTTGTTTTGGATGCATCTGGCATTTTCTTCTTAGACCAGAGAAACATTTTCATAAAGGAGTAATTTGGTATTTGGAGTTTTTTTTGACCTCTAATCAACACCTTGCATCAAAGGCATGATTTCAAAGGAGAGCATGGTCTAAATCCAACTCCCTATTACTTATCAGTATAATTACTTATAAAATGTTTCTTTTTTTATTATAGTGAAAAGAAGAGATTGGACCTGGAAAAGAAACTTTATGAATATCATCAGTCTGATACATACAGGTAAGAGACGACAGTGGGGACAGTTTTCAAGCCAGGCTTCCATATATTAATAAAAAATTTAACCCTAATGTTATATCATAAATATTGTAGCTAAAGACTGGTTTTTTTGTTGTTTATTTGTTTTGTTTTGTTTGAGAGGAAGACTTGCTCATTCGCCCAGGCTGAGTGCAGTGGCGTAATCTTGGCTCGTGATAACCTCTGCCACCCGGGTTCAAGCAATTCTTATGCCTTAGCCTCCCAAGTAGCTGGGATACCTGGGAAGGCGCCCACCACCACACTGGCTAATTTTTCTATTTTTAGCAGAGACTGGGTTTCACCGTGCTGGCCAGGCTGGTCTCAAACTCCCGAGCTTAAGTGATCCCCATGCTTTGGCCTCCCAAAGTGCTGGGATTACGGCTGTGAGCCACTATGCCCAGCCTAATTGGAGTACTCTTAACCATTCTCTTATTTTTAGTGTGTAATAATTTGAAATAAAACATTGCAGTTTAATTACTATCAAATAAATTTGGTTAAAATTGGTATGAGATCAAAATATTTTCATTATTTCATATTTGTTTTATTTCAAGAATCTTAAAATTTGCTTAAAAATATTAAAGTAAGACATAGTCTTATCTTATTGGTTGCAATTTAAACACATTGAGCTTGTGTGATGATTAAGACATAATTTTGTGGTTGATCTTTCAACGTACTACTGTAGGCAGGGTTACATGGTATCCCATTTGTTCATGGATATATGAGAATGGCTGTTAAAATTATAAGCAGTGAATAATATATTGTACATATTATCCTTTTTAGGTTTCTTCCTCTGCTATTAAGAGCAGATTTTAAATATTTTGATTTCTATTTTATAAAAACTGAACTTTATCCTTAAGCTAAAAGTACGGCATTACCTCTTGTATTATTCATATGAAGAACTTCTGGCTTTGATAGCATTAAATTTGTGATTTATTCATGTCACACTATGAGTGAGAAATGAAGAGATCTATCCAGAAGAGAGAGGCTAAGAATCCTTTATAAGAATCCTTTAAAATCAAATTACGTCTTAGGTCAGTTCTTTTCCTTGTCTTCAAAATCATTCTTTGGTTTTAAGATTTAGCGTACTTCTAAAGCTTCCAGTTAGTGTACTTCTAAAGCCAGATGTATGGCTTCTAAAGCAGCCATATGTCTCTAGTAACTCTGAAAGAGACAAGAACCCACTTGTTTTGTGTGAGGAAGAAATAGCCAGCATTGCGGATGCTGTGGCCTCAGGAGTGGGCCGAAGTCTGAGGGGATCCTTGGCAGCTGCCAGTTTTCTAGCCCATGGCTAAAGAGGCAGAAGACTGTGTGTAGACGTTTCATGTAGTCTGTTCTTGGGAAGCCTCCTGGCCTTCTGGTGGTGGGAGAAAAGGATGGGCACCTTTACCAAGCTGTCAGTTCACTGAGCTGCTGCATCTCTCCCAGTCTCTTACTAAGGATATGATTTTCTAAAAATAGGCTTGCTTAGATTGCCTGTAGGAGAAAATCCAAACAAGGCTGCTTCCACCTGGTACCTGCCAGAAGGCAGAGCCTGAGATGAGGGTCTGTGTATAGGTGGTAATTTATTTGACGAGGTGATCACCTAAAATTGGAGAGCAGAGCTGGACCGAACAAAATAAGAGCTGTTCACTGCAGTGAGCACCTGGGGCTCAGCCCCTCCAGACCTTCAGAGGAGCCTTCAGAGGAGTAATGTACCCTTCTGCTTTGCACAGTGACTCCTGCGAAAGGAGAGGGGGTTGCATTCCTACTGGTTCCTGACCCCCACTGGTAAGGGCAGCCCCAGGTGGCGATAACTCCTTCTTACATCTAGGCTTTTCCATGCTGCAAACTCAGAAAGGCATCCCTGAGATAGCAAGATGCTAAGTGCAGCTGAGGCAGAGGCAGATGTTCTCAGGTGATGTTATACCACATGCAGCAGGCCGTGGCAGCTATGGTGACTGGCTGGTAGAGAAAAGGTTGGGCCAAGAGGTGTGAGGTGGGCACGAGCGGTGTCCCATCCAGCAGCCCACCAGACCTGCCATTATGTATATCCTTTTTAATTTACCATCACCATCTCTTTCCAGCCTCCCCCTAAGATTTGACACTGACTGAAACGTCAGGTTCTTAAGCATGATGGGATCTTTTGTAATATAACATAGACTTCTAGGCTTTGTGGTTAGTTTACCTCAGTTCTATCTGAGCCTCACCAGCTCTTAGCCTGTGACCTTGGGGCAATTACTCCAACATTCTGTGCCCCCATTTCTTCTGGCAAATGGGAATAATGATAGCTGTGAGAACTCAACAAGATTCATATAAAGCCTTAAAGCAGCGTCTGACCTAGAGTCAATTATTATTTATTATAATTTTATCAACATTCTTGTTCCTATTTATTGCCTTTGAGCTTTCTGACATGTTGTTTTCCCTGCCTGGAATGTTTTACCCTCATCTTTTCTTTTTTGATTTTACCAGTTTTGATTGACTCTCATTCATCTTTCAGGGTTTTTTTTTTGTTTGTTTTCGAGACAGTGTCTTGCTCTGTTGCTCAGGCTTGAGTGTAGTGGTATGATCTCAAGTCACTGAAGCATCTGCCTCCTGGGTTCAAGTGATTCTCCTGCCTCAGCCTCCTGAGTAGCTAGGATTACAGGCAATGCCCCCACACCTGACTAATTTTTGTATTTTTAGTAGAGACGGGGTTTCACCATTCTGGCCAGGCTGCTCTTGAACTCCTGACCTCAAGTGATCCTCCTACCTCAGCCTCCCAAAGTGCTTGGATTACAGGCCTGAGCCACTGTGCCTGACCCATCTTTCAGGTCTTAGCTGAAAATTATTTCCACTGGGAAAGCCTCCCTGACTCTTTTAGCTAGATCAGGTTGCCCAGTATGTAGAAGACCTTTATAAGTTTCCCTCATAGCATTCATTCATCATGTATTTACTTATTTCATTGTTTTCTTTGTTGAGCTTAGCTGAAAGACTTTGATATTTGGAGTGCTGAATATATGGATGATTTCTTGGGCAGATGAGTTACTCATGTGTTCCACTTTGAAGGTTAATGTGGTGGCGGGAATGGAACTAGAATTTGGATGGAAAAGGCATGGTACTATTATACCCACTCCAGGTAGACACCACCAGCAGCAGCTTTACTGAGTGCCTGAGTGTGAAAGACAGTATGTTAGGTTCCACCTGCATTACAGTTACTTGCATCAAAAATGCAGAGACATGGGCAGCAATAAGACCAGCCTTCAGTTTTTTGTTCAGAAAGAAAAATGAAGACAGCCAACCATGGTCAAAGCACAGAATTATTAACACAATAAAGACTTTCTTGAAAATTGTTGGCCTAGGGTTGGAATTTTAAGGTCTGTTACTAAACAGCTTTGGACATCTCCAGCATCTTTGCAAATCTTTGTTTTAAGGGTAAATATTTTTGTCATTTTAAAATGTATTTTTGTTTGATGAAAGAATGTTGAATGATTTATTGAGCCAACAATAGAAATGCTGTGCAATAGGGAAGAAGAGTTAGAATTAACGGCATGGGTACTGTGAGAAAAGTGGATGCACAAGTTGAACTATCCAGGTTTTTTTTTTTAAGTACAGGAAAGTTGGAATGCAAAGTATGTTTTTGCTATTACACTTTGGATAAGAGTCTTAAAGGGTTTTTCACAGTTGGAGTAGTTACAGTTCATATATTATTTTAAAATATTTTAATAGTGAACTATATTGTTGTAATTTCTAACAAATATGTTTATATTCGCTAAACGAGAAATTTTTGTATTTTAAATTTTTAAATTTCTTTTTGATTTCTTAATTTTATGGATTGTGATTTGCAGTTTGATTTAATTTCCATATGAGGAGTTGTTTTTGAAATTGTCTATCATATATCAGAATGTTAGTGAGATATTTGTCGAACATGGCCACATAGACACCACTCTTGACATCACATTTAATTTTGAGAAATAAATCCATAGAAATCTTTACTGTATGAATGTTAGACTGTGGTCTTGTATATATTTCTCAGGAGAGTTATGCTTTAGAGGAAACCAGTATGATACCTCAGTGGTACCGCATTCATTTTCTCCCTCCAAAAATATGTGCATATATTTTGTCCTTTGGGTTTCAGTGGTTTGGGTAAAATACCTTAGAATACATTGTCTCATTAACAATTTTGATAAAGAAAATTCTCTTAGATTCGTCCAACTCTAGTCCATTGTTTTAAACCTGCTTTTATTTTTCTAGAGTTAAGCTGAAATATGTGAAACTAAAGAATTATCTGAAGGAAATATGTGAATCTGAAAAGAAGGCTCATATTCGAAATCAAGAATATTTAAAGCGATTGGAGCATGTCCAAGCTCATGTTGGGCACTTCACCACAAATACAGAGAAGCTTCAGAAACTGAAGGTGACATCCTGTTTTTTACTATGCTTTATTGTATTTCTTGTTATTTATTTATTTATTTATTTTTGAGATTGGGCCTCACTGTGTTACTCAGTTTAGACTTGAACTCCTGGGCTCAAGTCGTCCTTCTGTCTCAGCCTCCTGCGTAGCAGGGATTACAGGTGCACACCCCACAGCCGTGTACCTCTTGAGTAGCTGAGATTACACATGCGCACCCCATGTAGCTGTGTACCTCCCGAGTAGCTGGGATTAGAGGTGCACACCCCAGGTTTATGTTTTGTTTCTAATCTTTTTTTTTTGCTAAAATGAGAAATAGTGAGTAGTAAGTTTCAGATCAGTGGTAGTCACTAATGTTCAGTTGTTCATACTTAGGATTAAGTATCAGCCTTTTCTGTGAATTACCATGTGGCTAAATTTTATCAGAGAACTTGATACTGCATTTTCCAACATTCTTCTTTAGTTGAGGAATCAATGGGATATCTGTAACACAGGCAGGATCACTAGCCAGTACCTGGCACAGTGTGACACATGGAATTTGTTGGCTGAATGACTGAATTTGAGCAGCATTGGGGTTCTCTCTAGAAACTGCTTCTGTCTTGAAAGGGTTGTTTTTCTATGGTCTGGGCCCCTCTTCTCTGGCAAACAGTGCATTGAAATAGCAGTAAGGGTAGAACTGTCCCCAAGGAGTTTGCCTTCATGCTCCTGGACTGTGCAATCCAGAGTGACTGCCCTTGCAGCCCTCTCTGGTTCTGGCACCTTCTTCGCCTTAAGGTGAAGGTGCTTAGCCACTTGCTGTTCTACAAATTATGCCAAATGTAGAGGGCCAGGAGCTAGGCCTTTATCCTCGCCGTTTGTACTGGTCAGGTATTGACCCGTTTAACCCAGGTGAACACTGGTCACAGGAGGAGTTGGATTCAGTATTCTGTCTGCTACCCTGCTACTGAGCCCCCCACACTTTTGTTTTTTTGCACTATAGTTTTTCTTCCGCCTTTTATTGTAAAATTTTCAAATACACAGAAGAATTACCATAATCATTATGATGAACACTCATAATTCACTTAGCTGCAATAGTTGTAAATATCTTGTTATATTTGCTTTGTATGTATATTTTTTCTCTCTGAGCCATTGCAAGTCTGCTGCAGGCATCATGACACTTCTTTCCTAAGCACTTGAGCATGGATCTCCTAAATGCAGGAGCAGTCTCCTACATAATCATATCATTATCACATCTAAGAAGATTAAAAGTGATTCCATAATTTTTTTTTTTTTTTTTTTTTAGATAGGGCCTCAACCTGTCATCTAGGCTGAAGTGCAGTGACGTGATCATGGCTTACGGTAGCCTCAGCCTTCTGTGCTCAGGCGAGCCTCACTCCTCAGCCTCAAGCTGGGACTATAGGTGTGCACCACCATGCCTGGCGAATTTTTTATTTTTCATAAGATAAGGTCTCACTATGTTGCCCAGGCTGGTCTTGAACTACTGGTCTCAAGCAGTTCTCCTGCTTTGGCCTCCCGAAGTGCTGGAATTAATAGGTTTGAGCCACTGCACCCAGACATAATATTATTTAATATTCAGCTCATATTCAGATTTCCCCACCTCTCCCAAAAAGTAATTTATTTTTCTAGACCAGGAGCCAACTAGGGATCACATATTGTTTGTTTTTTATGTTATTGGTTATTTTGCCTTTTTTTTTTTGTCTCTTTTAATCTCATTTAGTCTCCTACTATTTCTCCTTTTTCCCCCCCGTGTTATTGGCTATTTTGAAAAAGGGCAGTCCATCTGCTTGTAGAATGATGCTCATTCTGAATCTAAGGCATCATTAAACTTGCACAGCATCCCCTGTATTTCCTGTGAACTGGAAATGTGGTCTGTACAAATACTGTCCAATAGAACTTTCTGTAGTGATGGCAATGTTCTGTATCTATGCTGGTGCTATCCAATACAGCTAACTGCCCATATATGGCTATTGAGCACTTAAAATGTGGTTTGTGACACTGAGGACTATATTTTTAATTTTGCCAATTTTAATTAATTTTAAGTTAAATAGTCACAGGTGAGGTTATACTTCCAACTGTATCCCATCAGGAGGCCCGTGATGTCAGGTGGCCCCTGAGTGAGGCTGACTTTGATCCCTTGGTTAAGGTGGTGATCTCTAGATGTCTCTATTGTAAGGTACATTTTTTCCCCTTTGCATATTAGTAATTAATCTGTGGACTGATGGGTTGGCATCATGGGAATATTGTGTTCCTCAATATCCTTTTACTTAATGGTTTTAGGATCCATAAATGAGCCTTGCCTGAATCAGTTATTTCTAGTGGAAGTTATGAAAAGTGGTGATTTTCTGTTTTACTGTGTCTTCTGTTAGCTGACTTTCCTCTATAATGAAGAGCATTTTCCTCCTTTTTTTCTTTCAACCTCTTTTTTTTTTTTAAGCCTACAACAGTACCTGGCATTCTCAGGAAGTCTTCCATCCAAGTATGAAACAGGCCCAACCCTCGATCAAGAGATCGAGACCATCTTGGCCAACATAGTGAGACCCCGTCTCTACCAAAAATACAAAATTTAGCTCGGCGTGGTGGTGCATGCCTGTAGTCCCAGCTACTCGGGAGGCTGAGACAGAAGATTGATTGCTTGAACCCAAGAGGTGATCAGAGATTCTGCCACCACACTCCAGCCTGGCAACAGAGCGAGACTTTGTCTTAAAAAAAAAAAAAAAATTCTTCTGATAGCATAAAAGACCAAATCATGGCACTACACTCTGGAAAGATGTGAGTTCCATGGAGAATTGGACTTTGGCTGTCACCCTCAGTCCAAAGCCAATGTTTGTTGTGTGCCTACAAACCCAGACAGCAATGTCAGAGACCCCACTAGTGATCCCACCTTCTTCAGCAGGCTGTGCAGTGAGCTGAGGTTCAACACAGGTGATGTTTGTCTCTGGTGTTTTCCCATTTCTTTCTTCTTCTTCCTTTTGGGCCAGTGGTGGCCCAGGTATGCCAGAACCACTTGTCTCCTCCTAATGCTGCCCATCTGGGTATCGGATCTTTAACTCCTTTCTTGACTGACCTCACATAAGCCTTAGGAGAAAGGTGTTCACAGTGCATTGCCCACACACCCCAAAATGCCACAGGAATTTCACCTTGAATAGACCACAGTTAATACAAATGAACTTCAAATTGGTAGAATTCCAGAAAGTGAAACCAAGTGAAGCAATATGAGAGAAGTGGGGATTTTGCCCAGATTAACACCAGGTGAGTTTCTCCCACTTTGTAGAGGTGGGCTGGGCCCAGTTCATTGTATAATGTTAAAATCTCTTAAAATGGGCTAAATGCTGAAAACACTGCCAACTGATTTTATGACTCATAATACTTTATTTGGAGGCCTATAATATTTTTTTTTTTTTTTTTTTTTTGAGACGGAGTTTCACTCTTGTTACCCAGGCTGGAGTGCAATGGCGCGATCTGGGCTCACCGCTACCTCCGCCTCCTGGGTTCAGGCAATTCTCCTGCCTCAACCTCCTCAGTAGCTGGGATTACAGGCACACGCCACCATGCCCAGCTAATGTTTTGTATTTTTAGTAGAGACGGGGTTTCACCATGTTGACCAGGATGGCCTCGATCTCTTGACCTCGTGATCCACCCGCCTTGGCCTCCCAAAGTGCTGGGATTACAGGCGTGAGCCACCGCGCCCGGCGCCTATAATAATTTTTAAAGCTTTTAAAGGATATTGACCTGTTATGTAGCTTTGAAAATATGGTGGTGTATCTATGTTGCTATTTGTCAGTTGGATAAAGAGGCTGAATAAACACAGTTCAAAAATATAAATATTAGATCTGGGCATGGTGACTCATGCCTGTAATTCCAGTGCTTTAGGAGACTGAGGTGGGAGGATCACTTGAGGCCAGGAGTTCAAGACCAGCCTGGCAAACATAGTGAGACCCCAAATGTATGAAAAATTTAAAAATTTGCCAGCTCTGGGGGTGTATACCAGTAGTTTCAGCTGTTCAGGAGTCTGAGATGGGAGGATTATTTGAGCCTAGGAGATTGAGCCTACAGTGAGCTATGATGGTGCCACTGCAGTCTAGCCCAGGTGACAGAGCAAGACCCTGTCTTTGTAAAAAATAATAAAATAAATTTTAAAAATCCAAGAATGTAAATATTAGTATTAACGCCGTGAGGAGTGTACCCTTCTCTTCCTCATTCTGCCCCTGTTCCCTGTATTAGCTGCTTTTGTAGAAGGGTCCCCAGTTGGTCCTAACTTAAAGCATTTTCACTCAGGTGCCCCTTATCCTTGTCTCAGGTTGGGTTCTCCCTGAAGCAGACCTGGAGAACAGGGATTGACGTTAAGTGGTTTATTTGGGAGATAAGGAGTATCAGTAGGCAAGCGGGGAGGGGAGGCAGGGAGAGCACTGGGTATATTATTAAGCCAGCTACCATAGTCAGCCTCTAGTACTGAATCCTACAGGGAAGTTCTGGCAAGTGGTTTGCACATTTGTGATATATGTCCAGCAGCTCCTAAGCAACATTGATTGAGGACAGATGGGTGAGGTTGTAGGTGGTAGGGAGTTAACCATATGCTCTCCACAGCAGCCTTTCCAGGTTCTGAGAAGCCTTAGGCACAGAGCCCTGATTCCAGAACTTAGGAGTGGCCAGAAAGATCCCAGAGACATGTGTGGAACATTGCCAACATCTGCCCTAAATAGCCTCCCTCATGGCAGCATTGTCAGGCATGGGGCCGACATGTCAGGGCGTTCAGGGAGGATCCCCATGGCAGGCACAAAAGCTTTCATCTGGTTAGGTCTCTCTTTGGCCTGAAATGCTGGACCAGGCTTTTCAGGACAAAGCTCAGGTACTGGTCTCTGCCTGCACAGAATAGCCTCACCATTATTACTCCTCCCAACACACACTCACACTCTCTCTCTCCCTCGCTGTTGCAGTCTCTCTCACACAACTACACAGATGTGCACATTTTTTCTTCCCATCTCTCCCTAATCTGTCCCCCTCCACCTTCTCCTGCCATCCCCATTTCTCCCTCTTATCTTTTCTCCTCTCCTATTCCTGTCTCCCTGCCTCTCCTTACCCCCAAATCTGTCTCCTCCAGATCCTCTAACTCTTCCACCCCGATCTTAACCACTGTCTCTCTACATCTTTATCTCCTGCACATGTGCGCACGCACGCACGTGTGCACACACACACACACAAACACACACACTCTTACATGCACCCACAGTACTTTAAGCGTGCTGCACAATTTGCATTTCCTTGAAAGCACCACATTATCTCATAACCTTCTTCAATTAGAAGGCCTTTTCCCCCCTGCCCTGCCTTAGGTCTGTGTCATAATTATCTCAGTAAGTACTTCCTTCATGGTATTATAATTGTTTACATGTCTGTTTTCCCACTTCACTGTGAGCTCCTTGTCTTATTATTTCAGTGCTCTCAGAATCTGACCCAGAATATGGCACATAATAAGCACTCAGTAAGCATTGAGACTTTCCCCTTGACTGCAATTAATTCTCCCATATTTTTTACCTTATTCTCTTATGGACCATGAACAACTATGTAAGAACTAATGTGGTATTGATGATACTCTATTATACCTTCCCAGTTAGCATTTCTGTTTAATAGCAGAGATATTCTGAATATATAATTTCATTATTTAAAGATGTGATTCTGCAGGCCTGGGTAACATGATAAGACCCTGTCTCTACAGAAAATAGAAAAAATTAGCTGGACGTGGTGGCACTAGCTCTAGTCCTCTAGTGCCAGCTATTCAGGAGGCTGAGGTAGGAGGACTGATCGAGCCTGGGAGGTTGAAGTGCAGTGAGCTGTGATCATGCCACTGCAATCCAGCCTGGGTGACAGCAAGACCTTGTCTCAAAAAAATAAAGTAAAATAAGATAGATGTGATTCTCCATGACACTTCAGTCATTAGGTTATGTATGGCTATTAGGAGCTAATATTTGAGGAGAACAAATCTTTTGAAGTCTAATTTGATTTCTACTAAGGATTGTAAGAGACATTGTGGGCAGGGCACAACCTTCAGGCCCCTGGAGGACAAAGTGTGTAGCAAATGCCTTTTTTTTTTTTTTTTTGAGATGGAGTTTCGCTCTTGTTGCCCAGTCTGGAGTGCAATGGTGTGACCTCGGCTCACCGCAACCTCCACCTCCCGGGTTCAAGCAATTCTCCTGCCTCAATGAGAGTGTCTTGCCTGTTAATATGCAATAGTTGAACAAATAAACGTTCCCCCATATCTTTTGGTAACAGTTCATGATCTAAGACGAAGCACAGATATTGGAAAAAAAGAAGAGAAAAGAAAAGACTGTGAATCTTAGTCCCATCTCTCATATTCACCCAAGGATCAAATCAGCCCATTATGTAACTCTCTGTACCCATTTCTTCAACTCTAATATGAGGAGACAGGGCCAGCAGATCTTAAATGCTGATTCCTTTCAATTGTTTACTTATTCTGTTACCTGAGAATTAGCTCTGCAACCCTGAAGAACAATGAAAAAGGAAGTCTGTGGCAAAAAAGGTAGTGGTGGCACTTTCAGGCAAACAGTGAAGTGATGGAGAGGAAATTGACGGAAATGAGAATACGGAAAGAAACCTAATGGAAAGCGTTTGTGAGCATGGAGAGAGATCCCAGAGACCTGAAACTTCTGCCAGAACCTCTGTCAACCCCCAGTCATTAACAGATTTCAGTAATTAAGCTGAAATAAATTGCTTGTGCATAGTGAGAAAGTAAATGGGAAGGTCCTGCTAAGTTTAGGTAGGGAGCATCAAGCCAATGCTGTGAAGGGATACGGTGACAGACAGATCAAGTTACCTGACGGATTAACTCAGTGCTCTTGGGTTTATTAAAACAGATTTCTCGGGTTGGGGCGGGGGAGATGAGGGGATTATCCTTAGAGGGTCTCTAGACCAGGAGATGTTACTGGGGCATGAGCAGGCTCTGAAGAGCACTGTGGAAAACTCCTGCTCTCCAGTGTTTAGGATATGGATAATAACCAAGTGTTGCATGTAAAAATAAAAGGAAAAAAAAAAGAAGAAAAAAGAGAACAAAGCATTTTTTGATGAAAACCCAGGGACTTAGGGAATGCAGACGTACAGTCTGTATCAGTCATTAATTTATCATAGTATCTCCTTGACTTCATTCTGCCATTTCTATTTTAGAATATCTACAGTTCAGTGACTTTTTCAGATGTATTGAGAGCAATCTAAATTGGGCTCTTAGAGATACTTCTTTCTGTTCTTTAGGAAGCCTTTATGCAGTTATCACTTCCTTTTTCCTTCAGCAAAATGAATTGAACAAATCTCCCATATTTCTATGAGAAAGTGCTCTGTCTTTGGAAGGTATGACTCTGCAATGATCCTATAATAAGGAAATCAGGCACAATATTCATTGATCTCAAAGAGCATAAGAAAACATTTGTGTCACAGGAAAAAAATTTGTTTAACTATAATTGTATGTTTATATTTTAATTCATCCCCCATTTGTTTTTTGAGATATTATTCCTTGGAATCTGTAAAGGATGCCTGTTTAAAGCCCTTGGGGTTACAATTTAAACATCTCTAAGTTCAAAGGAATAGATATAGTACAGAGAGATGTAAATTGTATCTTTGTTATTGCTTTATGTATTCTTAGTTTATTATTTTATCATTTGTACTGGTCTTATAAAATTTTCATTTAATTGGGTATCTGTTTAGAGAATAACTGCCATCTACATATTAATAGTACTCTGCTGGAGGAAAAAAAAATCCATACCTAACTCTTAACTAAAAATGAGACAGCATATATTAATAATACCTCTTAAAATATTTTGAGGGAAACAAATCAGTTTGGTTATTATTGCCCATTTGTTTTCTGTGTGTCAAAACAAAGCTCAGGCCTATTTTATGTTCTATCAGAGGACTAAGGAAACAGCTTTCTAATTTCATCATCTCATAGGTGTGTTTCTAATTGCAGTGCGTAACTACCTAATTTAGAAAATGTTCTGATACTTATCTGTGATGGACCACAATCCATGACTTTTTTAAGGCTTTAATTACTAGCATACTGAATCAAAGTGCTTTTTTATGCCTTGCTTTTAAGAAAAAGTCATTTTAAGATTGAATCACTTTCACCAATTATAGTGTAGTAATGATGCAGACATCTTTATGTAGTTATTAGTGCCAGAGCAAACTGGATTCTGATCATTGATGTCTGCAGTATATTTTTATTCATAGAAAATGGAATTTGTTTTAAGCTGATGATCTAGCAGGTATACTCAATTGCTGTGACTATCAGAACCATGATGTTATGTAGATATATAGATAAGAAATCAGTAGGATTGATTTTTTTCTTTTGTTTGGGGTAAAACTTTTAGAAGGAAATGCTGTCTAATGTGTTACTTCCCTAATAAAGCAATTATATTTTTGTGATAAAGTATCAAACCGTATATATATATATGTGTGTGTGTGTGTGTGTGTGTGTGTGTGTGTATATATGTATAAATTTTATTCCCTAAACTGATGAAAGTAAAAATCACTCAAGTCTTATTATTATTGTTTTTTTGAGACAGAGTCTTGCTCTGTTGCCAGATGCCAGGCTGGAGTGTAGTGGCGCAATCTGGGCTCCCCGTAACCTCCGCCTCCTGGGTTCAAGCAATTCTCCTGCCTCAGCCTCCCAAGTAGCTGGGACCACAGGTGTGCGCCACCACACCCAGCTAATTTTTGTGTTTTTTAGTAGAGACGTGGTTTCACCATGGTCTCGATCTCTTGAGCTTGTGATCCGCCCGCCTCAGCCTCCCAAAGTGTTGGGATTACAGGCGTGAGCCACTGAGCCCGGCCCAAATCTTATTTTATTTAAAAATTGTAGCATCTTGTAAAATTCAACTTTTGATATGTGTTATTTGCAAAATGGTTCATTTTCTAAGATAAGGTGAATTTCTTGGCAATATCAGCCTTTACTTTCTACTTCAGTGCTCCCTGTATGTTGTAAAGACTGCAATATAGAGACAGATGCTAGTTGTAAAGATATTTATCACAAAATCAAACTTTGCTTGTATTTAGATTGAATATGAGACTCAAATTAAGAAGATGCTGCTCGAAAAAGATAGCCTAGGACTAAAATGTGAACTGAAAGATGAAGACAGAGAAAAGGTAATAAGCTAAAGTGATAAACTTTCTGTTAACAGAGAGTTTCTAGAGTGTTTATATTTTAAGATATTGTTTTAAATAAAATCATCTTATTGGTAAGATCCTTTTGATTAAACCTTAAGTGATTATTTAAAGATTTTTGCTTACAGAGTATTGCTTTAATGTCTAATTTAATTAAATTTGCTGAAAAGAAGGAGTTACTTTGGGGTAAAAGGATAGACTCTAAAGAAAACCTCAATGTTCTCAATCGGTAAAATCGTTTTTCTAAATCATGCTTTCTAGCTGCTCTTTTCTTAGTTTGTGAAGAGTTTTAAATGAAAAGTAAACAAAATATGGCATTTTGATTCTTTTGTGTGAATATATATAATTTTGTACATGTTAACCTTTGCACAGAAAAAGTGGAAAGAAAAGATTGCATATTTAAGCAATAGACAAAAAGATCAGCAAGGAATACTTAAATAAATTCTGTTATGTATCTGCTGTAATGCAGGCTTCTAATCCTCCTGCCTATCTCCATATAAATGATTCTGTTCAAGACCATAGATGTTTTCTTCGCTAAAAGCAGTAAAGCTCTTTTAGATGAAATGTCTAAAAACATCTTGTAATAACTTGGAGCATGCTGGCAAGAGTAGTCACTTGTGACTATATGTGAAACCCCCTCAGCCAGTCGATATTGTAATAAGCAAAAATGGTAGCATCACTCCATTATTCAGAAAAGCCAACAGCGTGCTTGTTCCTTAGGCTGCAGCATTCATTAAGAAAAGCTTACTGGGCTGAAAGCTGGAAACAGATGATAACGGGATATGATTTTCATATTTAATGCTTTCCTTGGAAGAGTATGTGTGCTACAGATTGATAGAAGAATCAACTGCTACTTTACTAAAAGACTTTCAGGTTTGCCCTATAGCTACCGATGGAATCATTCAGCCAAGAAATTAACTTTTTCTCCTTTTACCTGCTTTATATATCTGCTAAGCAGGCTGCCTGGCTGCCAGTAAATGTTATTATGCAGTTAACTGTTTGGTATTTAAGACTCTTATCAGAAAAGAAACAGAGGCCACACTATTTTGTTTTTATAGTAGGAGGAAGGTTTAGTTTTTCTTTCTTCCGTGCATTAGCAGGCATTAATCTGAGTTTATAGGAAGTTTTAGTTTTCCTTTCTCATAGATTAAAAAGTTAAAAAAAAAAAAACTAGAATTTAGAGCATTCTTTAAACTGTAAGATACAAAACACCAAGCCCCAGCAACCTTGACCTATATAAAAAGGCCTTTAATGATAAATGATGTATAATGCCATTCGATGTGGGCCAAATGTGGTATGATGTGATAGACTTCTAAACCATTCAGGCAGTTTTTCCGTTTGACATTCGGTCATGAAATAATTGATGTGTTTTTAATCTATAAGCCAGTTAGTTCTTTCTATGCCATTCTTGGTAGACATATTCTTAGTATGGCAGTGTCAATGGTACTTCAGTAAAATGGAAGCTTTTTTCCCTGTATTTACACTGCTGATTTTTTACATATGGCTATGGAGTCTCCTTTTAGGACATATTTAAAATTAGAGCAAGAGACATATAGTTGACAACCCTTTAAAATGTTACATATAATAATTAGAAGTCTTTTCATTTATATGGAAAGGTGTCATCTCCTTAAATGCTTTGAATATTGGCTACATAAGAATCAATTAGGTAAAATTTGGAGAAATTTATGTTCTGCCTTTTCTAATTTTCCATTGATGTTCAACCAATTAAAAGGAAAATACATTTCAGTGAAGTAATGTTTTAGTTAATCCTTATCATATATTAATTCCTGAACAATTCCTTATCATATGAGTTATGTCTTATTGCTTAGTAGAAATCCAAGCTCCTCTTCTCTGGGCAGTGATATGAATTGGTCTTGGTCACTGGTCTCCAGGGCCTTTCTTGAAGCGTAGTGCAAGTCACTGGTTGAATCAGTAAATAGTTACTAAGCATCTCTTCTGTTTGAGAAGCCACAGTAGGTATCTCTATGAATGCCACAATTTTCTTACTTTAAAGGTGCTTTTTACAAAGCAATTTTCTAAGGCAGAGAATGGTGTGTGATAAAGTGCCAGTCATATGGGACAAGCATGAGCAACGAGGAGAATGAAAGTCCTGCTTCCTGTGAATTGGGTAGCCGCAGCCCTGGTGGAGAAGGTGGTGTATGAGCTGGCGTTGAAGGACAGGCAGGGTGCCAGTCAGTGGTAGAAAAATGAGCTTGGAAAGTTACGTTGTGGGATTTGGTACCTGGAACTATGGTACCAGACTAAGAACTGGGATTTCTTTCTCTATTTAGTGAGAGAGAGAGAGAGAGTACGTGTGTGTGTGTGTGTGTGTGTTGGAGCAGATGAAGGAAGGACTTGTGAGCAGAGCAGTCACAAGGAAGATGAGGCAGGCAGTACTGTGCAGGATGAGCCTGGGGAGGAGTACATGGAGCTGAGGAAATCAGGCTCCGTTCAGGCAGGAGGAATTAACAGAATGGAGGGCCTGTATTGGGGATGGCCATTGAGGTGGAAAACACTAATAAAGGGGAGAGGATCTATCAAATTGGTAATAATTCTTAATTATAAAAAGATACATTTTTTAAGTGGATGTATAGCTTTCAACCATAGGCAGTAAGTTGGATGCCAAGAAAAGTCGTCAAGTGGTGGGTGTCCATTTTTTAAATATAAAACTCTGGCTCAGTTTTGGTGTAGGACATCCATTGTTGGCTTGCATCCAGTAGTTACTCTTGAGAATCACGCATTCACTTAGAAGGATTAATAGCTAGTCTATTCATCCGTCATGCTTGTTTCCATTATTAACTTATTTAGTCAACTTTAACAAAAAATAGATACCAAAAAGACACATTTCAAGCCCCACTTGAATCCTCAAAAATTTTACTATAATAATTCTTCACCTCTATTGTATATATTGTTATTTTTTATTTTGGGGCCAAATTCTGTTTTTTTCCAGGCGTGTTCTTCTGGTTGAAGAACAATGACTAGAGAATATACACAAAGAAAGATCAAGATAGTGTTTGTGAATGAGAGTGTACATTTGGGGATGGGGGTTGTGCAGTTTCTTTGAACTATTATGCTGTGAAATATATTGTACTAGAAGTAGAAGCGAATTGATTATACTCTGGCAGGGCTGGATAGGTGTGGAGGACCAGGGAATTTCATTATAGAGCTAAAGACTTGTTGGGGAGTGTCACTTCGACTGTGGTAACCCTCCCTGCAAGGATCAGGTGGAGAATGGTTATAAAGGTGTTACTTCCACTTTTAATACTAGTAGTAACAATGGGTAATAATCACTGCACTTTTACTTTGCTAGGTGCTGTATTAACACCTCATATATATCAAGTCATTTAATCTTCTCAAGAACCCTGGAAGCAGAGGATATTGTTGCTCCCATTTTATAGTAAGGCTCAGAAAAGTTAGTTAACTCCCCGAAAACTACACAGCCAGGCAGAGCCAAAATTCAAACCCAGGCCATCGGACTTCGGTGTCCATGCTATTAACCACCTTGCAACAATGCCCTCTAGGGTAGTAGGGGTAGCTCTTCAAATGTTGGAGAAATTCCTGGTGAAATAAAATCAACTTTAAGTTCTACATTTTTACCTAGCCTTAAGGGAGGAAATGATCTTCCTTGGTGCTGTAGCATTTGAAACTGAATCAGGTGAGCCATGGCAAGCAGAGGACCCACCCCCTAAACTGCCCACGTTTGCAATAAAAGAAGCATCCGTTTCTGTTGGCTTTGTTGGGCAGAAGAAATGCCTTACAGCTCAACTGAAGAAGAACTTGAAGGGAGAAAGCCTGCACAGCCACAGGAGATGGCTGTGTGCGTGGTGTGCAGGGATGAGCTGTGCAGTGGCTTTCGCCACAGAAATGAGCATGTCAGGAGAGGTGTCCAAGGTGCTCCCAGGACCAGTGCCACTGCAGGAGAGGCACAAGACAGAGAAGATGACACCCCAGTGTGAGATGGTGGAAAGGGTTCTTACATTCCAGATGAGATAGACTGCTGTTCCCAGGATCTGAGCACCATTCATAAGACCAAGGCCCCCACTGTAGGGCCTGGCTCATCTCCAAGGAGTAAAGGAACCAGATACCTTGTGTGGGGGAAACCTGATTGAAATAAATATCGCAGCAAGGGGAAAGGAATCCTAAAACTAAACTGAAGTGTCCCTATTGAAAGAGCAAGTGAGTTAGGTTGGAATCCCCCAGGAAGGATCCTAACACAAGTATTTGAGTGTAAGCAGTTTATTTGGGAGGCAGTCCCAGGAAGCACAGATAGAAGAGGGAGGAAGTGGCATGGGGAAAGGAAAGCAGGCTGTAGGAGTGTGTGATTGAGTGGGTTACCACTCAGAGCACCTGGTGCTTAGTCCCATTGGGAAACTTGGATGACTGTGTAGGGCATGTGTCAGGGATATCCCATTTGAGGAGTAGGAAAGGGAGGTGTTTCCCCTCCAGGTCTGCCACTGCCCAAGTGCCATGCCTGGCTCCTCTTCTGGTGCTATGCAGCAGCGAAGAGAAGTGCTTGGGCCAAGAGGCACAGGTGCTTACAGGAGGATGCCAGGCAGGTACTGGAACAGTGAAGGCCCAGGGATATAGGCCCGCCCTCTCACCTGCTATGGGAAGGAACAGTGGGTGGAGGAGGTAGTCCTTACTAGCCCACAGTGCTGCCTTCACCAGCAGTCTCCTTGCTCACTGTAAACAATACAAAAATCTCCCTAGAGGGGGGCTCTGAGTAGTTGCCTTCACAGGGAATGTAGCCCTCAGCTCTGCCATCCTCAAAACTGGGGCTGTACTTGACTTACACAGAACCATGACAAGTCAAAAACTAGTCTTTCTTTGTTCAGCTGGCCCTTTTTATATTAATTGATCTCTTATTTATATGTGTTTATATTCAGAAAACAATTAAAAATTAACCCGAATTATACAAATTGTATTTCAAGCCCTGTCCCTAACATCTGCAGACCTTTTTTTCAGGAGTGGGTAGAGCATACTCTTTCCCAGCTTACTAGACAGTAAGCTTCCACGTGGCAAGGCCCAGCCCCTTCTTGCCTGCCGCGCCACCCCACAGCACCCTGCACCTGGTGAGTGATGATGGCTTGCTGACCTGAAAGGAGGAAGAGGAGAGAGCTGCTCTCTGACTGACGGATGCTCCCCACTTCATGTAGTGTTCAAGGGCAGATGACATTGGGACTCTCCACTCCTGCTTTTGGGGGTGCCTTCCAAGGAGCTAAGTGGGGAGTGTGGCTCTGATGGACAGCTCCCCCATTAGTCTTTCAGGCACTGTACAAAGGACTTTGTATATATAGGCATATACAAATACACATTGGTTACAGCAACCTTACAAAATAAGAACTATTTTAATGCCCATTTTACAGATTAGGAAATGGGAGCTCAAAGAAATTAGGTCACTTAATTTCTCAGTCACACAGCTGGTAAGTGGCACACTGGTCTGAAGTTTTAATAAACATCAGCCTGGTTTTCAGTTACTGGAAGAAAGGATTAACTTGGTGGGAGAGGGCCTTTTTAAAAAGGTATTAGCTACTCTCTTATAGTCAAGAATGAAAGAAAAACTATTTTTAAAACTTACCTTTTGTGGGGACATTTGGCTAGCCAGCTATCTTCCTTTGCTCTCCTCTGTGCAAGTCTATCATGTGACAAAGGCTCTAACAAGTGAGAAAATTGTATTCACAGATACAGGTGCCTGTGGTGTAGTGGAGTGAGAGGGAAGAGAAAAAAAAGTGGATGAGAAGGGGAAAAGAAACATAAGTCAGTTTAACAAGATGAAGATAAATTTTGTGGGGAAAGACTGTTTCTTTTTTCCTTTTGATAGTAGAAAAGGGTTTATAGAAGTTCCACGGGAGAACAAGTATTGATTTCTTGTTCTTTAGAAGACTTTACAAATTCATATATTTATAGTCCATGAAATAATGTATTTTTAGAAAAAGATACACTTCATGCAGTCTGGGAAAAAAAGTTAGTGCCTAGAACTTTCTTGGAAAATAATCTGGCAATAATGATCACGATGCATACATACACATGTTCTGTCCTGGCAGTCCCACTTTTGGCAGTATGTCCCCTAGAAAGAAAATCTTTAGTTCAAAACAGCAAAAATATAGTCTGTCTGTTGCAGCATTGCTTGTAGTAGCAAAAACATGGAAGCCGCCTGAATGAGCAGCTGCAGAGGAGAGGCTGAGCTAGGGAGAGAGTGCATCCTCATGATCAAGTGTTCTGCATATGGTGCCCAGAATCCAGTGCGTTACTCTTGATCTGGGCAGTGTCCAAGAAATATTCTTAAGAGAGAAAAGCAGGTTGCAAGGGGTTGCTTACAACACACCCTCACTTTGTGCAAGTAGCCAAACCTTAGTACGGAATTTGTTGTCATGGGTTTGAAGGAAGGTGTTAATAGGCATCCTAACTGGTTTGCTTCAGTTACCTCGTGGAGGGAGGCAGTGAGGTGGGGAAAATAAGTAACTTGTTCTTTACATATCTTTGCTTTGTGTCTCATTTCTATAATTTAATAATTTTAATGCAATTTTAAAAATTAAACGTATGAAGAAGGGATGAGCAGGTGGTTGGTTCATTTTAGGAAGAAGGAGCCTGCTTGTGGTTGAGACTGTTCTTTTACTTGTGGGGGAGTGTGGGTTGCTTATGTCCTTACTCAAATCCCTCAGAATTATAGAAAGTGGAGGTGCCTTTCTATCCCTCTGATGTAGTTCTGCATATTTCTTTTGTGAATGGGGATCTCTTAAGAGAGTTCTATCCCAAGTTACCCTATTTGGGGATGGTGGGGCATTACAGGGAATATGAATTGTATTATAAAAAGAAAGGGCTGTTACCTTGACATTTTTAGGTACTTGTTAAGCCTCTTAGGAAGTGTTACTTGAAAACCATAACTTAACTTTGTATTTCTTTGACCAACACAGTTGGATAGGCCTACAGATGTTAAGAGAGAGTGGTTCTGGGGTGTACATGTTTATTTTGTGAAAGTTACCTGCTGGCATTATTTTGGAATGCTGGATTTCTCTTGAAAGCTCATACTTGCTATTCTCTTACTCTTCCATTTGCCCCATACAGGGTAGGTTTTATTTATCATATATAAGTTCTATTCAGGGTCTATTTTAGTGAGATCAGATTTTGAATTATTTGAAGTTAGAAATAAGGTGCAGCCTTCAGATTCATTATTAGGAATTTTTATATTTGTTTGTTTTAAAAAGCCTGGTTAAGTAACGCAATTTGAGTTTGACTGACTCCCTTTTGGATATTGTAGTGTAAGAAATCTGCATTGTAGTCCTGGTGTCTGGGTTTGAATCCTGGCTCTGTGAGGATGGACAAGCTCCTCAACCTGGCTACATCCCATAAGAGTAGGGCTAATAATAACGGTTGTTTTGATAATATACATCTCTTAGCTGCAGCTTATCACCTGTATGTGCTTGATAAATGTTCACTGCTCTTGGTGCCACCGTCAACACCATCATCACCATTTTTGTTCTCCACTAGGGTAGCCTTACTTTGATCCTGATTCTTGCCACTTATTTAAGATAGTGAAGAGGCTGGTGTGAGCGTAGACACTACCTATGAATTGAAGAAATAGGAGGTAATGCCACTTGATGGTGACACCTCATGAAGATTAATTTCGTAGTGATTTACTGTGCAACATAATTTACAGATTATACCGTTAAAACCTAATTTAACAGATACATCTAAAAATTTAGATAGTTCCAATAACTGTTGAATTTCATCACCAGAGCTATGTCTTTGTGGTCTAAGTTGTGAGATTTTGGTGGTGACTATAATTTATCATGGTGGCAATATGTAAGAAGACTTAAAAATCACAATGGCATGCTATGTTAATTTGCTAGGGCTGCCATAACAAAATACCACAAACTGGGTGTTTTAAACAACAGAAATGCATTTCTTGAAGTTCTGGAGGCTGGAAGTCCAAGATCAAGGTGCCAACGGGGTTGCCATCTGATGAGGCCTTTCTCCTTGAGTCATAGAAGGGGCCTTCTCACTGTGTCTTCATTTGCTCTTTTCTCTGTGTGCATTAACAGAGAGATTGCTGGTGTCTCTTTCTCTTCTTACAAGGACACCAATTCTACTGGATTAAAGGCTCACCATTATGACCGAATTTAACCTTAATTACCTCCTTTAAGGCCTTATATCCAAATAGAGCCACATTGGGGATTGGGGCTTCAACGTATGAATTGGACGTAATTCAGTGCATGATATGTGGTAAAGCAAAATAATTTCTTTAGGATTATCGCATGTAAATTACTGTTAATGGATTTTTAAAAATCTTCTCAATATGACTTAAGAACTTACTTACATAGAAATTAAAAACAATAATTGTACCATGTGAAAAGCTGAAAATTTGGCCTAACAGCTTCATTTCCATTCTGCATTTAACTTGCTGTTTTTCGTTCCCTTGTCTGTGAAAATAATGATAAGAAGAAAAAATAAAGATTTCCTTAGCATTTTGCAAACCATGAAGCATAACATTTTTTTCAAAGTATATTAATGGTTAAGGTGTGCCTTTAAATACTATAGTTCATAATGATTAAGACATCATTAGAATTCTAAACTTGTTAATATCTTCTTGTGTTCACTCCTCTTCTTTTCCCCAGTAGAGATGAATTCCTAACTTAAAAGTTACCTTCTGTTCACTAATAAATATTTTCAGTCATGTTCATTTGCTTTGCTATTGCTTCCCCCAACTCCCAATATTTTTTAAGACTGCGGATGAATAACTGTGACAAGAAATGAAGAACTGAACTAAAATATTGGATTATAGATTTATCTCTAGCACTCAACTACAGAAAGTAATAGGAAGGTGTGGAAGCATTGGTCATTATGTCAGATCCTTAAATACTGATACATGCCGCTGCTTTTGGCAATAACACCTGTCTCTCAAAAACTTTTGAATTCCTAACATTATTCCTATGTCAACAATAATGTGAAACATGGCATTCTCTTTTCAGCTTCCCTGGCTCAGAAACTGCTTTGAGAAGACATAAAATAATGTTCAGAATTTAAGATTAAAGAGCACTCTGTTTCCTGTTGCTAAGCTAATAAAATGACAGACTTTTAAAAAAGAAAAGAGACACCTGTGTTAGAGCCTGATCTCAGCAAATGGGAAACCTGCCAGCCTACAGAAACCCAGCTTGCATTTTACCGGAGCCATTATTTTACTTTGCAAGTGTTGAGCTAGTTCAAATGTAGCATTGACTTATAGTGAGCACAATTAATTTTTGCAACTTATAGTGAGCACAATTAATTTTTGCAAGTTTCTCATTTTTGTGTGTATGTAATTGCTGGTGGGAATGTAAAGCGGTACAAACACTTTGGAAAACAGTTTGGCAGTTCCTGAAAATGTTAAACATATCGTTACCATATGAGGCAGCAATTTCAGTCACACGTTGCTGTGTACAAGACTGGACACAAAAAGTGGACAAAAGTATAGCAGCATTATTCATAGTACCCAAAAAGTGGACACAGTTCACATACCCTCATCTGATGAAGGGTTAAACAAAATACACTATATCCATAAAACAGAATATTATTTGGCCACAAAAAAAATACTGATAAATGCCGCAAAATGGCTAAAGCTTGAAAACATTGTGGTAAGTGAAAGAAACCAATCAAAAAAGACAACATATTATATGATTCCACTTACATATTAATAAAATTTTCAAAATAAGCGGATTTTACAGACAGAAAGTAGATTAGCGGTTGCCTAGGGCTGGGGACTGACTGGGGAGGATGGGGAGTTACTGATAAAAGGTATGGGGTTTCTTGTTGGAGTGATGAAAAAATGTTCTAAAATTGATTGTGGTGATGGTCACACAAAATCCACTGAATTATATGCTTTTAAAAGGATAAATTTTATGGTGTGTGAATTATATCTCAGTAAAATGGTTTTAAAAAGTTTAAATCAAGTTGAATTTATTAAACCAGAAAAAAGAAAAGAGAATAGCAATGTTAATATCCTTGACATAATTCTATATAAACACATTTTGGTAAATATTTTTTCCTGTGTTTAGAATTTATTTTATATAGTTAGAAGCATACTGAGTATATCATTTTTTAAAGTTTATCATATCTAAGTATCTTTGTTATGACATAGTCTTTGTCTCATTTTTATGACTTCATGATCTTTCCCTATTTTATAGTCATATAGGTTGCTCCAGCTTTTTATGATTTTAAATAATGCTATAAGTGAACTTGTTTGTCCACATAGCTGTTTTTTTCTGTTAGGTTTATTTCCTTATTATGATGGATTTTCGTGTAGAATTACTGAATCAAAGACAACAGCATGGTTAGAACTCTTGATGCCAGATTCTTTTCTAAGAGGATTCTGCCCATTTATTCAGCTAACAATAGTTTAAGAGCTTCTATTTCACCTAACCTTCCTTGGTACTGGGGAGTTATAATTTTTTAAAATCATCTTTATTTTACAATAATTTTAGATTTGCAGAAAAGTTGCAGAGATGGTACAGAGTGCTCCCTTGGATCCTTCACCTAGTTTTCACCATTGTTACCATCTTACATTATTACCATGCCACACTTGTCAAATCTAGGAAACCAACACAGGTACATTGCTATTAACTAAACTCAAGACTTTATTCAGGTATTACCAGTTTTTCCATTAATGTCTTCTTTTTTTGTTGTTCCAGGACCCAATCCAGGATTTTACAATTTTAATTTTTAAAAATTTAGTATAATGTGTATCGAATGGTATCACATTGTTGTCCGTCTTAGACAGAGCATTATAATGGAGCTGAAAAAATTCCTGTTGCCTAATGACTTAACATTGTAGTACAATGCATTCCTGACCTGTTTGTGGTAGTGCTGGTGTCAACAAACCTACTGTGCTGCCAGTTGTATAAAAGTATAACACAATCAATAATGTATAGTATATAATACTTGGAATAATAATAACAATTGAGTTTGTTACTGGCTTATTATTGGGCCAGTTGACAAAATTGGATTATGGGCTGTGGAATAGAAAACAAGATTATATCAATGTTAAATATTCTGATTTTGATCATGAACTTTACTCAAGAACAAGAATGTCCCTGTGCCTTTGGAAATGCTCACTGAATTGCTTAGTGGTAGATAGGCAGGGTGTCCTAACTTACCCTCAAATGATTCAGAAAAAAAATATTATGCTTATATTTAAGTATACACACATATAGATACAAACTCATATATGTAGAGGGAGAGAAAATCATAAATGAGATAAAATGTAAACAATTGGTAAATCTGACTAAACACTATTAGGGAAATATTTTGTATGATTTTTGTAGTGTTTCTGTAAGTGTAAAATTATATCAAAATAAAGCCACACATGTTGGTGCACACCTTCAGTCCCAGCTACTTGGGAGGCTGAGGCAGGAAGTTCACTTGAGCCCAGGAGTTTGATTCCACTCTGAACAACATAGGCCTCATCTCTCTATGTTTAAAAAAAAATTTTTTTTAATTATGTCAAAATAGAAAGTTACTGCTTCCTAAAAATAAATCTGGCAACCACCAGAAATATGGCAGGAAGATGAAGATGACCTTCCTGTTGAATCAAAGCAGATCCTTAAGTACAAGTTGCCTTTTTTGGGCTCTGCATTGTCCACAGACTTTTATTTTTACACATCATTAAGGGCCACCTTTTTATAACTCCTGACTTGTTACAGGCAACTAACATGCCATGTACTTATTAATTAGTATATTACTGGAGTTTGTTGAGGACCCAGAGTTCAGTATTCCAAGAAGTTTGGCAATTGCAAAACAGTTAATAATGACTTACTGTCACAGAGACTGGTAAATGCTCCTCTTTTTGGGAAATAAACCTCTGCTAACAGTGTTGTCTCTTGAATTGAGTCCTTATTTTTATGTTCTGTAGTTCTGAAGCATTTACTATATGCTGCATCATGGTTCCCCACTACTTTTCCTGACTGCACAGATGACCAATCTGATTGTTATTTCTCTCTAGTCCTTGGCTCTGGATTCATTGTTAAGTTTTGCCTCTCTTAGTGGGCGAGAAACATTTGAGAATCACTAGTTGAAAGGAGTAACTCAGGGGCACTTCCTTTGGCCCTCCTCAGCTGACTTTCTCGTATCTGAAATGTGCTTTCTTTTACGCTTTGGCTTGGCCTTTAGCAGATCAAAAGAGGAAGGTGCTTAGGCCTCCTGTGTCCTCCCTGTACTGGGTTAGTCGTTGCTCTGGTGTTGGTGCATTAACACTTCGTAAACTGGTCTTGAACATGAAAAATTAAAGGCTTCTCAGACTTACAAGTCTGAGAGTGATTTGCCTCATGTCTCCACCAAATGACTGCTATTGCACAGCCGCTCTGAGACCACCCCGCCCCCAACCAGCCTGCTGAAGTCTCCACCCTCAGAGCCATCTATTTGCAGGAAAAATGAAAGTAGCTGTTAGATTACACATTGCCTTTTTTGGGCCCTGCATCATCCACAGACTTTTGCTTTTATATGTCATTAAGGGCCACCTTTTTATAACTCCTGATTTGTTACAGGCCTGTTTTAAAATTTATCTTTGTTATTATATCAGTATAATATATATCAGCTTTTTTATTACAAAAGAATAGAAGACACATGTATTACAAATACTATTCATTGATGAGTTAGAATGTTGATTAATATCATTTTTCTATTTAAACCACATGGAATAATGGAAAATTCTTTAAAATGACATAATGGCCTCTTTGGATGGTGAAATGACACTATTCTATAAGTCAGGCTTGACCCAGCAATTTCAGTTCTGGAAAAGCATCCTACTGATACCCTCGCCTGTGTGCAGAGATACATACACTCAGGGGTAATCAGTGCAGCATGATTTGGAGTGGAAGATGGTGGGAAACAAACCAGTGTCCTTCAATAGCAGACTGTTTACATAAATTATGGTACATCTATAGAATAGGATAATATGCAGCTGTTAAAATTGAATGTAATAAAAACTGTAATTATATAATGCAAAGTATGTCACCCTTTACACACATACCTACTGGTGTGTCCAGGTCCTTTCTGCAGGAACCTAGAGTTGCTTTCTCTGGGGAGAACAGCTAGAGGAATAAAGGATCATGAAGGTAGAACTTCCTTTTTCCTCTGTACTTTTTTATCCTGCTGGATCTTCCTGTCCGTCCTCCCTCTATGGGGAGAGATGGGAGAGATGTACTTTTTCTAATCTTTTTTTTGTTCGTTGAAGACAGGGTCTTACTCTGTAGCCCAAGCTGGAGTGCAGTGGTGCCATCATAGCTCACTGCAGCTTTGACTTCCTGGGCTCAAGCAGTTCTCCTGCCTCAGTCTCCAAGTAGCTGGGACCACACATGTGTGCCACCATGCCCAGCTAATATTTATTTATTTATTTATTTTTGAGATGTAGTTTTGCTTTTGTCACCCAGGCTGGAGTGCAGTGGTGTGATCTCGGCTCACTGCAACCTCTGCCTGCCAGGTTCAAGTGATTTTCCTGCATCAGTGCCCCTGAGTAGCTGGGATTACAGGTGCCTGAATATCCTTTCATTAAAAAAAATTTTTTTTTCAATTTTTTGTTTTGTAGAGATGGAGTCTTGCTAGTCTCGAACTCCTGGGCTCAAGCCATCCTCCTACCCCAGCCTCAGTGCTGGGAACTTTTTCTAATCTCAGATTAACTGCATAACTTAATTTCTTTTCTGAGAATTTTTTATTCGTTTGTTCATTTTTTTTGGCAATAGCTTTATAATTTTTGTTATATTCAGAGTTGTGTAGCCATAATCACAATCAATGTGAGCATAGTTTCATTCCTGAAAAAAACCCCACACCTGTTAGCAATCACTCTTTACCTCCTCAGATTCCTTCTACTCCCCATCACCCACCCCTTCCATTCAGTCCCCAGCCTGGGCAAACAGTTAACTACTTCCTGTCTCTAAAAATTTGGCTATTCTGAACATTTTCTGTAAATGAAATCTTAGAGTAATTGGACTTTTGTGACTGGCTTCTCATTTATCATGATATTTTCAAAGTTCATCCCTGATGTAGCAGGTATCAGTAATTCATTTCTTCTCATAGCTGAAAATTATTCCCTTGTGTGAATGTATTACATTTTATCTAGCCATCTAATGATGGCCATTGGAGTTATCTCTACTTTTGGCTATCATAAATAATGTTGCTATGCATATCCTTGTACAAATTTTTGTATAGTCATATGTTTACACTCTCCATACCTCTGCCTAGATATGGAACTACTGATCAGATGGTAACTCTATTTGACTTTTTCAGGAGCTGCCAAACTTTTCTAAAGTGGCTGCACCATTTTATATTCCCATCAGCACTGTATGATTCTAATTTCTCCACATCCTGGACAACACTTGTTATTGCCTGTTGTAGTGAGTTCTTATAATCTTATGTTGCCTCGGCATCCGTTTTAAATCTAAATTGAACCGTCTCATACCAGAAGAAAGACTCAGTCACCCCTGACACAGTTTGCAGTTCCACCCTCCTCCCCAGTTCCTCAGTGTGGTCGATCTAGCTACTTTCTGGTGACCACATCCCTGTGGGACAGCTGGATGCAGCCTGCTTGACAGGCCCTTCTGACCTTCGCATCCCCCATAGACCACACCGATATGCCACAGTGGCCACCTCCCAGTCACTGGGTAACCTCCCAGAACTCATGCCTGCTTGCTTTAAACTCACCAGTTAAAACTCCCCAGCCGGACACAGTGGCTCCCACCTGTAATCCCAGCACTTTGGGAGGCCAAGGCGGGTGGATGACCTGAGGTCAGAAGTTCAAGACCAGCCTAACCAACATAGAGAAACCCCGTCTTTACTAAAAATACAAAATTAGCCAGTCGTGTGGTGCATGCCTGTAATCCCAGCTACTCAGGAGGCTGAGGCAGGAGAATCGCTTGAACCCAGGAGGCAGAGGTTGCAGTGAGCTGAGACCACGCCACTGCACTCCAGCCTAGGCAACAAGAGCGAAACTGCATCTCAAAAACAAACAAAAAAAACTCCATGCTGCCTGTGGGAAATCTGTTTGGAAACACCTGGGACTCAAATAAGACATTGGCTCATGTGTCCTTCCCCACAAACCCCACTTCTACCATGTGAGGATATGGGTCCCTTTTCTCTCTCTCTGCTTGTACTCCCTGACATTTGTGTGTTTGGCTTGCAGGCATGCTGTGTGCTCCCAGAACCTGTAAGTGATAATGTCTTTATTTCCATCTCTTATTTCTTCTGATTATTGGAGGAGTACTCTCCATCTTAAAGATCTTAAACTAAAGCACCTATCATTCTTAGTATAAAGTATAACCATTGCCATGGACTAAATATTTGTGTGCACCCCGCAAAATTCATATATTGAAATTTAATCCCCAAGGTGATGGTTTTTGAGGATGAGGACTTTGGGAAGTTATTAGGTCAAGGGGCAGAGCCTTCATGAGTGGGATTAGTTTCCTTATGAAAGAGGCCCAGGGAAATTTGTCTGCCCCTTCCACCCTGTGAGCACACAGCAGAAAGATGCTGTCTGAGAGAAAGCAGGCCCTTACCAGAGACAGAATCTGCCGGCTCCTGTGTTAACCTTGGACTTCCCAGCATCCAGAGCTATCAGAAACAAATTTCTGTTATTTATGCACTGTCTAGTCCATGGTATTTTGTTATAGCAGCCTGAACAGACCAAGATAGCCATCATAGTGGGGAAAGTGATACCTTATTGTGCTTTTGAATTATGTTTCCCTAATGAGTAATGATACTAAGCATCATTTTGTGTGTTTATTGGCCATTAATATGTCTTCTTTGGAGAAATGGCCATCCAAATCTTTTCCCTACTTTTAAGGGCTGTTTGCCTTTTTATTATTTAGTTATATGACTTCTTTGTGTATTTTGGATACTAGAACCTTATCAGATAATTTAATTTCTCCCATTGTGTAGATTCTATTTTCACTTTCCTAATGATGTCTTTTCAAAGCATGTATTTCTTTTTTCAAAAACATATTCTTTACTCTCTTTTTTTTTTTTTTTTTTGAGATGGAGTCTCTCTGTGTCGCCCAGGCTGGAGTGCAGTGCCATGATCTCGGCTCACCACAACCTCTGCCTCCTGGATTCAAGTGATTGTCCTGCCTCAGCCTCCTGAGTAGCTGGGATCACAGACACCCACCACCATGCCCCGCTGAGTTTTATATTTTTTAGTAGAGACAAGGTTTCACCATGGCAGCCAGGCTGGTCTCGAACTCCTGACCTCAGGTGATCTGCCAGCCTTGGCCTCTCAAAGTGCTGGGATTACAGGTGTGAGCCACTGCACCTGGCTTGCTATCTTTACTATATTTATTTTATGAACTATCATTATTATTAAAATTAAATCGTATGGATTTTGCTGCTTTTTTCTCATTCATTATGTAGAAAGCCATGAGTTTTATAAAACATGATAGGTGCTGATTTCAATAGTCATGCTTTGTTTGACCTCCTTTTATTTCTGAAGAAAAAAACAACCCACCTAGTTGTTCATACACAGTATGTTTAACTCACATCTCTTTTGTTGTTGCAGGTTGCAGTGCAGGAGGGAATTAACTCAGGAATAGCCATGTCGAGAGGATTGTATCAACCAGCAGCAATTTTTATGGGCCGCCAAATGTCAGCCGTCTCAAGCATGGGAGATTGCAGTACAGAGCACAAATCTCCCCAACCCACAAAGAACTTTTCAATTCCTGACCTACATTCACACCAACAGACAGCCCAGAGCAGTAATGTGACAGACAGCTGTGTAGTACAAACTAGTAGTGACACACAGTGCTTAAATAAGTCTGACAACATAGATGGAAAGGCATCTCTTCAGACTGGTGAGAAAACGCCAGTCACAGCCAGTGTATTGTCTGAGGAGGAAAAAACTCATTGCTTGGAGATAGGAAGTAACACATGTCGTGGCAAGAGTAATTTATCTGAAGGCAAAAAGTCTGCTGAACTCAATTCCCCATTACAGGAAAGATTAAGTCCAGAGAACAGAACCACTGATTTAAAGTGTGACAGTTCCAGCAGATCAGGGGGATCAGAGGGAGAAATACTGACACGGGAACATATTGAAGTTGAGGAAGAAAGAGCCAGCCCACCAGTCTCTCCGATATCAGTTTCAGAATACCGTGGATCTGAAACTAAGTGGTCTCAAGAGAAGCATTCTGCTTGGGAAGGTGTTTCAGGTGGGACAGGAGGCTGAGTTTGGTTGCTGATTTTTCTGGGTGGTGGCGATTTTTACCTTTTCTGGGTGGTAGTGATCTTACGTAAGGACAAAATATACTCTCCAGTTATATCTCTTTGTCATAAAATATTGTCTTTGCCAACAAATTCCATTCTATTGAACTCTTAAATGCAAATGAATTTGCTGATTTTTAAACCCACTGATTTTTTAAAAAGCATTTGAACATATTTTTAAGCTTCTAAGTTCTGTAATTAATTGTGGGTTGCTCCTCCATGTTTATAACTGATGAATAATTCTGCTGTGTGTTCCCTTGCTTCCCCCTGAAGTCAGAGATTGGTAATCGATTAATGTCCCCACTTGCAGATCATCTTGCTCATGGGGACCCAGAGTCACAAAAGCCCTTCAGAAAAATGCAGGAAGAGAAGGAGGAGGAAAGTTGGAGCACCAGCAGTGACCTCACCGTTTCTATAAGTGAAGATGATCTGATTTTAAAGAGCCCGGAACCACAGCCAAATCCGGATGGCAAGGTGGAGGGAGAAGATGGAATAGAGGCGTTAAAATTAATCCACTCTGAGCAAGAAAGAGATGCCCTATCTACTGAAAAAAATAATTGTATTTTGCAAACCCTAAGCTCTCCTGATTCAGAAAAGGAATCTTCCACTAACGCACCAATAAGAAAGTAAGCCATTCAATTTTTTTTCCTACTGTTCTGTTTTTAATTGTAGACATTTTTAGAGACCATTCCACTGGGAATGTATTGTTGAGCACTCAGCCATGAATGTGTAAATTCCTTAAGTCTCATAACTAGTCTTTTAGGTAAGAACTAATTTTCTTTCTTTCTGTCCTTCCTTCTTTCCTTCCTCCCTCCTTTCCTTCTTTCTTTCTTTACCAAAATAGCTTTAAAAGTTTGAATATCATTGAATCCTGGTGATTGACAGCTTATATACACATAATCCCTGTTTAACTTGTAAGTCATTCCCCAACCCCCTACTCTCCAGCCTTTCAGAAAATAAATCTGTTTTGAAGTTTTGGTACCACAGAAAGTGACAGTTTAACTTACTAGGAATGCAGCGTCAGAGCCTGAGAACTTTATGCCTAATTAATTTGCTTAATCCTTATATTCCTTGCCATAGTATCATTTTTGTCATCTGATTAAATATGAGTTAATAAGTTCTTCTAGTTGTATATATTACAAGCTATCCTTTTTTGAATGTAAATAGGAAACATTGGAATCTCTAATGTTAAATGGGAACATCAGCTCTATACATTTTGAAAACTTATAATATCCGACTGATAAAAGCTCATATATGCTTTTGTGCTACTGCTCGGAGTTCTTGCACTATGGATGAAAGAACCAACATGGTTCCAGTCTTTGGGAAATTTGATTTATTGGGGAGGCGAGCCAAATGGATTTTTTTTTTTTTTTGAGACAGAGTTTCACTCATGTTACCCAGGCTGGAGTGCAATGGCGCGATCTCGGCTCACCGCAACCTCCGCCTCCCGGGTTCAGGCAATTCTCCTGCCTCAGCCTCCTGAGTAGCTGGGATTACAGGCATGCACCACCATGCCCAGCTAATTTTTTGTATTTTTAGTAGAGACGGGGTTTCACCATGTTGACCAGGATGGTCTCGATCTCTTGACCTCGTGATCCACCCGCCTCGGCCTCCCAAAGTGCTGGGATTACAGGCTTGAGCCACCGTGCCCAGCCTGGATTTTTTTAATAATAATACTTCTGTCATCAAAGAGGCGCCGGTAACACATATTACATCATCATGGACAAGTTAGTACTTTGGTAGGCTAACGCATAATATACTTACCCGGGACTCGGTCTTTTTCTGAGGTGAAAAAAAATTGAGTATGTGTATGGAATTCCTACTTAACATTTCTCTAAGAGTCAAGAATGTTCATTCTGTCTCCATTCGAATGACTTTTTTTTAATGATCTTGGAGGCATAAAGTCAAGCTCCTTGGAGTTTTGGCATATTGTTTCCCAATAGTTAATGGAAAATATGGGCATGTGGGGAATTTTGAATATTTCTCTTAATAAAATGTTCCCAAAATGAAAATGTCAGTCAGCAGTGGTTGTTTCTGTGTCTGTATTATCAAATTTAAGACTACTGATTTTCTAGGTAAGAATATTCTCTAGGAATAGGTTGAAGGTGGTTTTAAATGATGCTAGTTAACTTGCTGACATCACCACTGCATTTGAGGCCCCGCGTTTTCTTAATTTATTGTTTAGCTGAAGCTCTCCCCCTTTGCTCTGAGGGTTATTAGTCTAAGACCATAGCATCATATTTATAGTGCTAACACTATAACCCCAACAGTTTAGTATTTCAGTTTACTTCAGGGTCTGTTGGGGGCCTGGAGAAAAATCACTTGAATGAATTTAATTAGCAAAAATACATAAATGGGACAAAGAAGGACATATAGGAGCATGTGATCCAGAATGTAGAATGTGTGCAGCTCCTTGAAGGCTGTATAGGCTTTGAAGGAGGAGGAGGAGGAGCGAAAGAGCAAATAGGGTTGGAGGAAAACACAAGAAGGAATGCAGAGCAGAGAACACAGAGGGAATGGGGGGACAGAGCAAAGGACCCTGTGGGCAAGGAGGGCCTTTTGGAGTTAAGGTTCAAAATGCCACCTGGGTTGAGGTTAAGAAAGGCCTGGAATATCAGGTTGATGAATTTAGAGGTCACTTTCTATGCTTTGTAGAGCTGTTCAAGGTTATTTTAGGAGAAGGACAGTGTGATGAGGCTTGGTTTAGGAGGATTAACCTGACAGCATTAGTTTATTAGGATTAATTATCCGTGTGGTAGGCAGAAGTGTAGATGGCCCCGAGATTCCCATTCCCTGTTGTATGTGCCCTGCGTAATCCCCTTGCCTTGAGAGTCAGCAGGATTGGGAGTTTGATGGATTTTACCCCCATGATGAAGCTATGTCACATGACAAAGATGAAGGATATTGCAGATATAATAAAGGTCCCAAATCAGTTGGCTTTGAGCTAGTCAAATAAAGATTATCCCAATTGGACCTACCTAATCAGATGAGACTTTAAAAGAGACTGGGCCTTTACTGAAGTCAGTGGCATGATCTAAGCTCACTGCAACCTTTGCCTTCTGGGTACAAGCTATTCCCCTCCTTAGCCTCCCAAATAGCTAGGATTACAGATGCCCACCACTACACCTGGCCAGTTTTTGCATTTTGGGAAGAGACCAGGTTTTACCACGTTGGCCAGTCTGGTCTCAAACTCCTGACCTCAAGTGGTCTACCCCTCTTGACCTCCCAAAGTGCTGGGATTAGAGGTATGATCCGCTGCATCCAGCCTGAAGCCAGAGAGATGTAAAACAGCTAAGATACTCTCCTGTTTGCCTGAAGAAGCAAACTATCATCTTGTGGGAAAGATCACATGACAGGAAATGGCCTGCAGCCTCTAGGGCCTGAGGGCCTCAGTTCTGCAGCCCCAAGGAAATTGATTCTGTCAATAACCAGTGAGCTTGGAAGAGGTCCCTGAGCCTTAGATGAGACTGCATCTTCAGCAGACACCTTCATTTCAGCCTGGTGAAAACTTGAGCAGATGACCCCACTCACCCAGATCCAGACTCCTGTCTCATGGGAACTATTAAATAATAAATTTATGGGAATTTGTGATACAGCAATAAGAAAATTAATACAACTCAGTTGAAGAATTGGAAGCTAGGATTGTATGGATTGAAGTGTCTACCCATAATGACTGGAAACAAGCTAAATTGGACATGTTCAGGGTTCGTTGTGGGAACACATGGTAATAAGGTATCTGAGTGAGTGATCCAGCAGCCAAGGTAACCTGTGCTTCCCCTCACCTTGTATCCTCACCATCTGAGCAAGTGCGTTTTCATACTGTGGTAGCAGTGGTAGAACATTATAGACTGATAGGGACTTTAAAAGTGGGTGTGCCTATCCGCATTAATCAACAAACAGTTTCTCATGCTAGTGGGTTTTTTGTTTCACTATATATATATATTTTTTGAGATGGCGTTTTTGCTCTTGTCGTCCAGGCTGGAGTGCAATGGCATGATCTTGGCTCACTGCAATCTCCGCCTCCCGGGTTCAAGCTGTTCTCGTGCCTCAGTCTCCTAAGTAGCTGGGATTACAGAAGTATACCAGCACATCCAACTAATTTTGTATTTTTAATAGAGATGGGGTTTCACCATGTTGGCCAGGCTGGTCTCGAACTCCTAACCTCAGGAGATTTGCCCACCTCCAAAGTGCTGGGATTATAGGCATGAACCATGCGCCCGGCCTGCTTTGTTTTATATATCAATGCATAATGATATGTATCCACCTTTACAGTATCATTAAAAAATAGTTTATCTGCTTGAAAATCACCTGTGCTCCATCTACTCACCCCTCTTCCTTTAACCCCACTTGAACCCCTGGCAAGCACTGATCTTTTTAGTGTCTTGTCTTTTCCAGAATGTCAAGTAGTAGGAATTATGTAACAAGTAGTCTTATCAGATTGGCTTTTTTCACTAAGTCATGTATATTTAAGGTTCTTCCAAGTCTTTTTATGGCTTCATACTTTATTTTTAGCACTGAATAGTATTCCATTGTCTGGATGTACCGCAGTTTATCCATTCACCTACTGAGGAGTATCTTGGTGGCTTCTAGGTTTTGCCAATTATGAATAAAGCTGCCATAAATATCTCTGTGCAGGTTTTTGTGTGGACCTAAGTTTTTAACTCATTTGAGTAAATACCAAGGAGTGTCATTGCTGAATCATATGTAAGTCTATTTTTGGTTTGGGTTTGTTTTTTTATTTTTTATTTTTGTGGGTACATAGTAGGTATATATATGTATATTTATGGGGTACATGAAATATTTTTTACACATGGTAAATGGGGTATCCATCCCCTGAAGCCTTTATCCTTTGTGTTATAAACAATCCAATTATACTGTTTCAGTTATTTTTAAATGCACAATTATTATTTACTATAGTCATCCTGTTGTGCTGTCAAATACTAGATCTTATTCATTCTTTCTAACTTATCTTTTTATACTCATTAACCTTCCCCACCTCCCCTCACCCCAAACCCTACTACCCTTCCCAGCCTCAGGTAACTATCTTTTTTTCTACTCTTTCTCCATGAGTTCAATTGTTTTAAGTTTTAGCTCTCCCAAATATGAGAACATGCAAAGTTTGTCTTTCTGTGCCTGGCTTATATCACTTAACATAATGACCTCCAGTTCCATCTATGTTGTTGTAAATGATAGGATCTCATTCTTTTCTATGGCTAAATAGGTAAGTCTATGTTTAGCTTTGTAAGAAACTGCTGTGCCATTTTACATTATCACTAGAAATGAATGAGAGTTCTTGTTGCTCTATCTTGTCAGCATTTGGTATTGTCAGTTTTTAAAATTTTAGCCATTCTAAAAGGTGTTTAGTGGTATGCAATTGTTTTAATTTGTAGTTCCCCAATGACGTGCTGTGGAACATCTTTTCATATGCTTATTTGCCATCTGTATATATTCTTTAATGAGGTGGCTGTTCAGATCTCTCACCCATTTTTAATTCAATTATTTTCTTATTGTTGAGCTTTAATAGCTCTTTCTGTATTTTGGATACCAGTCCTTTATCAGGGGGATCGTGTGTCTTGCAGATATTGTCTCCCAGTCTATGGCTTGTCTTTTCCTTTGAATAGTGACTTTTACAGAGCCGAGGTTTTAAATTTTATTTTTTAAAATGTATTTTGTTTGTTTGTTTGAGACAGGGTCACACTCTGCTGTCCAGGCTGGAGTGCAGTGGTAGGATCAAGGCCCATTGCAGCCTCAACCTCCCCAAGCTCAGGTGATCTGCCACCTCAGCCTCCTGAGTAGCTGGGACCACAGGTGCATGCCACCATGCCTGGCTAATTTTTAAAAAATTTTTTGTAGAGATGTGGTTTCTCGATGTTGCCCAGGCTGGTCTTGATTTCCTGGGGTCAAGCAATCTGCCTGCCTTGGCTTTCCAAAGTGCTGGGATTACAGGCATGAGCTTGTATTACCACACCTGGCTTAAATTTTAACAAATATTTTTTAATGGATTGTGCTTTGGGTGTTGTATCTAAAGACTTATTACCAAACCCAAGGTCACCTAGATTTTCTCCTGTACTGTTATCTAGAGATTTTATAGTTTTACATTTTACATGTAGATTTACGATTCATTTTGACTTAATTTTTGTGCAAGATATAAAGTCATTGTCTAGATTCAAAAAAATATATATATTTTGCATGTGTATGTCCATTTTTCAAGTACCATTTCTTAAAAACTGCCTTTTTTCTATTGAATTTTCTTGGTTCTTTGTAAAAGATTAGTTGTCTATATTTGTGTACATCTGTTTTGGAGCTCACCATCCTGTTTCATTGGTCTGTTTGTCTATTCTTTCACTAGTACCACACCCTCCTGATTATTGCAGCTTTATTGTAAGCCTGGATGTCATATATATAGTTCCAGTCCTCTGACTTTAATTCAGTACAGTGTTGTCTCCTCTGGGTCTTTTGCCTTTACATATAAACTGTAGAACTAGTTTTTTTTTTTTGTTTTTTTTTTTTTTAATCAAAATAGTTATTGAAATTTTGATTTGGATTGTATTGAGTCCAGAAATCAAGTTAGGAAAGAACTGACATCTTAACAACATTGAACCTTGTTGTGCGTGAATATGGAACATCTCTCCACTTATTTATATCTTTTTTGACTTCTTTCATCAGAGTTCTGACCTTTTGTTGATGTGGCTCTTGCACATATATTGTTGATTTATCCTTAAGGTTTTTTGGTGCTAATGTAGTAAATAAAAGATACTGTGCTTCTGATTTTAAATTCCAGTTGTTTATTGCTGGCATATATGAAAGCAATTGACCTTATATCCTGCATCTTTGCTGTAATTGCTTATTGGTGCCAAGAGATTTCTGGTCAGTTTGGTATTTTCTGCATTTAAAAAGCATGTTATCTGCAAACAAAGGTTTATTCCTTCCCAATCTGTATTTTTTTTATTTCCTTTTCTTGTCTTATTGCCTTAGCTAGGACTAATTGCATTGACTAGGTGTGATCAGAGGGGACATTCTTGCCTTGTTCTTGATTTTATAGGGAAAGCATCTTGTTCCTCACCATTAAATATGATGTTAGCTGTATGTAGGCTTTTTGTAGATTTTCTTTATCAAGTTGAGGAAGTTCCCCTCTTCCCCTCTGTTTCTAGTTTGCTGAGAGTTTTATCATGAATGGATGTTGGCTTTTGTCAGGTGCTTTTTCTGCACTCAATGATAAGATCATGTGGTTTTTCTTCTTTAGCTTGTTGATGTGATGGATTATACTTACTGATTTCATATGTTGAATCAACCTTGTATACCTGGGATAAATCCCACTTGGTCACAGTATATAATTTTCTTACATGTTGTTAGATTCAATTTGCTAATGTTTTGTTATGGATTTTTGCCTCTATGTTTATGAGGGATTGTTCAATTATTTTCCTTTGTTGTAATATCTTTAATCTGGTTTTGGTGTCAGAATAATGCTCACTTTATAGAACGCGTTAGGAAGTATTCCCTCTGCTCCTATTGTTCTGGAAGAGAGTATAAAGAATTGGTATAATTTTTTTCTTAAATGTTTGATAGGATTCATCACTGAATTCATCTAGGTCTGGTTTTGGAAGGTTAAATATTGATTAAATTTCTCTAATAGATATAGGCCTATTCAGATTATCTGTTTCTCTTTGTGTGAGTTTTGGTAGATTGTGTCCTTCAAGGAATTGGTCAATTTTATCTAAGTCATCAAAATTTGGGCATAGAGTTGCTCATAGTATTCCTTTATTATCCTTTTAATATCCTTGGGATTAGTAACGATGATCATTGCTGGTATTTGTATCTTCTGATATTTCTCTTGTCTTTTTTCTTAGCTACTTTGGTGTTATGGACTGAATGTTTGTGTCTCTCCCCAACTCCCCAAATTCAGGTAATAAAAGTTAAATGAGGTCACACAGGTGAGATCCCATATAAGAAGGTGCTTGTGCTCTTGTAAGAAGAGAGACACCAGATCTCTTTCTTCCTTCGTGTGAGAGTACAGCAAGAAGGCTGCCATCTGCAGGCCTCAGCAGGAACTGAGCTGGCCGGCACCTTGACTTTGGACTGCCAGCCTCGAGGGCTATGAGATACAATTTAATTGTTAAGCCACCCGGTCTATGGTATTTTGTTTGGCCTGAAAGCAAACTTCCTATGACTACTCTTAAATTTGTTGGGGTGTGTTTTATGGCCCAAAATGTGTCCTGTCTTGGTGAATGTTCCAGGTGGGTTTAAGAAGAATGTGTATTTTGCTGTTATTGGATGAAATAGCCTATAAATTATCAGTTCGGTCTAGTTGATTAATAGTACTATTCAGTTGAGCTATATCCTTACTGCCTCCCTGCCTGCTGGATCTGTTAGTTACTGAGAGAAGTCTGTGCAAATCTCCAACTGTAGTAGTGACTGATTTACCTATTTCTCCTTACAGCTCTGCTAATTTTTTTCTAAGTATTTTGATGCTCCTTTGTTAGGCACATATATGTTAAGGATGTTAATGATATTCCTAGGTATTGATTTTTTGGTATTTATCCTGCTTGCTGTTCTCTGAGCTCCCTGGATCTGTAATTTGGGATTTGTCATTGATTTTGGGAATTTCTCAGCCATTATTACTTCAAATATTTCTTCTACTCCTTTTTCTTTCTTCCCCTTCTGGTATTCCCATTGCATATATTTACACCCTTTGAAATTGTCTTACAGTTCTTGAATATTCTGTTCCAGTTTTTAATTTTTTTCTTTCCACTTCGGTTTGGGAGGTTTGTATTGATGTATCTTCAAACTCTCTGATTCTTATCTTAACTATGTCTAGTCTGCTGGTGCCCACCACAGGCATTCTGTATTGAGTTTGATGTTTACTTTTGTTTTCAAAGTTTATACACCATGTAAATTAATTATTCTTTCTAAGCCCTTATACTAAATAATCAAACTACTCTCCCTTCCAATTAGAGTACCATAATTGAAAATACCATTCTATAATTCCATTTTGATTCAACGAAAATTTCCTGGACACCTGCTATGCCAAAAGCTCTAGTCTGTTTGTTGTGAGGTTGTAGCAGTTTAAAATAGAATGTGAATTCTTCAGTATCCTCTTGTCAAAAGATGGATCTCCATCCACTTCCTTTGAATCTGGGTGGACTTATGGCTGTTTAAACAGAATGGAACATGGTAAAATTGTTGCTATATGACTTCTTTTTGGTTGTTGTTGTTTTTTTTTGAAATGGAGTCTTGCTCTGTTGCCCAGGCTAGAGTGCAGTAGTGCTATCTCGGCTCACTGCAACTTCTGCCTCCTGGGTTCAAGCAATTCTTCTGCCTCAGCCTCCTAAGTAGCTGGGATTACGGGTGCATACCACCATGCCTGGCTAAATTTGTATTTTTACTAGAGGTGGGGTTTCACCATGTTGGCCAGGCTCGTTTCGAACTCCTGACCTCAGGTGATCCACCTGCCTTGGCCTCCCAAAGTGCTGGGATTACAGGTGTGAGCCACCAGGCCATGCCTATTGATATATGACTCTTGAGGTTGAGTTATATTTAAAAGGCCTTGCAATTTTTACCCTATTCGCTGGCACTCTCACTGTGGGAACCATGAGCCACCATATTGGAAGTCTGATCATTCTAGGGCTGCTATGAAATTATGTGTAGGTGCCCCAGTCCATAGTCCTTGCTGAGCCTTATCCTTCCAGTCTTCCCCACCAAGGTGCCAGGCATGTTGGTAAAGCCTTCTTGGACTCTCCAGACAAGTCCATCCACAGGCTAAATATTCTTGATAATATGTGAAACAGAAGAATCACCAGCCACTCCCTGCCTGCTTTCCTAATCCACAAAAGCATGAGATACAATGACTTGTTGGTTGTTTTAAGCTACTAAGTTTTGAGGTAGTTTGTTATGAATCTGTAGAAAATGTGTAAAGGGCTACATTCTTTTAACATTAAATCTGGAGCACCTGCTCTGTGCTGGACATTGTTCTTGCTCTTATGGTATTTATGATCATGCATGTGGAGGAGAGGAAGGAATTATATAAACCAGTAAACAATCTGTGTGAAAAGTATTATGACAAAGGGCCAGGCACGATGACTAACGTACTATCCTAGCATTTTAAGAAGCTGAGGCAGATGGATTGCTTGCGCTCAGGAGTTCAAGACCAGCCTGGGCAACATAGTGAAACCTCTTCTCTATAAAATATGCAAAAAAAAATTAGCCAGGTGTGGTGGTGCATGCTTGAGCTATTTGGGGAGGCCGAGGCAGGAGGATCAGTTAAACACGGGAGGTTCAGATTGCAGTGAGTCAAGATCGTGCCACTGCTCTCCAGCCTGGGTGACAAAGTGAGACCCTGTCTCAAAAAAAAAAAGTATTGTGATGAAGAATAAGCAGGTTAAGTAGATAGAGAAGGCATGGGTGCATTTTAATATAGGATACAAGATAGTGGAGAAAGGTCTCTGTGGTAAGATGGTAGTTGAGTAGGACCTGAAGTGAGAGAGTTGGTAAGCCACATTCAGTTGTGCCCATGCCTTCTCTATCCACTTAACCTGATCTATTCTAGTGCGATCTCAGCTCACAGCAACCTCTGCCTCCCGGGTTCAAGCAATTTTCCTGCCTCAGCCTCCTGAGTAGCTTGGCTTACAGGCACACACCACCACACTCGGCTAATTTTTTGTATTTTTAGTAGAGGCGGGGTTTCACTCTGTTGCACAGACTGGTCTCGAATCCTGACCTCGTGGCCTGCCTGCCTTGGCCTTCCCAAAGTGCGGGGATTACAGGCGTGAGCCACTGTGCTCAGCCTATGTGTTTGTTTCTTAGTTTGTGCTTCCTCTCTTCTCTGGGGGAGAGAGGAGAGCGGGATGGGATATGTCTTGAGAAAGAGCAGACTAGGCACAGGGAACCACAGTACAGAGGCCATGCAGTGGGAGCATACTGTTTCCTGGAACAGTAAAGTGGCTGGTGCACCTGAATTTGGACAGGTGATGGGGAGAAGGGAGAGACTGGAGTCAGAGAGTATCAGTGTGCTACATCGTGAAGGGTCAGTAGGCTGAAGGAAGGACTTTGGATTGAACCTCAAGAGGAATGAAGAATCACTCTGGCCACTTATGTTAAATAAACTGGGGGGAAGGATGGGAGCAGGGAGTGTTTGGAGAATATTGCAGAGATCCTGTAGAGAGGTGCTGTTGCTTTGGACTGTGGTGGCAGCAGTTGGGTGGTGAGAAGTGGTCAGATTCTGGATATATTTTTATATAAAAGAACCAGCTGAATTCTTTATGGATTGGGTGTGGGTTATGAGAAAGGGAGCAGAAGGATGACTCCAAGGTTTGGGGGCAGAGTGACTAGGAGAATAACCATTGAGTTATTTATTGAGATAAGGAACATGTAGGAGGCACAGACTTGAGGGAAAGAAAAGAAAGAAGTTCTGGGTATGTTACATTTGAGATGACTTTTTGACATTCACAGGGAGATGCTGAGTAGGCAGATGGATTTCATGAACCTGGAATTCGGAGAGAGGTCAGGGCTAGAGAAGTAAATTTGTAAATCATCAGGGTATAAATGCATTTTAAAGCCATGGGCCCTAAGAACAACACTAGGGAGTGAATATAAATAGGAAAGCGGCCCAGGGCATGACTCCACGGTTCAGGGTCGGGAAGATCAGAAGGAATCAGGAAAGGAGTCTTGAGAAGATGCTGCAGGGAAGAACAAGAACCAAGACGGGGTCTTGTGCTGCAGGTGGCAAGTAGAATGTTTCAGATAAGGTTTAGAAAGCTTAAATCACTTGCCCAAGCCACAGAGGTGCAGCTAGGGTCTAAACTAACAGTCTGATGCCAGAATACATGCTCTTATGTTCTGTTTGCTACCACCTAAATCACAACCCTTCAATATTGCTGACTCCATGCCAGGCACTGTTTTAACACCTTTATTTATAATAATTTAATCCTATTATCAGCATCATTTTACAGATGAAGAAACTGAGGCACGGGGAGTTATGTAACATATGGAAAGTCATAAAACAGCTGTGTGCCAAACTGGCCCTCTGTGTCCAGAATTCGTGTTCTTAACTGGTGCCCTATGCTGTCTCCCAGTAAATCTTTACTACCTAGATAGTAGGAGTATCATCAAGGATAATATTTTATAAGGTTAAATAGGAAGCCCAAGAAGCAAATTAGATTCTTTAATTAGAAAAAGAAAAGAAATTAAACAGTGGCAATTTGACCTTTTGCTCCGTCCATATTGATTTTTGTGCTTTCCAGCCTCAAATAGGCCGATGAAGTGCCATCTGCCTTTATTCAAGCTTGAACAAAGTACTTGCAAAGTTGCTTTGTTCTCTCTCCCCCTGGAGTGTGACTGAAAACAGAATGTAATGCTGCCTTTTAAACTAAGTCACATGAAAGCCTTGGTTTCTCAAGGTCATGAAAATGTGATCACATAGATTGAATCCCATCCAGTGATTTTAATTTAGCCCCTCTTCAAAGTTAAATGTAGAAAAGAAGTTATTGCATCTGAGAAAAATTTGTTGCTAAAAGTCATGTGCCTGGAATAATAGGTTTGTACTATGTTCTTTTAGAATTGACCCTAAATTCACTTTATGAGGAGCTGGAAGCATATTTAGAAATTCAGCTTTCCTGCAGATGTGGCGATGCCTTTAAATGTCTGTTCTCAGCTCTCTGTTTTCATCAGCACATTTGCTTGTTTTTCTTGAACATGACCTTTGCCCCTCAACACAGGTGGCCCCTGAGGCTTTTCTTGCCACCACACAGATTCTGGCCTTTGTTCCCAAAGTAAGGCTATGCATTATACTTCCGGAAAAATAACCCAGTTCCAGTAGGTGTGGCCATCAGAGTATTCCCTTTGTTTTCTACCTGTCACTTCATTCTTATCTTGCCTGTGCTTTTCCCGTTAGCTCATCTAGTTTGATCTGAAAAATATAAGACTTTCATTATCCTTGTTTTGGTTTAAATTTTTAAAAGTCCAAACCAGGTTTCTAAGAAGGGAATAGTCCTGAGACATGATCCTCAGCAAAATGGGCAATAATCATAATCACAGTCATTGTTACTTGATGTCTGTATAGGAGATATTAAAAGAAGTCTCCATAGGCCAACTTGAATGAACCCAGTTCCCCATCCTTTGCCAGCCATCTCACCATATAGGCTTCTAGCCTCAGTCAGAAGAACATGAGTGACAAGGAGCAAAGGCAGGGGTTAGATAGGAACTGAGAAGCACTTGTAAAGGTCACAGCTCAGGTCAGGGCACAGGTCACTAGAAGACTGAGACTTAATCCACGGACCATAAAGGCTTCCCCTCCCCCATACCTTGCCACCACATCAATAGGGATCCTGTATAGTAGCAGGAAACTATTATACAACTGAATGAACCACATGTCTCAGACCTTAGTTAAGAAGTCTCTAGGAGGCCAGGCATGGTGGCTTGCTCACGCCTGTAATCCCAAAGCTTTCGGAGGCCAAGGCAGGCCTATCGCTTGCAGTCAGGAGTTTGAGACCAGCCTGACCAATGTGGTGAAACCCAGTCTCTACCAAAAAATACAAAAATTAGCTGGTCATGGTGGTGCTTCTGTAGTCCCAGCTACTCAGGAGGCTGAAGTAGGAGGATCACTTGAACCCAGGAGGCAGAGGTTGCAGTGAGCCAAGATGGTGCCACTGTACTCCAGCCTGGGCAACAGAGTAAGACCGTGTCCAAAAAAGAAAGTAGGCCGGGCATGGTGGCTCATGCCTATAATCTCAGCACTTTGGGAGACCAAAACGAGTGGATCACCTGAGGTCAGGAATTTGAGACCAGCCTGGCCCACAGGGCAAAACCCCGTCTCTACTAAAAATACAAAAATTAGCTGGCCGTGGTGGCAGGTGCCTGTAATTCCAGCTACTTGAGAGGCTGAGGCACAAGAATCCCTTGAACCCAGGAGGCAGAGGTTGCAGTGAGCCAAGATCGCACCACTGCACCCTCTCCTGGGTGACAGAGTGGGACTTTTCTCAAAAACGCAAATAAATAAGTCTTCAGGGAAACCTGAAGAAGACAAAAACAAGGACACCCAAGGAAATGTTAGCCTCTGATACCTACATTTGTAGCTACAACAAACAATAAACACAGCCCAACTTCTAGCCAGATGAACATGAAACCTCACCCTGAAGGCCTGTTTACATAGTCACCCTAAAGGAGTATTTACCTAGTATGTCATGCCTGGCTTTCAACAAAAAATTACAAGGCACACTAAAAGGCAAAAAAAAAAAAAAAAAATGCAGTTTGAATAGACAGAGCAAACATCAGAGCTAGACTCAGATATGGCAGATGTTGGATTTGTCAGACTAGGAATTTAAAATAACTGATTAATATGCTAGGGAGCTAGGGCTCTAAAGGAAAAAGGACAATGTGTAGGAAAGGATGGATAATGTAAACAGAAAGATGGAAATTATAATGAAGAATAAAGTAATGCTAGAATTAAAAAACTGTAACAGAAATGAAGAATGCCTTTGATGGGCTTACCAGTAGATTGGACTTGGTAGAGAATGATATGTAGCTCATTTCACTTATTATGATGTCTTCAGAATTCATCCATTTTAGGACATGTCTCAAAATTTCATTCCTTTTTAAGGCAGAATAGTATTTCATTGTATGTATTTGTTCTTTGTCCATTCATCCATTGATGAACATTTTGGTTGTTTCTAAATCTTCACTATTTGAATAGTGCTATGATGAACATTGAAGTGTTCCTCTTTAAGGATACCTCTTTGAGATCCTGATTTCAATTCTTTTGGATAAATACCCAAAATTGAGTATTTTGGCATTTGGTATTTGGATAAATACCCAAAATTGAGTATTTTGGTATCAAATGGTAGTTCTACTTTTAATTTTTTGAGGAATCTCCATACTGTTTTCTATAGCATCTGCATGATTTTACATTCCCACCAACAGTGTACTAGAGTTCCAGTTTTCTCCACATATTTGCTAACACTTGTTATCTTTTGTTCTTTTTGATAATAGCCATCCTAACAGATATGAACTGATATTTTTCTGTGGTTTTGATTTGCATTTCCCTGATGATTAGTGATGAGCATCTTTTCATATACCTGTTGCCCATCTGTATATTTTAGGGAGACATTGGAGAAATGTTTACTTAAGTCTTTAGCCCATATTTTAGTCTGTTAATAGTTTCCTTTGCTGTGCAGAAACTTTTTAGTTTGATGTAGTGCCACTTGTCTAGACATTTTTGCTTTATTGCCTGTGCTTTTGGTGTCATATCGATGAAATCTTTGCCAGTGTTATGAAGCTTTTTCCCTATGTCTTTTTCTAGGAGTTTTAAAGCATCAGGTCTCACATTTAAATCCTTAATTCATTTTGAGTTGATTTTTGTGTGTGGTATAAGAGTCCAATTTCATTCTTTTGCATATGGATTTCCAGTTTCTCCCAGCACCATATGTTAAAAGACTGTCCTTTCCTCATTATATATGCTCGATACTCTTGTCAACGATCAGTTGACTGCATTTGCATGGATTGATTTGTGGCCTCTCTATTCTGAATGTTCCATTGATCTATATGTCTCTCATTATGCTAATACATACTGTTTTGATTATTGTAGCTTTGTAATAGATTTTGAAATCAGGAATGTGATGCCTCTAACTTTTTCTTCTTTCTCAAGATTGTCCTGACTATTCATGGTCTTTTGTGATTCCATGTGAATTTTAGTCTTGGTTTTCTATTTCTTAAAAAAAAAATTCAATTGAGATTTTGATGGAGATTTCATAGAATCTGAAGGTTGCTTTGTACTATGGACATTTTAACAATATTAAATCTTCTAATCCATGAACATGGATTTTTTTTTTTTCTATTTGCTTGTGTCTTCTTTAATTTCTATCATCAGTGTTTTGTAGTTTTTAGCATGGAAGTCTTTGACCTCCTTAAGTTTACTCCTAAGTATTTTATATTTTATCCTTATTGGTGCTATTGTAAATGGGGTTATTTTTTGAATTTCATATTCAGACAGTTTGTTGTTAGTGTATAGAAACACAACTGATTTTTGTATGTTGATTTTGTATCCTACGACTTTACTGAATTCATTTATTAATTCTAACAGTGTGCAGCATGTGTGTGTGTATGTGATCTTTAGAGTTTTCTGTATATCATGGCATCTGAGCAGAGGCCTGGAGATAAGCCAGCATGCCCATATCTGGGAACTGTTGTTATTCCAGCTGAAGGAGTGGCTCACATGCCAGCAAATAGCAGCACTGCAGGCCCAGGGGATGCAGTGAGGGTCTGCAGAGTGTCTTTTCCTCATCTCTCCAGTCCCCACACAAGAGCAGCCACCTCTTCTTGCCTCTTGCTGCCTTAGCTACACCAAAGGCAAGGGTTCTGTTTTTAACTCAGATTTTTTAAAAGGGCAAAGAGGAGACATGTTAGGGGCAGGACGCACATTTGTCTTTTAAAAATACCTCCTTAAATTCTTTTCAGTGAAACATAAATTCGAATTACTGAAAAGCTATCTATCAGAGTTCTTTTTTTTTTTTTGCTTTTGATACAGGGTCTCACTCTGTCACCCATGCTAGAATGCAGTGGCATAATCTTGGCTCACTGCAGCCTCTGCCTCCCAGGTTCAAGTGATTCTCATGCCTCAGCTTCCCTTGTAGCTGGGATCACAGGCATGCGCCACCACACCTGGCTAATGTTTGTATTTTTAGTAGAGACATGGCTTTACCATGTTGCCCAGGCTGGTCTTGAACTTCTGGCCTCAAGTGATCCACCCACCTTGGCCTCCCAAAGTGCTGGGATTACAGGTGTGAGCCACTGCACCTGGCTTCAGAGTTCTTTTTTAAAACTTAGTTTTCTGGCATTGTTGAACATGCAGCTGTTAATTATCTTGATATATCAGGATGCTGTTGGCTGCCAATAACAGGAACACTGTCTCAAACGCATGTGCTTAAACAAGAAATACATTTGTTACGTCTCATTTCTGGAAGTCCAGAAGTAGAACAGGCCATGGAGTTGCTTGGTACTGCCCTTCACTTTTGTTGTCAAAGACCCAGATCCTTTCCATTTCCCTGCTCTGACATCCTCAGTGTTGACCTCTTACTATGGCCAGGAGCAAAGTGACAGCAGCAGTGCTATCATGGACTGAATGTTTGTGTCCCTCTAAAATTCATTATGTTAAAACTGTAACCCTCAGTGTGATGATATTTGGAGAAGGGACCTTTGGGAGGTAATCTGGGTTAGATGAGGTCAGGATGGTAGGGCCGTCATAGTAGAATTAAATGCTCTTATAAGAAGAGATACAAGGGCACGCTCTCTCTCCCCTACCATCTGAGGACACAGTGAGGAGTGAGAAGGTGGGTAGGTACCAAGGACCCCATCTAGACACTACAGCCTAATAGCTTCCAAAGACAGGAAGAGACACTCTCTTCTTGGGTCTCTGTTAGAAGCAAGGAAAGCATTCAGTATGCTTTCCTTGCATCTCGTTGACCAAAATTTGTTCAGAGACCCATTCCTAAGTTAGTTACTGGCAAGAGTTACTATATTTGGCCTAGACTAAGGAAGCCTTTTCTGTAAAAGACCAAATAGTAAGGCTGGGCGTGGTGGCTCACACCTGTAATCCTAACACTTTGGGTAGCCAAGGTGGGTGGATTGTCTGACCTCAGGAGTTCGAGACCAACCTGGGCAACACGGCAAAACCCCGTCTCTACTAAAAATACCAATAATTAGCTGGGTGTGTTTGTGCGCACCTGTAATTCCAGCTACTCAGAAGGCTGAGGCATGAGAGTCAGTTGATCCTGGGGGGTGGAGGTTGCAGTGAGCTGAGATTGTGCCACTGCACTCCAGCCTGGGCAACAGAGCAAGATGGTCTCCAAAATAATAATAATAATAATAAATATTTTAGACTTCTTTTCTCCTCCTTTTCCCTCTCTCTGTCTTCTCTTTCAGTGTATGCTTAAGAGCTATACAACATCAGGCTGTGACTGGATTTGGTCACCCTGGCTGGATTTGGTCACACCTGGTTAGTCAGTAGACTGACTAATCACAGTCTACTCCTGAATCAGGCAAGAGGTATTGCCCCATGAGTTATACAAGAGAGAAGTTGATTACTGAACAAAATGGGGTTCCACAAAAAGGAAGAAGGGAGGTGGACATTGAGTAGGCAACCACAGCATTGCTAAATTTGGTCCAAAGGAAGGTTAGTAGATGTAGGAAACAGCCAAAGGGACTGAGTCTAGAGACAGAACTCTACCCCAGCAAGGTGTTTGACCTGTGTCTGGTGGGTTAAAATGGGAATGCCACAGGCAGGTTGTCTGGGATGAATAGATAGCTTTTATAATCAGAAAAAAAATTAAAACCATCTTTCAGAAATGTTCTAAAATTCATTTGTGTGATGGCTGCACAACTCTTGAGTATACTAATAAAAACTATTAAAGTGTTAGTGAATTAGTGAATTTTATGATCAGTGAATCATGTCTCGGTAGAGCAGTTAAAAATAAATTTGAATTCCAAAGCTTTAAAAGCATGTACCACAGCTCTGTAGAGGCAAGGGCACCTTTGGCTGTGGGGCTAGCTTCACGGCTTTCATGGATGGCCTTGGAAATCTTCCCATAATGGGGATGTTTTAATGACCATTTCTTTTTACATATGTGCTAAATATTCTTCAGGCCATGCAAAACATTTTGTATTTTGTAATCAAAGAATTAGCATGCTTACAATGAAAATAAAACTGATCCAGAAATAGTAAATTACAGGATTTATTTTCGGTCCTTTCACCTCTTTTTAAAGTGTATTTTCTCTTTGTATGCACTGGGACTCTTTCATTACACATGTCAATGCAGTCCAGTGGAAGACAGTCTTCAGGCTGGCTTTGCCCAAGCCTCAGATGGTACCAGTGGACTCAGGATTTTTTTCAACCTGAAAAAAACAGAACCTCTGTTCTGTGAAGGGGTTAAGTTTGGGATCCATAGAGTTATCAAAGAGAGAATGTTATTCATTTCATAAAGGATGTCTGCCACCATTACAAATGATGCTTGGCTATTAAAAATGGGTGATGGGTTCAGGCAATTTAAGGACGTAGGGAAAAATGTGTGATGGGTTCTCTCTTTAAGGTGGAGGGAAATATGTATTATAAATTCTCCCAGGCCTTCCAGCTCTCCAATTAAGAAACTTTTTAAAAAAGTCACATGGGAGGGGGTTAGTTCTGAAAATTAAAATGAAGCAGAATGATGAGGTCTGTTCAGAGGCCAAAGTGGGGAAAAGGCAAGGGTTTTGCTTGTGCAGCCGGTGCTACAATGAAGAGGACATTAGTGCAGACAGACGGTACCCTACCAAATGTAGCCCACCATTCAAGCTGTCAGCTTCATCACACTGTTTCCAGGTAAAGAGAAGGAGCCCTTGTTTCCTGGGTAAAGAGAAGGAGCGTTGTTTGCTGACCCCTGGTCCACAGCCTGCTGTGGTCGCCTTGCTCTGCTGGCCTTTGTGTCACTGTCCCCTCCTTCCCTCCTTTTTGGCATTGTGTTCCCTTCAAGTGGCCCCCTGGAAGGGACCACCCAGGGGGCTGCACAATGGAGACTGAGGTAGCCACCAAAACACAGGTTTTGTAAGACAGCCCTTTAAAAGAAAAATACCATTTAACTATGTATGTGTTTGTCCTTTCTACAACTGTTTTGTGTGGCAAACAAAACCCTGTATACAAACTTCACTGTGGCTTCACATACAGCTGTTCCAGCCATCGGGTGTCAGCCTTGAGATAGTCGCTTCCAGTTTATTTTCCCAGGACACTAATTCTTGATGTGGTTTCTAGTTACATGCTTAGATTTATGGCCAAGAAATGTGATGTCAAAACAAGCAAATTACACTGGCTTTATTAAACTTTTTTTTATCAATAGCCCTGAGTTGACGGCTGGGTATTGCTCTTGGGTGAAATTTGCCTGTAATGCTACTTAACAAAAGCTGGCAGCCCGGAATTCAGTTCTCAATAGCCATTTACACCTCTGTAAAAGGATTAGCGCTAGCCAATTGTTACACTGTTTAAATCTTAATTTGCATCCTTATGGAGGTAAAGCTTCTACAGACCTCTCTGGTTCCCAGTTGGATTTATGTACCTGTGGATGGGAGACTCACTAGAGATTTCTCTTATTGATGAGGGGGCTAAATTGCTTCGGGATAACCTGTATGTCACAAATACTGAATTAGCCTCTCAGGTTCCAACTGGCAGGCAATAGCCTGCTTTGGTTCATTAATAATATTTTGTAGCAGTTGTGGTCTTTGAGTGTTTGGTACCTGGATGCATTATTCTACATCTGTTTCAAGTAAAAATTTTCATGGGTCTTAGGAGGATTCTATATATATATATATATATATATATATATATAAAATTGCATTTTAGGTTTGGGGGTAAATGTGAAGAACTTGCAGAATTGTTGCATAGGTACATACATGGCAATGTGGTTTGCTGCCTTTCTCCCCATCACCTATATCTGGCATTTCTCTCCATGTTATCCCTCCCCAACTCCCCACCCCGTGCTGCCCCTCCCCTAGTTCCCCTCCACAGACCTCAGTGTTTGATGTTCCCCTCCCCGTGTCCATGTGTTAGGAGAATTCTAAATGTCGTTGATTGTAAGCAACAAATTTCTTTGGGAATTACATGCAAAAACCAAAACCAGAACGTGATAGTTTTGAAAGTAATCTTTTTCTATCCAGACCATATATTTTTAAAGATCAAAGCCTGTTTATGTTTAGAATTGCCCTGTCAATAAACAATAGATGAATTTGTCTTTTCATAGCGTAAGCTGGAACTGCACACCAATTTCAGATTGCCCAGCCTAGGCCTGAGTGAGTTCTAATTGTAAGACGGAGTGGTGGCGGGGGGGCGGTGGAGGGGGAGAGTGGACAGGGAAGGAAACTAGCAGGTCAGGAGCTAGGCAGGAAGAGATGGTATTAAACTGCATTAAATGGATGAAAATTGATGGAGTTTGGAATGCTTGGTTGGAATGAAGACAAAGCTTGGGGCATTTTAATTACCACCTTATCACCAGTTCCACTATTTTTCCCTCATAAAGCATTTGTTCATTTATTAAACAAATAGTTAATAAGTATCCATCTCAGGCATGGTGTTAGCCACTGAATTTAGTGATATTGCATGTGGAGTAAAGAGAATTGTTTTGGTTGCTGAGAGTGGTCAGGATGGTAAACATAATTTAAACAGACTTTGCAGCCTGCAAGTTTTCCATGTAATAGGCAGAAGGAAAGTATATACAACTGTTTATAAATGAATATTGCCCTTTTAAGAAACATTAAAGAAATTGAATGCATTGGGTGGAAGGGTTTTTGGGGTACTCCCCAGGAAAGGTTGTTTTGAGCCTAGGGGGAAAGCATGGTGGCCAGGCATTCCTGGAGAGGTGAGCCACGGCAAAGGCTTTGGCATTCCAAGAAAACAACCACAACTAAATTATTTTTTGCATTTTAACTTTGGAAAATTTTGAGGCAGTGACTGGATGTTTGTTGATCCTCACAGAGGCTAAAGAAATCATCATGGTTTAAAAATTAAAATATGAAATAAGGAAGCCTGTTCCTTTTGCTTTAATGTGTCTTTGTACACATGCTAAAAAAGAACAGAGGGTGAGGAAGCATCCAAGAGGGAACTTACCTTCGTTGATTTGTACCTGAAAAGAATTTTAGTATATGAGGTTAAACAACAAATTTGTTTTGTTTTTTGTGGGAAGGAGATGGGGGTTGTTTAAAAGAAAAAAAAAAAGCAGCCCCAGACTGCTACCAGTAAAAGGAGTTTAGTGAGAGAAGGCATTAAAAGCAGCCCGGAGCTCCCTTATGGAGAATGTTTTAGTTTATTCCACTCACAAACCCTCTTTGTTGGGAACTGTCCAACTCCAGCTCCTGCTGGCAGGGAGGAGTACACTGGAATTGAAAGAAAGGAAACCAGGGCTTCAAGGAACAGGACCAGGACGGAAGGTAGGGCCAATCCCGTGAGAAGATGGTAGTTGAGTTTCCTAGCCAGTTTTTTCACATCACTGGAAAACAATCGGAATTGAATAACAAAGCTTGGCTGCCTTGCCTCTTCCCACCTTTCTGAATACAGGTATCCCTGAATTACATGTTCATCACTTAGGGAACACATAAGCTTCCCTGAAAAATCAACTGATGCAAGGCAAATTAATAGGAGAAAAGACTTGTGACATTTATTTTGACATGCACAGCACAGGGGAATCACAGGAGAATGATTACCCAATAACCCATTGGGGCATGGATACTTTTTTACCCTTCTTCATAGAGGAGGGGAGTTGTTGAAAGGTGGCAATTTGGGGGATAGTAAATGATTTTTAGGGGAAAATGAATGGACTTGAAGAACAAACAGTGGCCTGGGACAAAGTCTGTTGGCCCTGCAGAGTAGACAGTGGTTTGTGACAAAACCTGTCCAGGTGTGTTGACAGACTTAGTCTTTCTTCCTGCAGTGTAAGTTAAGAGAATGAAAATTCAGAGAAGGGACCAGAGGTGATTGTTTTCTTCTTCCAGCAGGTCCAGACTTTAGGCATGTAAGGGAACTTCGGAGAACAATTGCATCCTGTGCTTTAGGAGAGACAGAGAATTGAGAGACAGGAAGGTGAGGAAGATCAGAGAGACCTTGCATCGCTGCTGCAGCCCAGCATTTCAAAGTGCTGTATTTTGGGATATCAGCTTCTGAGCCCCAATGTTGGTAAACTTGTTACTATTTATGATCAGGGATTACCACACCATTTTGAGATTGCTGTTCCTTGGAGAAAATAAAATCCGCAAATCAAGCCTGTCGTGCCACAACTGAAACACAGTTAACTCACCAAAAAGATAACAATGGCAGGAATATGTAAAAGTTATCTGGTAGGGTTAAGGAAAAGTTTATTTTCTGCAGCCCTCATACAGGGTCATTTTTCCAAGACGTAATTCTCAGTTTGCAGTTCTGAGCGTAGCACCTTTTCTCTCTTACTCACTTTAAAAAACTCTGTGCCTTGGGCCGGGCATGGTGGCTCACGCCTATAATCCCAGCACTTTGGGAGGCCGAGGCGGGTGGATCACAAAGTCAAGAGATCGAGACCATCCTGGTCAAAATGGTGAAACCCCGTCTCTACTAAAAATACAAAATATCAGCTGGGCATGGTGGCGCATGCCTGTAATCCCAGCTACTCAGGAGACTGAGGCAGAAGAATTGCCTGAACCCAGGAGGCAGAGGTTGCAGTGAGCCAAGATCGCGCCATTGCACTCCAGCCTGGGTAACAAGAGCAAAACTCCATCTCCAAAAAAAAAAAAAAAAAAAAATCTGTGCCTTAATTTCAGTGTTCACAGTAGCCTGGAGTGGAGTTGTCTCCCAAATTCTGTGTGACTAAAAATGAAGCTAGAACACAATTATTTTTAATTTGGCCAAATTTTTAAAAATTTATTATATGCTTTAACTGTGTTGGATAAGATCTACATCTTTAAAGTGCCACTTGTGCATCCCAAGGTTACTTGTCATTCAGCAGTTTCTCTACCTGCCAGACCTCACAGAGAGCAAGGTGATGGGAGGGCTAGTGTGTTGGTGCCAGAGACTGGACACGAGTTCCTCAGGCCAGTGCCCTTCTAGCTGGAATGATTTTGGCAGGAATGCACATAGAAAAAGGAATTGAGGTCTTGAGTTCTAAAACAGTTACAGGGTTCTTATAACACATAGTGTTTACTGTTTAACTCCATACAGTGTTTGAATTCTTTAGTTGAGTTCTTTTCAGCAAAAGAACTGATGATATTTTATAAACTAAAGTCTGGTATCTGGGAAGAGCACTGTTAGAAATCCTCAGCATAAGCCAGCTCATCTTTTAGCCAGACAAAGTTCTGAGTTAGAGTAGATCATAAGCTCTGTGCATAGTACTTGTGGCCAGCTGATTGATCACCCAATACCAAGGGGGAAAGCCCTGGACTGGTGTAACAACAACATTACAAAAAGTACTGTCGGCCCAGTGCAGTGGCTTATGTCCGTAATCCCAGCACTTTGGAAGGCTGAGGAGAGAGGATCACCTGAGCTTAGGAGTTTAAGACCAGCCTGGGCAACATAGCGAGACCCCATCTCGTTTTTATAAAATATATGTATACTGTAAAGATGAGTGTGTCATGTGAATTTCTTTCATCTGGGTTTAAGTTTCGGCTTGTCATTAGACACGTAGTATCATTAAGTTATATGCTCAGCATTGTGCTGAGTGCTGTGAGAAATGCGAAGTCAAATAAAAATTCAGAAATACAGTTGCTATTCTCACCAGGCTTTTGCTCTTGTTGAGAAGACTCGACAGGCATGACTCAACTATGGAATAGCACAAGGTAAGAAGGTCAGATATTGTCTCTTTTGTGCTAAAGAATTCAGGGGTAAGAAAGATTCCTATGAGTAAGGTAGTCAGGGAAGCTTCTAGTGGGCTGTGAGATGAGCTAGTCTAAGTAAGTCTGACACTTCGATTGATCAGATCGGCAAAGAACACAGGTTATCTAGCATTTGTCCTGGCAGGACAATCAAGCATTACTGAGCACTGACGTGCCACGGCATGGTGGTAGTGAGGGGACGTTGCAGGAGGGCAGATGCAGGTAATAAGTAGGTGCATTCTGTGGGAGAATTTGAAAACAATAATAAGACCACTAAAGTCAGCCTGCCTTCTGTTGTCGGTGCTGGCGGACGATGCAGTGGGGGCAGGTTCCCTCCATGGGAGGGTGTATTTTATCTCTGCCATCCTAGTGACCGGTGAAGGACTGTTTCTTTCTCCCTTGCCTCACCTACTTACTGTTCTTCGTCTGCCATCTATAGCACAAGGTCAGTCCCCTGAATGGTCTCTGGGCCTCGGGTCTCTCCTCACCAACTCCCTGCTTGCAGGGCTGCCAGGCTAACCGTCTGAAAAACACTGCTTTCGAGCCAGCGATGGCTCAGAAATCTGCAAGCTTATTACTATATTCTTTCCAATGTTTCATATTGAATTTAATTCTCCATTACTATCCTATCACCAGCAGCAACCCCCACCCAGCCAAACCTGTCTCCCTTGCTGGTCCCCACACCTCCTTACCCTGCCATTTCCCATCACTTTTGCCTGTGTCTCTCCTTAGTTTCAAACATCATCTCCTCTTCTCCCTGAAAACCTGCCTGTCTCAGGTTCCTCCTCCTTAGTGCCCCGGGACTCCAGTGATCTCTCTCTGTCTTTACTGCTTGATAATTCCTGATTGGTGGCCTGCTCTTTACCTCTCACCATTGATTACATGTTCTCTTTCACTGCCCTAAAATCGGCTCACCATTGATGGGACCTCTGAAGGGCAGGTGTTATTCTGGGAATTGAGTGATAACAAGATAAAGGCTTCCAGGAAGAATTAGGATCCAAATTTTGCCTAGGCAATAAGAGGTATTCATAGGTACAATAAGTCAGGTAGGCCTGAAGTCTGGAAGCTTTGGGGTAGCAGAATGGAGGAGTGAAGGACCCAACTCAGGGTCTGATCTATAAGAACTAAGAATCCAGGCTTAGAGTTTAGACAGAAGCTTGGGACTTGGCAAGGAGCTGGAGCACCAACAGTGTGGGTAAGAGTCAAGAATAGCACCTGAATCCTGTGTGCCTGTTACTGTTTCCTTCCCAGTGTAAAGATACACTTCAGCCTGAGTCTGCAGTTGTCACTCACCCTGCAATAGATGGACCACGTCTCCTTCATCCTTATCGCATCAGGCACATGGCCATCAGCTAGGTCCAGTAACCACCAACTGTAGTACTATTTACAGATTAGTACTTTGCAAATAACATATTGCTTTATAAGTTGCTTTGTAACCTAATCTTCATTTTCTTTTTGGGGTATGTGCTGAATATTCCCAACTACAAATGTGAACAGCTTTAAAATAGAAACGCTGTTTTGTCTTTAATGTCTTCTCATGTAGCTTTTTAGAATCATGTATCCCCCAAAATAGACATTTTTTTAAAGATAGTAACTAACCAATCTGTTTGAAGGCTACTATGATGCAATGACAGACCTAACCTAAAACAGTGACCAAACTGTTAAGACTTCTATCACTTACCCAGCAGACTGGATATAGCTAATTGAGGGTAAATCCTTCTTTCCATACTTTCCTATTCTTATTAAGAATAAAGAAAATTTTACAATAGGATCTGAATGAAAAATTGATAGTCATTTTTCTACATTCAGAAATAGAGGACGTAACCTATACTTTAGCCAGAAGTTTTCAATTTCTTAGCAGTGACAATTTAAGTAAATTTCCTATGAGTTGTGGGGATCTAACTTTGTTATGATTGACAATATAAAATTAGCCTTTTCTGCTGTTAAGATTATCTAGCATACCTATCAGTCAGGTGGAATGTGGAATGAGATTGCCCAGCTGTGGATTTGAACATCAGTAAAGTCAGCAAAGGGTTAAAAGTGGCTCCCTCTGATGGATTTAAAATTGCCACATACACACAAACAAGTTTTTCAGACTGCCCCATTTTATATCTTTGTTGAGAGACAGTATAGTTGCTGCATTTTAATGTTCAGATTATATTACAAATATATTGCAGTAAACCATGAAGAACCACCGTAGATTCTAGAAGCTGGCAATCTGTGTTTATATAAGCATCTCCTGCAGCACCTGTTTTATTTTATAGGTTCTGTAATCACAGTGACATTCTGAAAGAAGACCTTGAAGCTCACAGGGCAGCTGTCCTTACTAGCTCCCAGGACTCCTACCTGGGGGTGACAGCAATGAAAAGCAAATCAAGTCTTACTGGCTTGGCATTGCTGTCGTGATGGGATGGCCATTCTTGCTCCTAAATGCTCCAAAATCAAAAAGATCGTCAAGTTGCAATCCTCTTATTAAAATACATCTGCAGTGTTTACTAGCAGAGAACAGATTACTACTCAGAAGTGGTCAGTAGATGCATGTCTGTGAAAGCCCCTCTGAAGGGACCTTGTTTGGCTGGCCGAGTGAGCGCGTGGCTTTGGGTTTGCTTAGCCTACAAATGGTGCTGTCTTCCTTACCTGTCATGTGCCATTTAGGCTGTTCTATGTTAATGATATAAATAGGATATTTAGAGGATTCGGCTTAAATCTAGTACACATTGGATTCTGTGAAAGGGTGGACAGAAACCAGGATAATAGTCTTTAAAGGGACCTCGTCACAAGAAAAATTCACCGGATGAAGTGGCTCCGTTTTACATTAACTTCTGCATCTGTAGTTGTAATGTTGAAGCTATGGAAAATGCTGGAAATGACTTTCCCAGTCAGTAGCTTTTCAACCTAAGGCAGTAAAGGGCAATGCAAGAAAACCCTCTTTCCATTTTTATCATGCAAAATAAAAACCACAGTCTTAAAATACTCCTTTACAACGTGGTGGAAGAAGCTGGCTTGGGAGGAGTCCTTCTGAGCTCTCTAGGTCATTTGGTGATTATGTGTTAGAAGGCTCTTTAATCTCCTGTTTCTTTTTCACTCCCTTTTATATCTGTTTATACACTATTTGGCATAAACCACAGTTGTGGTGTAGCATGGGAAGGATATATGCATTTATAATTCTCTGTGCAAACCGAGTTGTTAAACTAAATGATTCATTTTGTGACTCTCTTAACCTAGGCTGCCAAACTGTGATTATAGGTGATAAGCCATGATGTCTGCACCTACTAGACTAACGATTGTTAGAGTTTCTCATCATTCATGATAGAGCATTGATTTCCATTATGAAAGGTTGTGTTTTACATGACTATTGATCTACAGTTATGTGTAAATCAGCCTTCCATAAGAAATGATCTTTCTTTATGACCACCACAAATATTTAAATTAATATCTGGAGTCTTCAAAACTGTTTCTTTACCACAATCATATTTTATAGCCAGATAAAGAAGTCAAGAATGTTTTCTGCTGTCAGCATTACATTCTGCTACAGTTAGAATTGCCTCATACGTTGTGACTGGAGTTTAATGCACACTGATTGTCATTGGTTCACTCTCCCGCCTTGAAAAAGTGCCAAGTATTTGTGACCTTTGAGAGAACAGCAGTCAGGTCTTTAAATACAGATTCTTTCTAATGGATTTTATTCACCAGGCTCCCCTGCTGCCCTCTTTACCCTAGCTTCCCCTTGTGCCCTTTAGCACCCAGAAGTCCCTGCTGGGAACTCCAAGGCTAAGTGAAATAGACCTGTCTGCTTTGTGATCATCATCTGGCCAGTTTGATCAACCATTGCAGAAACACTGGTTTGGAGAGAATGATTTATTCTTGTTCTTTAATGGTTAATAACTCTGGTATCATAGAATTCTTTTTTCCTTTTTTTTTTTTAAGACAGGATCTTGCTCTATCACTGAGGCTAGAGTGCCGTAGCATGATTTTGGCTCACTGCAACCTCTTACTCCTGAGCTCAAGGGATTCTTGTGCCTCAGCCTCCTGAGTAGCTGGGGATTACAAGTGTGCATGCTAATTTTTTGTATTTTGGATTTTTGTATTAGCACGTCCTGCTAATTTTTTGTATTTTTGGTAGAAGACAGGGTTTCACCATGTTAGCCAGTCTGGTCTTGAACTCCTGGCCTCAAGTGATCTGCCTGCCTCTGCCTCCCAAAGTGTTGGGATTACAGGCGTGAGCCATCACACCTGGCCTAGTGTCATAGAATTCTAATCCAGGTGGGGTGGAAAGGCTTTGACTGGCTACAAAGTCCTTAAAGGAGTGTGTGGTATAGCAGCAGCTCACATCTATCCCTTTAAGCTTGATCTGTAAAATGAGACACCACCCGCGGTAGCATACTCGAGAGCAGCAGTCACCAACATTTTTGACACCAGGGACCGGTTTCATGGAAGACAGTTTTTCCACTGACCGGGGTTATGGGGGTGTGGGCAGGGGGATGGTTTCAGGATGATTCAAGTACATTACATTTATTGTGTACTTTATTTCTATTATTATTACATTTTAATGTATAATAAAATAATTATATAATTCACCATAGTGGAGAATGAGTGGGAGCCCTGAGCTTGTGTTCCTGCAACTAGACTGTCCCATTTGTGGGTGATGGGAGCCAGTGACAGATCATTAGGCATTAGATTCTCATAAGGAACATGCAGCCCAGCTCCCTTGCACGCACAGTTCACAGTAGGGTTCGTGCTCCTATAAGAATCTAATACTGCCCCTGATCTGACAGGAGGCAGAGCTCAGGAAGAGCTAATGCTCTGTCCTCCTGCCACTCACCTCCTGCTTTGTGGTCCAGTTCCTAGCAGACCACATACCAGTACCAGTACGTGGCCCAGGAGTTGGGACCCCTGCTCTAGAAGATGATGTGAAGATTTCTGAATTTCTGCTCACAAAATGAAGCATCTTGAGAGAAAAAAAGAACAAATCACTCTTGTCATCATTATTTGTTTATGTTATATCAAGGATTAAGACTTTCATATGGGCCAAGTGGCTTATACTTTTAATTCCAGCACTTTGGGAGGCTGAGGCAGGTGGATTGAGCTCAGAAGTTTGAAGCCTGGGCAACATGGAGAAACCATGTCTCTACCAAAAATACAAAAAAATTAGCATGGTGTGGTGGCACACACCTATAGTCTCAGCTACTCAGGAGGCTGAGGCAGGATTGCTTGAGGCCAAGATGTCAAGGCTGCAGTGAGCTGTGATTGTGCCACTGCACTCCAGCCTGGGTGACACAGCAAGACACTGTCTCAAAAAAAAAAAAAGTCTCATATGCGATGTTTACTATTATCATGTAGAGGACCAAGCTATTGTTTTGTGATTGGAAGCCCTTCCAAGTACGTGAAATTAATTATAGACAATTTAAAGTATATTTCTTCATTACATTTTTAAAGAATTACCTGACATCAAACTTTGTTTTTTCTATGTGTCATCAATGTTATAAATTTTCCAATGTAAAGTAGACAAAACAGAAAAATCTCCTTTAAATCCTTGTACCACTTTGCAAATTTTCTGATACGGCATGTTTTTGTAGTGCCATGGGCAAAACTCCATTTAAGTTAGCCATGGCTCTTGCCCTCTTGCCTCATCTGTCCTGAAGTAAATCTGCAAGTCAGCTTGCTTTTGTGCTTTAGGGATTGTGTTCGTTGTTCAGAAGTCACAAACCCTAGGTGCCGTACCTCCTTCCAGCTCATTTTCCATTTGATCTTGTGCAAGTCAGTTAATCGATTTTGCCCTTTTGTGGGAAAAAGTATAATAATTATAGGAAGTCTTAACTAGTTTTTCTTGCTTGGACCCAAAGGGTAGTTGCAATTGAGTGGCGTATTAGTAACCAGAGTCTTGCCTTGGTTTTGCTTCTGCAGAAATTCATGTGCATTAGCCACCAGAGGGATTGTTCTTTGCTAATTTGACTCACTTAGTTATTTAATTAATTTAGTTCATCCTAATTAAACTTGCTTTCAAGCCAAAAGCATAGTTGTATTACTTATTATAAGAAATATACCTGCGGAACGGGCTAGAATTTGCTGATGACTGGTCAGTACATTTTCCCTGAAATGCAGGGCAGTCTGTTAAGAAACCGAATATAGATGCAAAGGTCAAGACAAAAGAATTGGGTAGTTTAATGACATCATTGCAGTATGGTATTAACCAAGAAAGGCAAGTTGCTGAAAGGTCTTTCCATCAAACTCATCAGAAGCCTTAGAATCACTCTTTGGAAGCTTTTAAATACGTTAAAGGATTCTAGTGACTCATCTCACTTTATGAAAGTCCTGGAAAAAAAATAGGGTTAGGTCAGGTACCAGTTATAACAATTAAGATTTATTAAGGAAGGTTCTGAACTATACCGAGACTTACTTTTTTTTCCAGAGATTTTATTATGAAATTTTTCAAACATAAAGAAAAGTAAAAGGAATCATACAGTGAACATTTGTATACATGCCACCCAGATTCTACTGCTGACATTTTATTGCACTCTCATATTTGTTTATCCATCCTTCCATCAATCTCTTCTTTTTACACATTTCTAAGTAAGTTGCAGACACTAGCATACATTTAACTTTTTAGCTTGACATTTTTAAACATTTGAAGTCTCATATACTCATTACTCAGATTCACCCAACTGGCTACATTTCATTAGTCTTGTTTTATCTCTTTCTCTAACCCTTTTTTTCTAGAGTAGTTTAAAACAGACAACATATCATTTCACCCACAAATACTTATACTGCTAACATATAAGGATGTAAAATATTATTGTTTAACATAACAAAATTATTCAGTTTATCTAATACCTAATCCTTGTCAGTTTACCTTGCTTATCTCAAAAAATGTTTTTTTTTTTTTACATTTGTTTTGTTTGAATCAGAGTTCAAATAAGGCCCACATATTACAATTGGCTATGTCTCCGAAATCTCTTTTAATTTTGTAACATTCCTTCCCTCTGTTTTTTTATACTATTGATTTGTTGAAGGAATTGGGTCATTTATCCGGGAGAATTTACATTCTTTATTTGGTTGGTATGTTTAACCAGTTCCTCTTTACTCTTTATTACCTGTAAACTGGTGGTTAAATCCAAATATGTGATTAAGTTCCAGGCCAGTTATTTTGGCAAGAAAATGTCATGGGTGGTGCTTGTACTTGAAACTGGGCAGCTCATGATACTTGGTCACCCCATGGTTAGTGATACTGAGACCGATCTGTAGGTTCAAATGTTGGAAGGTTGATGACTTCAGTACAGAAGTTTACTATTATATAATTTTTATAAAATTATGACTATTTCCTAGACAAATTCATTAATTTGGACTTATAAAATGGTGACTTTTCTAATTTGATTATTTCTTCTGCATTTATTGGAAGAACTTTCCCTTATAAACTACTTGGTGACTCTGAAATGTATTTATTTGACCACAAAAGTGGGAGAAATGCTTAATTCTATTTCTTTACCAATTTGCAGAATAATGAATTGTTGCCCTACCAGCCTCCAAAGGTTTTAAAGTTTATTTTTATTTTGTCTTTATTGTGGTTTAAAAAAATGTAAAATTAACCATCTTAACCATTTTGAACTGTACAGTTCAGTAGTGTTCAATATCTTTACTTTGCTGTACAGCAGATCTCCAGAATGTTTTCATCTTATAAAGTGGACAATCTATACCCATTAAACAACTCCCCATTTTTCCTTCCCCCCAGGCCCTAGCACCCACTATTCAACTTCTGTCTTTATGAATTTGACTATTCTAGGTACTTCATGTAAGTGGGATCATACAGTATTTGTCCTTTTCTGACTGATTTATTTCACATAGCATAATGTCCTTGAGATTCATCTATGTTGTAGTATGTGACAGGATTTCCTTCCTTTTAAGGCTGAATCAAAAGATTTTTATTTTTATTTTTTAAATTTTGTTTATGTATTTTTAGATGAACTCATGGATTTTTATGTATTCCCTATATTTCAGTCCATTACAGTTATTGCTGTTTAAATTGTCCCACCTTTGACAGTGGGAGCTTCCTCAAGATACCCCCTCCCCATCTTCAGTTCTTTTGACACAGCTTGGAGAGCTTCCTTACTTTCTGATACAACAAGAAGTTTCAGATTCATCTTGTGCATTTCTTGCCCCAGCCCTGAGTAGGGCATTTCTTTAAAGAACTCTGGTTCCTTTTAGTATATAAATACCCCAACCTGGGCAGCAACATAGGCTTACTTTTTAACTCTTTCCTAATATCTTAATTTTTAAAATATTGTAAGTAGACCATGGTAAGAGTGTAACAACAACTGCTGTTGAGATGAAGATGTGATCTGTTTCTCTTAACTACATGTCGGAGACTGATCATCTCTGCAGTGTTTCAAAACCGCTGTTGTACTTTAGAATCACCCTGTGAGCCTTAAAAACCCCACGGACCAGGCCGGGCGTGATGGCTCACGCCTATAATCTCAGCACTTTGGGAGGCCGAGGCAGGTAGATTGCTTGAGTCCAGGAGTTTAAGACAAGCCTGGGCAATATGGTGAAAGCCTGCCTCTACTAAAAATGTAAAAATTAGTCAGTCTCATAACCCAGTCTCTAAATAAATAGATTAAAATTTAAAAATAAAATTTAAAAAAAAATCCCACTGGCAGGCCACACCCCAGACCAATTTTACTGGACTCTGTAGGGGTGGCGCCAGGCACCCAGATTGTGCAAAGCTCCTCAGGTTGTTCTGTGTGCAGCAAAAGTTGAGAATACTCATTTAGCAATGAAATAATAACCAAAATTTTTAAAAGTTTTTTAAAAAAATGATACTTATACTCAAAACTCCCTTAGTCCAGAATATGTTGAGTTCCAGACTTTTCTGGATAAACTATCTTCTCCTAACATAATTGAGGCCTTTAAAAATGTAGGAATCTTATAACAAATCTATAGTGAGTGTCCTGTTTCTATTTTATAGACCTGGACAAGCACCAGACTTAAGCAGACCGAGAGCACAGGTGGGTCAGCATGTTGCCACCTTGAAAGAACATGATAATTCTCTCAAAGAAGAGGTAAGTAGCTAAACTATCTGAAGTTTTCCCAATCGCAGATGTGGACCAGAGGGAAAGGTTAGTAATTTTTACTTAAAAAAAAAAAATACATCTCCAGATGTGCAAGTTACTAATTTGAGGAAATGTTATATTTGGGGAAAAAAAAAAAAAAAAAAGATAAGAAAAGTAGTGAGTGAGGTTTTGTGGTTGGTTGGTTTTTGACTTTCTGATCTCAGGCCTTCTGCATAATGTTTTATGTAGGAATTCATTTTCCAAGAAATATCAAGGCATCTTATAACACTCTGGTTTTCCTTGTCCACGCCATGCTTTAGAAATACTGTGTAGTCATTCACGTCAATTCAGCAAATACACATTGATCCATTACTATACACAGATATCAGCCCAGATCCATTAGAGGGAAAGAGACAAATAAAATGTGGCCCCTCCTTCTGGGGTCTGACATCATGGGATGCATGTAACAAGAAAATGGCAAAAATACGGGCTTTCAGGAAAAAGAGCCAAGATAAGACTCCTAGAGAACGCTTAAATGACAGGTTTTTGATGGTATGAGTTGCATGGGGGCAGAAGCGACAAGAAAGGGTTGCCATGAGCCAAAGAACACACTGGGGAACCCAACACATATTCAGGCAACAGAGCCATCCTGAGGCCAAAGCGTGGGCTCAAGTCTGGGGAGCACAAGAGGTAGTTTCCTGCCATGCTCTGCAGCTTCCAGTGCCAGGCCAGGGAGACTGTGTTTAGTTTCGTAGCTTTTGAAAAGCCACTGGAGCTTTTTGAACAGCACTGTAATAGGATTTCTGCAGTGCCTTCATGTTTGGTTTGGGACTGAGACATTGAAGGAGAGAGCCCTGCAGTGGTTCAGGGAAGAGGAAGGAGGGTCCTGATTTGGGAGCTGGTGCCAAGAGAGAGTTTGAGGATGAACAGAAAGTGGAAATGGATGGAGCAAGTTCACAAGCAAATTGTGAAGGGAGGAACCAGAAGCCCAAGTTTAGAGCATGTCCTTTGGCACATTCTGTCCTCATTCCCTAGAAAAGCCACACCCAGGGAAACAGCCGTTCTTCTCCTAGGTTGAACGTCTTGGGAATGTGTCTTGCTTCAAAGCATGTTTTTTCATCCTGATACATAATATAGAATTTTCTGGCTTTGATTCTTTTTAAGGTGTTTTAAAAACTGTTATTACCATGCTCATAGTTCAAGGATTATATATCTGCACCTTCTGGAGACAAGTGTTGCTGCATCTGTCTTAAAGTCACATGCCCACGTAGCTATGCCGTCTAAGCATCTAGCGTTGCCCCTCCAGCCTTCCAGAGCACCTCTAGTCCTACTCAGACACCTCTTTCCTTGCCTCTCCAATTAAGAGAGTAGCAGGACTTTTGTGTTTTAGCATTTCAAACATACATATATTCAGTGATAGGACAGACCCACTAATCCCATGCCCACAACCCAATTCACATGTGTTGTTACCTTTGCACCATATTTGTTTCAGACCCCCTTCTCCTCATCGTCCACCTTTCCCTCATCTTCGAACCCCATTCCCTTCCTCCTCCTTGTGTCCTCCCTCAACCTCACCCACCTCCTCTCTCTTCTGCTCTTTCTCTCTTCTCCTCAAACTTCCTTCCCCTTCCCCTTTGCTTTAGGGGGAAGAAATAAATTATTAAAAAGATAGATACAGCCCCCTGTATGCCTCTTATAGATTTCATGCCCCTTTTCAAAGATAACCTAGATCAATTCCTTCTGTTGATGAATGTAGATCTTTTTTGTTGTTGTTTGTTTTTTCAAGACAGAGTTTTGCTCTGTTGCCCAGTCTGGAGTGCAGTAATGATCTTGGCTCACTGCAATCTCCGCCTCCTGGGTCCAAGCGATTTTCCTGCCTTAGCCATCCAAGTAGCTGGGACTACAGGCACATGCCATCATGCCTGGCTGGTTTTTTTTTTAATTTTCAGTAGAGACAGGGCTTCACCATGTTGGCCAGGCTGGTCTCAAACCGCTGACGTCAGGTGATCTGCCTCCCTTGGCCTCCCAAAGTGCTGGGATTACAGGTGTGAGCCACCGTGCCCAGCCGATGAACGTAGATCTTAAGAAAGATATTGTTTTGGTTTTATTGTTCCTTTGGTTTAGCACTGTCTTATAACACCATTATTTTTTATACTTGTTCACTGCAAGTATATCACATCTCAGGCATTTTAAGGGTAAAATAAGTGTTGATTGGCTGTCTTTTGCTATCTAATCTTTTTTTAATTTTATTTATTTATTTATTTATTTATTTATTTTTTTTTTTTTTGAGACGGAGTTTCGCTCTTGTTACCCAGGCTGGAGTGCAATGGCGCGATCTCGGCTCACCGCAACCTCCGCCTCCTGGGTTCAGGCAATTCTCCTGCCTCAGCCTCCTGAGTAGCTGGGATTACAGGCATGCACCACCATGCCCAGCTAATTTTTTGTATTTTCAGTAGAGACGGGGTTTCACCGTGTTGACCAGGATGGTCTCGATCTCTTGACCTCGTGATCCACCCGCCTCGGCCTCCCAAAGTGCTGGGATTACAGGCTTGAGCCACCACGCCCGGCCTAATCTTTTTTTTTTAAATGGTATTGTTTATATTAGAAAACATGGTCCAAGTCCCAATCACTCAATCTACTCATAATTTTTCCAATAATGGGAGGGGGTGCTGTCCAACTAATAACTAATGAATCAAATTATATTCTGCCTTCATAAAAGATCTTTGTTCATTTTTAAATCACTTTAGTGACAATCATAAAAATTACCAATACATTAATGACAAAATCTAGCCTTAAAAATGGAAGTAAACTGGTAATTTTTCATACAGTTAGGTTGTGGTTGAAGAAATGCACAACCCAAAAGAACAATACTAACAAAACGATGCAAGCAGGGCAAGCTTGTGAACTTAAGGACAAAATGCTTTTGTAAGTCCTAGAACTGTTTTGGTTTACATGTCATCCTTTTTCAATTAGTAAAATAAAGTGTCTTTGAGTGTTTCTGTATCTTGAAACCATGTACACATTTAGTAAATACTAGAGTTAAATCTCTCTCTTTAGATAAAATCTTAAAAGTAAGTGATTTTCAAAGTTTAAAAAAGCTCTACTAGAAACTACTTGGTTAAGAGTCTGATGAAGCTCAGAAATATTTACTTTGATCTCTTGGGTAAATGGCTAATTAAAAAGCCGCATGTAAATGATGTTTACCTGTGGGTCCCTGTGCTGTCAGCGAGTCAATCCCTTCTCTTGAGTAAATACATCATCAAAGCCGCAGAAACTCAGATTATGTCCCCTGGAGACCAGATAAGGTCCACAGTGCCCGCATAACCTATTAGGCAATTACATAATTGAGCTGCATGCTTTTAAATCAGAAAAATTTGTAATTACTTTTTGTAGAGAAAAAATGAGTTGGGTGCTTCATTAAAATACAAAGTGCTTAATGTTACTATTCTCCCAATGGTATCTGTTTCTACCCTGGAGAACTTTGTCACAGCAGAGCAACTTGCTGGTGACACTCATAGAGTAGATCGGGTCCTGCCCTCACCATACACACAGACCAGTTTTATTCACCGGGAAGATGCTTTCCCCAAATGCTGGACTGTTTTCTTGTTCTTATCTCCTGCATACTCATTTGCTGGGTCATATAAATATCTTCCCAATTTAAAAAAAATGCTGCGCAGATAAAATCCCTTCATTCCCTTTAACTTAGAACTTAAGTGATGATGCTTGCAATTCTCTTTAAAGACCAAGAAATTACTTCCAGTGTCCAAAAGGAATATTCTTGAACCTTGAGGAAGAGTCAGTTAAATCTGCATATTAGGGGAAAATATCATTTGCTGTCCACATCCATGATTTTTAATTATTTTACTTTTCTGTGTCTGTGTTAGTAACACTGGTTTGCATATAGAAGGGAATTTAGTTTTATCAGGTGCGTTTGCATTCATTTTCTCTGTGTATTGGTACCACGAATAGCAGAAATTGGATTTCTTTAGAGCTAGCATATGTTTTCTTTTAAAAACAAGCATTAAAAAAATCTTGAAATAGTAAGATAAACAAAAAGAAGAAAATTGGTCATGATCCTACTATTCTGCTATTTATATATAACCCTGTTAACATTATGATGTATGGTTTCTAATATTTAATATATTTATTTGGGAGGCCAAGATGGGCGGATCACCTGAGGTCAGGCGTCGAGACCAGCCTGGGCAACATGGCAGAACTCTGTCTCTACTAAAAATAGAAAAATTAGCCAGGTATGATGGCACGCACCTGTAATCCCAACTATTTGGGAGGCTGAGGCACAAGAATTGCTTGAACCTGGGAGGCAGAGGTTGCAGTGAGCCGAGATTGCGCCACTGTACTCTAGCCTAGGTGACAGAGTGAAACTCCATCTCAAGGAAACAAAAAAAAATTCAGTATGTTGAAAAACATAGGTTGCATTATTTGTACATATCACCTCGTTTTTTTATCCCCATATGCTGCAAGGTGAACTCTTTCATACCATTACATGTTCTATTTACATCATTTCAAATGGCTTTCTGGAGGTCCCCTATCTACTGTCACTTCAGTTATTTACCTGTTGTTCAACATTTGTTTCTAATTTTTCCTCTAGTAAAAAAGTTTCAAAGAGTATCTGTGCAATTCAGATTTTACAAATATCTATAATATTTCCTTAGAATGAATTCCTAGATGTAGAATTATTAGGTCAAAAGGTGGATATAGCTTTCAGGGTTTTGCTATGCATGGCCAGCTCTCACTCTAGAAGGGTCATCAGAGTTACCAGTAATGGATGAAAATATCATTTCTCTGAGTTCTTTATGAAATTAGATACTATCAGCTTTTTTTTTTAGGTTCACCAATTTGAGAGATGAAAATGACATCCAATGTTTTTTTTTTGTTCATTTGACCTTTTTGTTACAATTGAGGTCAAACTTTTTCTCTACCTATTTATTAGCTATTTGTATTTCATTTTTCATAATCGTCAGCTCATGTTCTTTGCTCATTTTTCTATTAGGTTAGTAATATGTTTTCTTATTGACTTGCAAAAACTTTTAAAATATAAATTTGGACATTTTGTTGCAATATTTTTAGCAGTTTAATTTTTTCATGTATTTTTCTTAATGGTGTTTTGGACACAATGTCATTTCCATTAGTATCTTCATCTGTCTGTTTATATATTTGAATATCACAACCATTAAATTTTTGGATATAATTTAAGAGTCAGCCTAGATGATTCTTGGGGTTCTAGACATAGCAAGATTAATACTTAAACTGAATATGGAGGAAAATTCTAGTAGAACTGAGCTAATAATTAAAGGAATAGCACTGTAGGTGTAATTCGTTGAACACTTTATCTGCCGTAATGTCTGAAATATGAAGGTATCAACATCAGTCATTCCACAAGTAGTGTGTGCCCTGACATTTAATTTCCAAGCCCTTTCTCCTGACTCCTGGGAAGGCTGAAAAGTGAGAGGGTGGTTTGTTGGTATTGACTTAGGCTTCAGACTGCTGAGAACAATGAAACAATCTCTAGTTATCTCTTTTGGGCTCCAAATGTACATGATTCAAAGAGAGCCTTTATTAGTAACAGGTAAGTTGGAGCCCATGCATTGTTTATTCATAAGCACTATCAGAAAGCCTGCGGTAAAATTGTTGTCTGATGATATTTTTTCAGAGAATTAGCGCCAATTTGCAGAACCCATTCAGTCCCAGCATGAAATGTAATAAAACAACCTGTTAACTCTTCTCTGAGCTTCTCTGTGGGTTAGTGTCATCAGTCACAGATTGCAAGCTCCTTCATATTGGAGGTTTCCTTAGAAATATGCTTTTCTGCAGTATGGTTTCCACTGAATGCTTACCACTTTCACACCAGTGTGAAATCAAAAAATTGTAACTTGAACCACTGGAAGTCTGGGACTATCTGTATTTTATCCCATTTATGTTTACTACTCAGTACTTATCTCCAGGATTTCTGTTACTTTTTTGATAGAAATGTTTATAAAAGAACATATCTTTTAAGATAATTCTATAGATAATTCATCAAAGATGATAAGCAGGGACAAAGACAAAAAGTAGCCTTTTTTTTTTTTTCCATGTCTCTATTATTAAACACAATTACAGGTATACGCATTTTTAGACTGCATTCTAGCCTGGGAAATAAAGCAACACCCCTGTTCTCTCTCCCTCTTCCTCTTCCTCTTTCTTCCTCTTCTTTATTCTTTTTATTTTTTTTTTCTTTTATTCTTTTCCTTCCTTCCTTCCTTCCTTCCTTCCTTCCTTCCTTCCTTCCTTCCTTCCGTTCTTTCTTTCTTCTTTCTTCCTTTCTTTCTTTCTTCTAAAAAAAAAAAAACAAATACCTACCCAATGTAGCAAGAGTAAACATCATGTGCTAGCTGGGCCAGCAGTGAACAATATTTTTATCACGTAGTGATGTAAACACAGCTTGCTAATCTACATTAAAAATGATTTGATTCTATTGTGATACTTCTATTAAAAAAAAAAGAAATATGCTTTTCTGGAACATCTGCAAACAGTACATCTTGAGAATGTGTTACAGATGTTTTCCTGACTGCAGAAGTTGTTTTTGCCAGGCGCAGTGGCTCACACCTATAATCCCAGCACTTTGGGAGATCAGGGAGCACAGATCACCTGAAGACAGGAGTTTGAGACCAGCCTGGCCAACATGGTGAAACCCCGTGTCTACTAAAAATACAAAAATTAGCCTGGTGTGGTGGCACACGCCTGTAATCCCAGCTACTTGGGAGGCTGAGGCACAAGAATCACTTGAACCTGGGAGGTAGAGGTTGCAGTGAGCTGAGATCACACCACTGCATTCCAGCCTGGGCGAGAGAATGAGAGTCCATCTCAAAAAGAAGTTGTTTTTGACTAAAAATCTGTGACCTATTCTTGTCTATCCTTGTCTGAGGCTACTTTTGTCTTTGTCCCTGCTTATCATCTTTGATGAATTATCTATAGAATTATCTTAAAAGATATGTTCTTTTATAAACATTTCTATCAAAAAAGTAACAGAAATCCTGGAGATAAGTACTGAGTAGTAAACATAAATGGGATAAGATAGTCCCAGACTTCCAGTGGTTCAAGTTACAATTTTTTGATTTCACACTGGTATGAAAGTGATAGGCATTCAGTGGAAACCATACTGCAGATACCCATACGGCAATTATATCTTTCATTTTTAGTATAGTATCCAACAAATTACATGTGAAAATCAACATTTTATAATAAAATAGGCTTTGTCTTACCCATCCGTAGGCTAATGTAAGTGTTCTGAGCAGTTTAAGGTAGGCAAAACTAAGCTATGATGTTCAGAAGGTTAGGTGTGGTAAATACATTTCCAGCTTACAGTTTTTTCAACTTGTGGTGGGTGTATTGGATGTAACTCCTTCATAAAGTCAAGGAGCGTCTGTATACAAAGTAAATTAAACTAGCAGTACAGCGTGCTCACCACATCACTTACCTCACCATGGAAAAGAGGGCTCAGTGTAGAACAGTTAGCAATGGCGGTATTCTTATCAAGCATACAAGGACTCATTGGAAAGATGTTCATGGTAGATTCCAGAAGCAGGTACAGTGCAGTGGTCCTTGTAGGCAATTGGGAGGGGGGGGGCATTGATTGTAACCAGCGTTGGCCTGGGCTTCAAAGGCAGGACCCTATGCCTTCCCCTTAGTCTGCAGAAATGGGGATACTGAGCAGGTCATCCCAACAGAGTTATCACAGTGGAGTGAAATTCAGGGAGTAGTTTCTAGAAACAGAGGAAAAGCCCCTGGTCACTAGAACTGTACCACAGAAAGGTCCTGGCTGCAAGGCTAACTTGACACCAAGTTCTTTGGCCAAGGGGACTAGAACTCCTTAAATTCCCCTAATCAGCTGTTCCAGCCCCTAGGGCAGGCCATGGGCCTAGGAGGTCAGCCAGTCCTAGGGAGAGCAGAAGGCAAGAACTCTGCAGGGATGTCAGGACTAAAGGCAGTTGCTTTGAAGTGTCTGAAACACCAAACATGCAAGGCCAGACCATCCATGCTCTGCTTTAGTGATTCTCCCTGTCAGCGTGTCTTCATCTTCTTTCATGTTAACAAGGAAGGTTATTTTTCCCACCTTGTTCACTGGGTAGTTATGTTGTTACCCCTTCACTCTTGGACTAAAGGTGACCTGTGAACATTTGTCCAGTTCTGCTCTTCATGTTAATTTTAAACTCTCATGTGCATTTCCCACAGTTGGGTTGGGCACTACCTAGTATTTACTGTCATTATCAGATAGCGGTTGGTCACCACCACCACCACCACCACTGAGGTTTCCCCTCCAGCTACCTAAGGAAATCGCCACTTGTCAATAGGAAATGAAAGAAATGTACACTCTGGCAGCAGGATAATGTGATCAGTGGTTATCTACTAAAAGTTTAACTCTTGTTACGAGCATATTTTTATTTCTTGGGGGAAAGTACTGACCTGAAAATCAAGAGACATGGCTACTACAAACCCAGGTCCTGTGAATTGCCCCTTTTTCTCCACCTCTAAAGTTGGCTCTGATAAAAACCTGTGTCCTCATCCTTGCTCAGAATACATGATGTATATAGGTAAGACAATGCCTTTGAAAAAAGATAAGCAATGTGGTGGGTGAGTTCCCCCAGATCCCCAGCCAACTTAGAGGCAAAGTGCAGACCATGTTAGTACTTGATTGAAGATTGGGATTTAGAATAAGGCAGTTATCTTTTTGCCCAATGCATCCTCTTCAGTTACAAATTTTTCTGCAATCTTCTTGTTTAGGGGAAGTGTATGGGTCATTTTTAGGAGGATATGGGTATTGCAAGGTCACATCTTTCCAGATCTCTTTCCCGGTTCAGAGTAGTTCTGTCTGACATGCCTAGAAAATAGGATTCGTGTAATGACAGAATAAATTTTTCCTTCAGAAAGGAGGTCTGAGGCTCTGCCATTTGTATGTATCAAAGGGAGGATAAACCTGCCCAGATTAACAGAGGTAGTCACATTTCATATACATATTTCACAAACAGAAAAACATTTCTGCATTATGTAAGATTCAGCCCTCAAAAAGTGTATTCTTGTGAGGGTAACTTGCAAAGAATTAGATTATAGTAGAAAATAACCAGGTGTTGTTTATCTTGACATTTTAATTTTATTTAAATGTAGGAAACAAATTAAATCCTAAGTAAAGCTTAACTTAAAATTATATTTGAAGGCTATGTCTTTGAGAACAAGGGAAATGTGGCTACAGTTTTTTATTTCTTTGTGCTTTTTTTTTTTTGAAATACTGTAGGCAACAGCATTATTGAGAAAAGCCCTTACAGAAGAGTGTGGCCATAGGTCAACTATTCACAGTAGTGAATCATCTTGCAGCTTGTCATCTATTCTGAATAGCAATAGTGGAGTAAAGGAACCCAAACCTGCTGTATGGCTCAACAGTGTTCCTACAAGGGAACAAGGTAACTATTGTTAAAGTGTGTGTCCACAGCAAAAAGGCATTCAGGATCATCACCTTTCTTGAGGTATACCTATAGACTATCACTGACTAGAGAATACCTCTGATTTTAATATGCATAATATGTTATTTGTTTTATACCACCTTCCAATAAATACGTATGTTCTCCTTTAGTCTAACAGGAATGGGAAATCTAACTGTAACTCTGTAGGTCTAGTGAATTTCTAATAAAATAAGTATGAAGAAATTAGGAAATCTTAACAAAGCTAATCACTTGGCAGTAGATAATTTTTTTCCCACAAAGATGAAGATGATTCCATAAAATACTGTGAAGTTTTTGATATCTCTTAGTAGAATTTACTCATAATTGTAAACATACCTTTTAGTTATAGTAGAACCTTTTCAGTGTCCGAACAGTTGATTAAGAATCAATGAATTTATGCCCCCAAAATTTAATGACCAATTTTGAGTACCCAGAAACTGTGATTATTTTAGCATTACTGCTAAGACATGCCATTTAACTGCTTTAATGGTTTTCCAAGACAGCTATGAATGCCTCAGGAATTGCTCGAGTTGATGTACAAGTGCAGGATGTGAGACTCACTTATTTTATGTCTCACCCAAATTTGATAGATGTCAGGGCAAATTATTTTGCATGAAAGCAACATAGAGTACCTTAATTTAATTTTATTTTTAAATTTTCATTTATGAGATACCTTAATTTTAGAATAGGTTTCCTTTTAGGAACAGTATTATTTCAGACAAGAAATACATTAACAACAACAAAAAAAGTGAACATAAAAGGAATGGCAATTAAACATCCAAAGGATCTATTTCTTAACTTTGAAATATATTTTTATTACTATACATTCAATTTTTAGAAGTTTCAAGTGGCTGTGGAGACAAGAGCAAGAAAGAAAATGTGGCTGCAGATGTCCCAATCACAGGTAAAGCCATGGTTGTATAAGAGTTTCAAACACAAAATTTAGCATTTTTATATAATCAGAACATTTTTGGTTAGTGGTTTTTGGACCCCACTAAGAGCAAGTATATTCAGCTACTGCATGCTGGAGCAGGAGATTAATCATAAGGGCAGAACGTAAATGCTTATGTTAACATAAACTAAGGTGGAAAATCACCGTGTCTATTGAATTCTTCCTCACCATGTTATATATTTACATCTGTAACATCCTCCAGCACGCACCCTTTCAGCACCTGCGTCTGTGTGAAAAGGTCCATCTCCCTGGGGAACACCCAGTCATTACATAGCAAACTATAGATGTGTCTGATTTTATTCTTTTTTTTCCTGTTGTAATTGAATATGTATATTAGAATAAGAGCAGGAAATTTTTTTTAAAATGCCAGATAGGAAGCTTGCGTTTGCCTCAGTTACAAAGCCTGTCTGATAATTTAAAAATTGTACCAATCAGGCTTCATCAAGACCTATTAAGATTTCTGCACATGTATTAGGCTTTTTTAGGTGGAATCTGAATGATATCATTATTTTTTTTCTTTTTAGAATAGCAACAGCAGCAATTAGTATTCTGTACAGAGTTCTATTTGTCATACATCTGAATTTACTAGTACCTTATTTTGTAAAGTGGTGTACTACTTCATTATAAATTCAAAGGTTTGACTTTAAATATTTATACAAGTAAATACACCATTGCACCAAGGTACTGAGGCATGCATCTGCATATGTGGTAGTTTTGTTTTTGTTTATAAGCAGAAAAGAATGACTTGCTTTTATGGCAGTGCAGTTCCTGGCATGATGATTAATTTTTTAAACTCATGTTTCTGTGATGAACTCTGGTTTTGAAAATGGAGCTTATGGTGGAACAATTATTGTGTATATTATGCATCCAGATAATATTTCACTCCAAAATGCAGGTGTTTTTTTATAATTTTAAACATTTTCCCCAATGATATGTTTATTGTGTTTTTAGTTTTCATTTTCAGAAAAATCTGGTATGGTTCCCTGTTATTTTTATTAATAGAAATATAGATGATCCCAAACTACAGATAACCAAGAAGTCATTTGGATGCTTTTCCCTTGCATTTACTTTTGGATGCAGAAGTATCTAATGGCCTTTGAATTTATTTCAGTTAAAATTATAAAAGCTTATTGAGGCAAAACCAGGAAATGACCTAGTTGTTCATTCTTCTCTTTTCACTATTCTTTATAATCATCCCTTGCTGGGAGCAGTTGACTCTCCCCAAAGGTAATGCAAATGTATTTTCTCATAGACTTTCTTTATAAGAAAACCGATAGTTAAGTACCAGGGTTTCAAATCCTCCATTATGCAGAAAGATGTGCAATATGCCTAGAAGCAACCTGGCTATTTGCCATTAAGATTTTAAAAGAAATTGTAATTCTAACAACCTGCTATTGATTAATCAATAGTTGGCAGTTTTTAAAAAAATGCATTGTGCCTATTTTGTGCCAAAATATTAGACATAAAGAAAACCTTTGGAAATTAAAAAAAAAAGGCTTAGCAAAGCCGTATACTTTGTTAAAGTGTTGCTGTTCTGTCCTTGCCAGTGCACTCTCCCCACCCAGGGACCTCCCATGAAATTCATGTTTGAGGGCCTCATGCACCTTGGCACTACTAATACAGTTGCTTTGTCCATCATTGTGGCTACTTTGTTCTCTAAGTTCTTGACTATCATCCCTTTATTAAATGTTTGTGACTTTGTCATAACTATTTGGGAGATTTGGCTTTTGGTAGAGTAAAGCAAGTACGTAGTTTAAGATAGAGTCTGCCTGCCTCTTTATAATAGTTCTGTTGGAGTTTCCTGTTTGTGTGGGTGCATGCTGGTTGTGTATGTATGGGCTGCATTCCTTCTAGAATATTCCAAAGAAAAGAAATGTTGCTGGGGGTTGAGGAAATGTAGCAATTGGGCTGGGGCTTTGGGACGAGCCATCATTGTCAGCTCTTTTACTCCTTGCTGTTTCTCCACCCTCTCTGAGCCTCTGTATTGGGAAAGCAGACATACTGCCCAATAGAATTATCTTAAAGTTTCAATGAAATCATTTGTGAAAGTGCCAAGCAGATACTAGACAGTCAATTTTATCTGTGATGTGTAATAATATTCATGTGAACATTGTTAGAGTTCTTGGTCTTCTGTGCTGGCCCCCACAATCCCCAGCATTTCCATACCAGCTATGAGGAGCCTCACAAAGCAAACTGAAAGAGGAACAGAAGTAGAGAGAATGAGGTTGCAGCAAGACAGAAGTGCCGTCCCGAGATGAACCCCCAGAAGAGTGGACACTTCCAGTCTGTTCTTGTGGACCTGCATACCTTCCCTGAGTTGTGGTAACCACTTGGGACCAGGACCCACACAAGCACAGTGCTGCTGCAATACCTGCAAGACGGTACTTCCCTTAGTTTCTGCAAGAAATTGCTACTTGAGAACACAATTGAGATTCAAATCCAGAAGGATGTTTACGTTATCAAAAAGGAATCTCAAGGAGAGTTTGATGATACTTTTCCAACTTCCACTTAGTCCCATGCGGAAATCGGTTGAGAAAAATCCCAAACAGCTGCCGAAGTACTCCTGAAGATCTCATTAGTCAAGGCCCAGGCATCTCTGCCTGGGAGTGCCCCTGTGTCCTTAGTAACCCCATGCACTCACAGTGGAAGACGTTGTAGGGTACCAGCTGGCAGACCTCCCCTGATGTGTGTGCTGCCCCACAAGTATTGATGAGCTAATGCAGCATTTCCCAAAATGTGTTCTTTGCAATGCTCCACTCAGAAAATACATCAATTAACACATATTTTGTTGTCAAGCCCTGTGTGATCCTTCTCTCTCTCTGCAGTATGCATAATGCATAGAAGCATAGTGAAGACTCGGAAAACTTTCAGCAAAGGAATTGTTTAGAAGTGTGATCCTAGAGTTTAAGATAACTTATTTTTTTGATAATGGAATTCTTCCTAACATCCAACAGAATTAATGATCTGTGGAGCATGCTTTGTAAAATATACACACATATATGTGGAACACTTTTTAAAGCAGTGAGTCCAGTGGGGGCACCAGCTTTCTCAATACACGAAAATTATCTTCAACATTTTCCTGTGGCTTCATTTTGTGGGAAGCTCCTTTGTGGGTGAGATTGCTTTGTAATGAGATTTGGGGCTACTTTAGTGTAACTACACCCAGATGTTATGACTGACAGCTGCTTGTTACTGCTTTTCCTTGAATTGACGAGGAGGTTACAATAGTAACTAAAGTAACTAAAGGTGCCCAGAGGTACTGTTCTTCAGTGTGGGGTCCTTCTGTGTGTCTTTACTTGCTTTTTAGCCATTTCAGAAGATGTATAAGAGAAGACGTGGCTGGGGTGAAATCTGGGAAGTCACAGGAGGTTGGGGGTGGAAAGCTGTGAAGCCATACCATTATCAGAATGAGGGGGTCCTGGGGATGTTTAACCTGGGAAGTGCACAGTAGCTCTTTAAATATTTGAGGAGCTGCCATATACCAGGCAGAATATTTATTGAGCTTAATTATAGAGAGTAGCTCAGTAACAAAACAACTTTCTAGCTCTTCATTTCAGCAAAACCAAGATCAGTACCTTCCAGGTGTGAGTGCTTAAACCATGACAGGAACCATGACTTTTTTTTTTGAGACAGGGTCAGGGTTTTGCTCTGTTGCCCAGGTTGGAGTGTACTGGTGTGATCACAGCTCATTGCGGCCTCCATCTCCTGGGCTCAAGTGATCTTCCTTCCTCAGCCTCCCAAGTAGCTGGGATTGCAGGCATGAACCACCATGCCTGGCTAATTTTTGTATTTTTTATAGAGATGGGATTTCACCAGTCTGGTCTCGAACTTCCGCTCAAGCAGTCCGCCCGCCTTGGCCTCCCCAAATTCTGGGATTATAGGTGTGAGCTACCTTGCCTGGCCCTGTGACTTGCTAAAAGAGGCATTTTGGAAGGAATTCTTGTTTCTGTGACCCCTGACATCCCTTCTAATGCCAAGGGACTATGCTTCTGACTCTGTGCTAAATGGAATACAGTGTGGCAGCATTCTCGTATCTTCATTTCCTTTCTCATTTGCTCATCACCCCAAATGGAGGTTATCTTGGCCGAGGGGCTCCTCCTTAAAGAGTCAGCTGTCACTTTGAAGACATCTGCCTTGTTAATCATTATGGAGCATGTGAGTTTTCTGTGTTGAGATTTACATAGAAACTCTCCTGGACACACACTGCTGCCCCAACTACACACACAAAGTCAATATTCCATAGCCTGTATGATCTGTTGTTGTGAATATAATCTACCTCTTTTGTTAGTCTAGTTGTTGCTTACTAAAGAATCTGGTGGAAATCAAAGATGAATTTTTATATCTCTAAATGTATGGTTTTCTGTATGTAATAAGTAGTATATAATTAGATGTATTGATATGATATATATTAGTTATATGTTATATATAATCAGATATAAAATCCTTAATTGTATTAGTTAATATAATTAATACTTTTACTTGGGCTGAATCCTGGGATACCAGGGACTACAAAAGATGGGATCCCTGCCCTCACCAAGCCTCCCTCATCTCTAACCTTCACAACAGTCCTATAGGGTAAACATTAGCACTCACCCTACAAGTGCTCAAATAAACTTAGAAAAGTGCCTGCTCAAGGCCGTGTAGCTAGTGTGTTAACTTCTTCCATTTCACTGCCCTACCTCTTTTATTTATTTATTTATTTATTTATTTATATTTTTTTAGACAGCCTCACTCTATCACCCAGACTGGATTGTGGTGGCATGATCTCGGCTCACTGCAACCTCTGCCCCCTGGGTTTAAGCAATTCTCATGCGGCACCCTCCTGAGTAGCTGGAATTACAGGTGTGTTCCACCATGCCTGGCTAATTTTGTATTCTTGGCAGAGATGGTTTTGCCCTGTTGGCCAGGCTGGTCTCAAACTCCTGGCCTCAAGAGATCCACCCACCTTGGCCTCCCAAAGTGCTGGGATTACAGGCATGAGCCACCATGCCTGGCCTACCCTGCCTCTTTTATTTTACCAAAAAGACAAATGCATCAGGATATCAGGATCAATTAAACATCAATGTACATTATAACAGAAGATGAGCATTGCAAGGCTGCTTCTGAGAGTAATGATAAAGATTGCCTTTTTTTTCTCTTGGGTTAGGCCTGGAGAGGTGGGCAGCTTGCAAGGATTTTCAAATGCAGCTTCTCCCAAGAGGAATGCCTTTTATAAAATAGGGCAAACCTGAGCCCAGCTGGGCTGTTGGGAAGTCAGTTTCCTGAAGCTCTCAGACCATGAGGAAAGTGATACTTGTCTAGATTGGGAGAGAAAGTCTGTCTTTTGAACTACTTATGTCTCCAAAGTGAAAATTCCCCACATTGACAATTTTGTTTGTATTCACACTAAAATTTACCTTTCAGCATTAAGTGAGTTTTTATTTCAGCAGATGATGCAGCTATGCTAAATGTCATAAAAATTCAGCACCTAGCACAGTATCTGACGCAGAGTGGGCACTTAATTTGTCAAATGAATAAAAATAGGGATATTAAGGAATTTTCTTAAATGCTTGTTGATTCAGGACAGAATGCTCTCTCTTTCCATCATTCACTCCACCAATACTTTTCCCACCCCACGTGCCCATCCTGGCAAAACTAGTCTCCTTAAGCTCCATGTGAAAAGGGCTCTCAGCTTTTATCTCAAGAAGATTAAGCCTCTAAGAATGTCCATTCAGCCTCTCATTCTTTTGACACCAATTCTCTTGGTCAAGCTGTGTTGAAAGTAGTTCCCTGACTGTGCCATTCCTCATGGATATTCTTTGGCAAGCTGAAATATGCAAGGTAATGCTGAGACATCCATTTAGAATCTTTCCAGGAGGTCAGCATAGATTTAGAGGGTGCCACTTGGAGTTCTAGGCAGTGCTTCTCAAAACATGATTGCTTGAGTTTGACGTCAATTTGGAAAGGGGCTGGAAAGATATAAGTGGCTGGGTTGTCACTGGTGACTGGATTTATCCTGAGAGGAAAGCACAGTGGTATAACACTGCAAGTACTGAGGCTTTACCAAGAATGTGCTTCACCTGTCCTGTCCCAGAAGCACTTCCCTGACAAGAATCAGTCAAAGCATGTTACCCGTCGTCCCTGAGACAGGGAAGCCAGGCTTTTGTAAAACCAGAGGAATGCACCATATGTTGCTGGATTGTCCATTGAAAGTCCACGTGGCCGTTTCTCTGCCAGGGGTCAGCCTGCTGGGGCTTCACCCACGGTGCCTGCTGCCTGCTACCTGCAGTAGCGAAACATTCCTCATTATATTGCAGGGCAGTGCTGTTTATTTAACATGGTCATTAAAGGATAAAAGGTACCTTTCTAAAGGGTCTTCCTGACTGGATGCTTCTACGTTCAAGGAGATGAACTCATAAATGCCAAGAGAAATTCTCCCCAGTGGTTCATTGTAGAATCCCATGTAGACTTTTAGAGCATACCCGTGCCCCAGCCATACCCTTGGCAAACTATTTCTGTACCTCTGGGGGTGGGACCCAGGCATAACTACTTTATAACACATCCAGGTGAATTCTTAGGTTTGAGAACTGTGGAGCTGGGGTCCTGGTTCAGAAGAGCCCTTGTAGGGTCCTGTTGTGGAGCTCCCTCATTTTACATAGGAGACTAAGAGAGAAATGAAATCCAGCTTTAAATATTTTAATAAATCGGGGATTGGAGTGTATTATTTTCCTAGGGCTGTTAGAACAAAGTATCACAAACTTAAAACAACAGAAGTGCACTCTTTCACAGTTGTGAGAGCTAGAAGTCTGAAATCCAGGTGTCAGCAGAGCTCTTGCCTCTGAATATGCTAGCTGGTGGCTCCTGGCTTGCGGGAGTGTAAGCCCCATCTCTGCCTTTGTCTGCACTTGGCCTTCTCTTCTGTGTCTCTGTGTCTGCTCTTCTTCTTAAAAGGACACCAGAAGTTGGACTTAGGGCCCACTGTAAATACAGAATTATTTCATCTTGAGAACCTTTATTAATATATGTGTAAAGAACCTATTTCCAAATAAGGTCACATTCTGACGTTCTGGGAGGCCATGAGTTTGTCGGGTTGAGGGGAACAGCACTATTTAACTACAGGGAATACGGACTTCTTCATATTTTACATTTTTAGCATCCAGTTCATCTTGTACAGTAATTATTCTGGAACCTACTATAAACAATGGTAAAGATAATATTGTCATTGTTTCTAATTTCTCTCATTAAATAAATTATTAAGTACAAATGGCTAAAAAATACTGTTTTTTAAAAATCTATTTAATTATATCAATAAAATACAGCTTTTTGATTAAGATTACTCAAGCTTTGAAAAGTCAAAGGTTTCATGAGGTTGAGAGTTGAAAATTGACCTCTCATGACTGAACAGTGTTAAATGGCCAGCACTGTGGTTGTGTATGTAGGAAGTAATACCAGCAAAAGTGTTTCAGCTCATTTGGGGAATGTTGGTTAAAGGTCAGTTTCAAGTCTGAAATTTGTTTTCAGGTTTAATTGTTAAGTGCCCCATAGAAATTAATTTGTAATATAGATCTCTGTTTTCTGAAGCAGCGCCAGGCAACCCGTGTGATTTAGGCTGGTCTCTTCTCGTGCATCAGCCCTCTTCCTAGGAGTACAGAGAACAGCCTTGGCAATAGAATTTGCAGGTCCAGGTCTACTGGTGGAGTGGAGTTTGTTGCAGAAAGTCTGGATGTGAAAAGTGATTCTTGTTATGGACCCAAATTTGTGTATCTTCCTGCCTTTTTAAAAAAAAATTCCTAAATATAGATGACTTTTCTATATTTTGAGAATTGCAAAAGCAACCATATCTTTTCTCTCTCTCTCTCTTTTTTTTTTTTCCCCCAGAAACAAAGTCTTGCTCTGTCACCCAAGCTGGAGTGCAATGGTGCTATCTTGGCTCCCTGCAACCTCCACCTCCAGGGTTTAAGCGATTGTCGTGCCTCAGCCTCCTGAGTAGCTGGGATTACAGGCGCCTGCTACCATGCCTGGCTAATTTTTGTATTTTTATATTTGTAGCAGAGATGGTGTTTCACTATGTTGGCCAGGCTGGCCTTGAACTCCTGACCTCAAGTGATCCACCCACCTTGGCCTCCCAAAATGCTAGGATTACAGGCATGAGCCACTGGCCCTATCTCCATTTTTTTTTTTTTTTTTTTGAGATGGAGTTTCATTCTTGTTGCCCAGGCTGGAGTGCAATGGCATTTGGCTCACCGCAACCTCTGCCTCCTGGGTTCAAGTGATTCTCCTGCATCAGCCTGCCGAGTAGCTAGGATTACAGGCATGTGCAACCATGCCCGGCTAATTTTTGTATTTTTAGTAGAGACAGTGTTTCACCATGTTGGTCAAGCTGGTCTTGAGCTCCCAACCTCGGGTGATCCTCCCACCTCAGCCTCCCAGAGTGCTGGGATGACAGGCGTGAGCCACAGCGCCCGGCCCTTATTTTTATTTAAGCAGATTACTAGGCAAATGATTTCTGGATTTTCAATGATAATATTTACCTTTAGAACTAACTTAAGAAATATATCTCACAATTTTTATTTTATTTTGCAAAAATGACCAAGTTTGTTGTGTCAGCAACACATCTAGTACAACATGAAAAACACGTAAGTGTAGAACACATGTGAAAAGTAACAAGGCTGGAAAACTCAGTGGACAGAGAATATTTTCCAGAAAATGACTTGAGTTTTGCCCTGTCAGCAACACATCTAGTACAATATGAAAAAACACGTAAGTGTAGAAATATGTGAAAAGTAAAAACTCAGTAGACAGAGAATATTTTCCAGATTTCATTTTAACTTCATATAGAAATAGCAGTTATCCTCCCTTACTCAAACATGCCCCGTTCTCTGTCAGTTCAAGGTCAGTTTTTTAGCCGTAGTGACAGTATTGTTTGCATCTCCCTTTGTTATTTTTTTTCCGGGCCCAACTCTTCTTTTTTTCATCAAGGATTTCTGAAAAAGCAATGGGCAAATTCCCTGCCTCCAAGATACCCCTTAGAGACTGGTGAACCACGTGTTTGTCTGGCTCTTGTAATGGGGTGTTAAAAGCACTTGTTCATCAGATATTTTCTTTTTATTTGTAGATTTAGAAGTATTTTAGCAGGTGTACATTTGCATATAAAAGAGAAAAAAGATAAGAAGTTGAGGCTTTCTCTTTCTTCTCTCAACATCATCTCTCTCTCACCTCTCTTTGTTCAGCATGTTTTCACTTTCTTTCTCTCACCGTTTCTATTTTCTAGACACAAAACACATATCAAAAAATAAACAGTCTCAGGGATCCTTCAGCATTTTGCAGGAAGATGATTGGGTTCAGGCAGCTTATGTAACAAAGTAGAGGAAAATACATTTATCTCATGTCATCAGTCAGGAGTTAATAGACAAGGATAGATTTTCACCTTCTGGAGCTATAGACTGCATGGGATGGCCCTCCTTGTCTTGCCTTACATTTTAAACTGCAATATTTTCTGGTTTTTAAACTAAATCTAGGCACTGATTTGAGTATATAATTGATGCTTGAACAAAAGATTCAGAACTGAAGGCTTGAACATGCGTGTGTGTGTTTGTTTCTGTGTGTATCAGAATATTCCAACCAAAAATAATTCTATTCTTTAGAAATGTTTGTTTTATTGAAACATTTTTACTACTCAATGTTTTCTGAGTGTTTTAGGCTAGGAAGTGTTTCCCTGGAGTTCTAAGTGAGGCTAGAAAGTGAAGCCTTTAAAGCAGCCACCCAGTCCTCAAATTTTCAGACTTACAGTTTACTTGCAGTTGAAAAAACTAAATTCTTTTCCCCTTGGACATATATCAACTTTGTCCCTACCTTGTTTATAACAGACTAACTTGAACTTCTAGATTGATTACTTTTGCTTCTTTATTTGTTCGTTCATTTAATAACTATGAATTTGCAGAGCGGCAACAAAGTGCAGCTTTTAACTGCTTGGTTCATCACTGTCTTTCCTCCTTCTAAAAAATCCTGGGCCTGAATTGCCACAAACCTTAAAGAGTGTCCATAGCTTTACACTCTTGCTTGATGAAGTTAGCATCCTGGCCAAGTCTTCTGGGCTGTTTCAGGAGGATGTCTGATTTGTTTGAGAACTTCTAGCAAAAAGTACCCTCTTCCCGCCATAGTTTGAAACCTGATCTGTTTGATACAGACAGCTCCTTAAAAATCTTCATACAGCTGATGCCTCCCTGGATAACGTATTCCAACAACCCTTTCAACAAGAAAGCTTTTCCTAACATCTAACTTGTATTCTTGGCTGCAGTTTTTCCCTAAGTATTCTTGTACCACTTTCAGTGAACACAAAAAGTTGCTCACTACCATCTAGTTTTGAGGCTACAAATATGTTCTGTTTTGTCTGTGCAGTGTTTTATTTTTAAAAAGAAGAAAGAAAAGGCAGAAGTCTGGCAAGACCAGGCCCACTTTCCCACCAGGCAGCAACTGGCTGGAGCCAAGGAGCAGCTGTGCTCTGTGGACAGGTCATGTGCCTCCCTGCCTGCTGCAAGGCAGGCCCTTCCTGCCGCTCCTGCCTGGCCATAGTCACTTAGTGGAGGTACCTGCTTGGCCCCAGAGGCATCTGCATCCACAATGCCCACCCTGTCCAGTCCGTTTGCAATACCTGTCCTTGAACCTTCCTTCCCTTCTCCAACCTTGTTCTATGCAGGCTATGCATCCTTTAACCACTTCTAATTTGTTTTAACCAGCCCTATTAATTTTGTTTTTCCTATGTGGATAATCTTCTGGTCTTTCATAAATAGTTTTGTGCAACAATTCTGACTAAATAGAGGTGTGATGCATGCTGTGGGGAAAACGACTTCAGCTCTGATGCATCTGATCCTCAATCAGACGGCAGCAGTGCTGGGTGCTCTGCCCTCTCCAGCTGCTTTGATGTCTGTGGTCCTGCCTCAGTGGTTGTCATTCCTCCAGGTGAATACACTTCATCTTTGTTCCCTTTAAACTTCACTTTGCCTTTAAGCAATTGGAGGGGAGTGCACACTGGGATTGGGGGCGAGAGATATGCCCAACAGTCCTCAGCCTGATCTTGCCACCCCTTTATGACTCATGTCAGGATAAAAACTATCCAGGTGGGCTTCAGTGACTGTGCTTGGAGAAGGGCCACAAAGGCTGAAGGATGAAACACTGGTGAGGAGTGTGGTTGGGAAGGGGTGGGCTCTGGTTGAATGGGGCGGGAGGGTGAGCCATCACAGGTTGGGTGGTCAGCCAAAAGCCATGGAGCGAAAGCCCGATTACAGAGCCCACACTCTTCAGTAAGGAAGGGAGGGGTACCAGAATGGAAAATGTGGAGCATAGAAAGGGCCCATCTTTTCCAGAGTATCAAAATGGTCCCTTGTTGCTATAAGTGATTTCACTTCACATTGGTAATTTCCTCCCTTGCTTACCTCAAACCAGTAATATTATCAGTCCTTCTTTTTTTTTGAGACGGAGTTTCGCTCTTGTTACCCAGGCTGGAGTGCAATGGCGCGATCTCGGCTCACTGCAACCTCCGCCTTCTGGGTTCAGGCAATTCTCCTGCCTTAGCCTCCTGAGTAGCTGGGATTACAGGCACGCGCCACCATGCCCAGCTAATTTTTTGTAGTTTTAGTAGAGACGGGGTTTCACCATGTTGACCAGGATGGTCTCGATCTCTTGACCTCGTGATCCACCCGCCTCGGCCTCCCAAAGTGCTGGGATTACAGGTGTGAGCCACCGCGCCCGGCCTTATTATCAGTCCTTCTTCTGTTTGGGCAGAATGCGTAATCCCTCCCAAATCTGAAATTACCTCAAGACTACTAGCTTGATATTTCTGACAGAAATCCTCTTCTGATTGCCAATGACACATTTTCCTGGTTTCTGAGAAGCAGGAGAGCCATCACTGGAGTCAAGTGATTTACCTTCAGACAAAGGACAAGAGAACTTGCAGTGTGCAGCTCCAGCTTCCAGTGGCCAGGAGGCTTTGTTGATCAAGAAGCTGCTCCTTTTTTTTTTTTTTTTTTTTTTTAATTTTCATCTTTGCTCTCTTTTCCTTGATGAAATAAGTTTAATTGAATGCAGAAATAATATATGGTAATTAAGATCTGGACTTGTATCCTGAGAGCTGAAAAACTTTTTGGTTGATTTTTATAAAATAAAAATGAAACAGGGCACTTTTACCTCTTTTACACTGATTCTTTACCTTTAGAATTCAGACACTCTGTTTTTGATTTTGTTAACATTGTCCCTCTTTCACAGTTACCTCACAGTGTAGTTGAAGTAACGCGGATGTAAAGACTAGCCAGAGGGCATCATGACACCATCCCATCGGAGCCATCCTAGGACAATGTGACCAGCCTCATCAGGAAATACTTTTGTCCCAGCCCCCACCCCTCCTGCCCACGCACACAAACACACATTACACAAAACAGTACTTTCCCCTCTGTATGCACTATCTGATGTTTTCTTTGTTAGATTTTTCAAAATACTAGTTTCAACGACCTAAACTGATTTCACAATCCAGCAAGTGTTACCTTAGAATTTTTTATCTTCAGAGCGAAGAATCCCTGATCTGTACATATTTTAATTACGTAGTATTTAATATTCCAAAGTATAATGCTCATCTTAAGTACTCGTAATAAGGGTCTCACGGTTAAGTTCTTAAATGAAGCCAGCAAAAGCAGAAATGCAACCTATTGCCAGCCCCTGACGTTGACAGTGGGACTCTTTGTGCCACATTGAAGATGTAGACATAGATCCTATTTTGTTATGTCTGTGCTGAAACTCTGATTCTCCATTCTCCATTTCATCTAGGTGCCCTTGAAACTTAGAGTAATGGGGAAGGTCGTGTCACTCAGGTTCTTTACATATTTTTGTTTACTGTTTTTCCCACGTCTTCCTCAATTTCATCTACAGCAGATGCCATTAGAAGCCCTGCATAGCCAAGGGCATCCTATGAACATGAGCAGGTGCAGGCTGCTGCTGATCCTTGTGAACACCTGGCTTTGCTGTCTGCAAACTCACTCTCACTCCTTCCCCATGCAAGAATTGGTTAGATTTCCTCAGCTGTGGGACTCTGAGCTCATCCAGCTGTCACCATCCTTCCTGACCCTCTCCCCATTCCCCCAGCCCTGTGCCAGAGCCCCTGCACTCAAATGTGAGAGTCCAAGAGCCGGAGGAAAGAGTGTTTCTGAGTAACCTGACCACTTAGAAAGACTGGCTCTCTCTTCTGGTTCATTCCAGTAGCTGCCTCTACAAGGCCCAGAGGGAAGAGAAACTACTTTACTGTGATAGTGAACCTATCCACAGATCCACTCAAAACAATGACTAGAATTTGGCTGCCTCAGATAAACTCATACTACTTGTCTTTGAGTCCTGAAACTTGGGTTCAACTAAATTGTTTTTGGTTTGTTTTCAGAATGTCTAAAAAGCGACAGTTCAGAAAAAAATAATTTGCATGCATTTGAGAAGTGTTAATCTCATAGGAAGAATTTAAGAAGCTTCTTTCTGGGCAGTAAAAAATGTAGTGTTTTTGTGTTTTTCTTTAATCAATAGAAACAGAAGCCTACCAGTTGCTGAAGAAGGCTACCCTTCAGGATAATACAAATCAAACTGAAAGCAGGTTTCAAAAGGCAGATGCTCCTGTGTCACACTTGTCAGGTAAGTAAGGGCATATGGCAGTGTCCAGGGGACCAAAGTGGCAAGGCAGGGCTGTGTTCAGGGAAGGGTGGTTATTCTTTGAAGGTTTCTGAAGTTTGCTCTGTAATGAGCTGTCAGCAGGTCAGAATGAGCTAGTACTTTTCTATTCTTAGCAAATGGACGTGTGGGAAAGCCCTTTTGTTGTGTCCTAGACATGTGCTGGCCAGCATGGCAATGGCCCTCCCAGGCCCTGGATTCTGCCAGGCGTGTCATGATAGTGACTTGTCACCAGTGACCCTGAGAAGACACACCCAAATTCCTTCTTTTCCCCATTGCTGCCAGTTTCTTAGTCATTCAGTGGGCAGTGTTGTGTTGGGCTGCTTTCCCTCACCAGAATGTTGGAAGAGTTTTTTTTACTAAAAAGAACTCCTTTGAGATCTTTTACTAAAAGGTGTATAAATCCCAGGAAAGCTAAATTTTAATTATTTAGGTATTTATGTATGTATGTGTGTATTTATTATTTTTGAGGCAGGGTCTTGCTCTGTCTCTCAGGCTAGAGTGCAGTGGCATGATCATGGCTCATGAAGCCTCAACCTCCCAGGCTCAAGCAGTCTTCCCACCTCAGTCTCCCATGTAGCTGCGACTACAGGTGCGCACCACCACACTCAGCTAACTTTTGTATTTTTTTTTTTTTAATAGAGATAGGGTTTTGCCATGTTGCTCAGGCTGGTCTTGAACTCCTAGACTCAAGCAATCCACCTGCCTTGGTCTCCCAAAGTGTTGGGATTACAGGTGTGAGCCACCATGCCTAGCCAGGAAAGCTAAATTTTAAACTTGATTATAGTTCCTTCCATCTAGGATTTTGGTTTAATTGTAATTTTGGTTGTTATACTTTGTTATTGTTTATCTGTTATTTTCAGTGATTTTCCTTTCATTATACCGGTTTTTAAAGTATAAATCACCTTAACGTCCTCTGTGAGAGTAAATGGATTAATACAGGAGGAAATGAACATTAATGACTTTCTTAGCTACCATGCCATTATTTCACCTAGCAGAATGAACAGTGGTTTCTAAATACCATATAATTCCCACTCCATATTCAGATTTCCCAGTTGTCTCAAGGATGTCTTCTTTAGCCAAGTACAGTGGCTTATGCCTATAATCCCAGCATTTTGGGAGGCCAGGATGTGAGGGTTGCTTGAGGCCAGGAGTTTGAGACCACCCTGGGCAGTATAGCAAGACACTGTTTTTACCAAAAAATTTAAAAATTAGCCATACATGTTAGTGTGTTCCTGTAGTCCCAGCTACTCAAGAAGCTAAGGCAAAAGGATCACTTGGGCCCAGAAGTTTGAGGCTGTAGCGAGCTATGACCACACCACTGCACTGGGCAGCAGAGCAAGACCCTATCTAAAAAAGAAAACAAAAAAATGTCTTCTTCAGACACATTTTTGAGAGACATACTTAGGGTGCATCAGACTTAGCTGTCTGTGTTTGGAGAGCTGTTTCCTGGATAATACTAGTGGTGGAGTCAGGTGCGGCAAAATCCAGTTCTTTTGGTGGTTTTGAAGATTTGGTGACCCACTGCACGTTAAGTGCCCAGCACAGTGTCTGATAGTGAAAAGCCCCCTAGGAGAGCCGGCCATTGTGGTGGTAGTGGTGATTTGAACTCTGCAAACATAAGACATTGTAGTTTGTTAGGTATAAAACAGGGCCTTTGGCCGAGTGTGATGGCTCATGCCTGTAATCCCAGCACTTTGGAAGGCCAAGGCGGGTAGATCACAAGGTCAGGAGTTCAAGACCAGCCTGACCAAAATGGTGAAACCTCGTCTTTACTAAAAATACAAAAATTAGCTGGGCATGGTGATGGACACCTGTGATCTCAGCTACTCAGGATGCTGAGACAGATAATTGCTTGAACCCGGGCGGCGGAGGTTGTAGTGAGCCAAGATTGCGCCACTACACTCTAGCCTGGGTGACAGAATGAGACTCCATCTCAAAAAAAAAAAAAAACAAAAAAACAACAGGGTCTCTGTCCTGCTGGAGATTGTCATCACTTGCAAACTCTTTAACTGTTTGCTTTCCATGACATTCTTCACATTTGAGTCATGGAATTTGAATCTAGAGAGATATTAGAATGCAGCCAACCCCCCCATTTCACAAACCAAGCCCCAGGAGAGTAACACCTTGCTCAGAGCCTTACAGCTGGATAGCTGACACATACTCTGAAAAGTGACTCCACACATCTGTTTCTAGTAAGTGTTATTTTCCATAGTTAATTGGACAGGTGCAAAAGACGAGTAAATTTGGCTGGGCCATGGCTCACACCTGTAATTCCAGCACTTTTAGAGGCCAAGACAGGCAGATCACCTGAGGTCAGGAGTTTGAGACCAGCCTGGCCAACATCGTGAAACCCCGTCTCTACGAAAAATACAAAAATTAGCCAGGCATGGTGACTAGCGCCTCGGCTACTCAGCAGGCTGAGGCAGGAGAAAGGCTTGAACCCCGGAGGCAGAGGTTGCAGTGAGCTGAGATCATGCCACTGCACTCCAGTCTGGGTGACAGAGCCGGACTCTGTCTCAAAAAAACAAAAGATGAGTAAATTTGACATGTAAGTTGTAGTCCCTTGGATTTGTATAAGAAATTATAGATTGTGATACTATTAATCTCACGTTTAATGCATTTTATTAATTTATTCATAAGTGAAATGACGCTCTAGGTTGTATAGTCAAGCACCCCTAAATCCAGTTTCCTTACTCCATATTCAAAATTGCACTACGTGTTTTGCAAGATTCCAGAGTTTCTGGCAGTAGAATCATGGAAGTGCTCCTGCCTGTGTTTGCTGTCATTGTCATTGTAGTCAGGTCCTTCCCTTGATGTTCATCCTACATTTGGCTGTGTGTTGTCTTTTCACCCTTGCTCTTATTCTGATCCTAAGGACTTATCTGAGCCCTAAAGAAAAGCAGAAAGTGGGCTGGGAGGGTGGAGGGCAGCTTCACAGTGCTGTTACAAATAGCAGGGGTGGGAGGTGGTGCACTTTGCACTCAAGGAGCCAACCCCAAATCTAACTAGTGAAGAAGCAGTGCATGTTTCACTTACTCCTGAGTCTTTGGATCTGTCCTGAGGAAAGCCACTTAAAACTTCAGCCTTAGTTTTCATGTCTGAAAAGACTGCCTCCTGTTAAGCATGTGGACACCCTCTTTGGGCTGAATGTGGACACATTTTAAAAATAATTGCTTTGCTGCAGAGCGTACATGCAAGCAGGCAGGTTACAGGTTACAAACTCAGCAAATGCTTTTTGCAAAGATGCCCATGCATGCTGTATCTGTGATTTTGATTGCCAGTTAAGAAGCGGACCTGTAGCAGAAACATCCAAGGCTGAGAACTCCCAGGAGGCAAAGATCAGGGATTACCCTGCAAATGGGGCAGCATGGGATTATCCAGGTTTCTGGCTCCAGGAAAAGAGGTGGAGTGTGCATCCTCCTTCTCAACCTTTAGAGGCTGATAAAGAGTGGTCTTGATGGTTTTCAGTGGAAATTCAGTCTCCTCTGTGGAATGGAAAATAGAGGATTTTGCAGAGGGGCTTGAGAGTGGATAAGGTGGGTAACTTATCCACGGGTCTCAATTATTTCTGAGCCCTGGTTTGCTGCCCATGTGTTTTAACAATGGGAATTATCCAGTGCTTTGTGACACAGTAAAGATCCATATGCCTACACGTGCATCTTGGTCATTTTAAACTGAGCTGTTTGGATGATTTCAGTTTTTATTTTTTGTGATTTCTATTTAGGTATCACAGGGAAACATCCCACTGCCTTTCAATATTCTACCAACATTTCATTCTCTGCCTCAGAAGCTCCCTTGCCTTCTGTGGCTTGAACACCATCTTCCTCTGTTGGCGTTTGTTTCACCAAACTTACTGTGAAGCCACTTTGTTAGTTTTGTCCCATGGCTGCATGACAGCCAAAGCTAACTCTCCATATTTACATTTATCACAGGTTTGAACATTGGCAGCGGTGCATTCGAGACAAAGACAACTAACAAAATTGCTTCGGAAGCTAGTTTTTCATCTAGCGAAGGAAGTCCTTTGTCAAGGTAAAGTTGTGAAAGGCTGTCTGAATCGTGGCAGCAAGATGAGAAATGTCACAACGCAATGAATTAAAGTCTGGCTGCATATTATTTTGTTGTGTGACTTGGAAGGTTATGGTTTGGGTTTTTGTTTATCTAAAATAACAGTTGAAACTTTAGTCTACCTTTGAAAATATTTGCACCAGAGCCAAGTATTGTTTTGCAGCTGTTGTTTCCTTGGTTTAAGACTCAATTGACACCTCAGTGAACCACAAATTAGCGTCTACAGCTGCTCGCAGTAGGACTGCTTAGAGACCACACAATGGAGGTTGTCAGAAAAAGGGCAGAGAGAAAACATCAGGCCTTAAAAGAAATAAAGTGGCATGTTTCTTCTTTTTGTGATGGCTAATATATAAACTAGTAATTCGTGGATATTCATTTTTATTTTCCTCTTCTTTTTTCAACCAAGTATTTAGGATAGATTCTTTCCTTTTCTAATACTTTCTTGCTTATTTTCCATAAAGAACAAAATTTATCTTTTCACATTTGTTAAACTGTAGCAGTAGCTTTTTGTAAGCAGTGATAAGAGAGTTGTGTGCTGAATTTGTCATTAACATAAAATACTAATCACAGAAGCTTCAGGTCACTTAGAATTTGTAGATGGGAATATAAGCTATCATCTGATGAAATACCCTACTCTTTTGCTTTGAGCTAAATATTGTTTAAAATAGCATAGCAAGTTTCCTTTTGTAACAGTATTGTTCAGTAGAAAGATGTCCTTTAGATGATTATATTACATTTGAATTAACTCCTTGTCCCCGATGAAATTTTAGAACAGGAACTTTGCATTTCTAGTGTAACATATAATGTTTCATAAGAGAAAATGATTTGAGCCAGAAGTGTAGAATTTTTTAAATGAAAAAATTCTATTTTTATTCATATTTTATAAAACAATACAATGTTTTTAGAAAGTGGAATATATTAAAACAAGATTGAATTTCTAAAATGGTTTTAGAAGCTTGACAAGTTCAGTTTTAGGGAAACAACTCATTTAATTATCAGAAATTATTATTTTTAATACCCAGGTTTTCATCCATATTTTTGAAGGAAGGGGGAGGTAAACAGGACAGGAAGAGTGTTAAAGTATTATGTTATTATGATTAGATTATAAATTCAAGTTCTAGGTCTTTAAATGACAATAAATTCTACAGATTGTTTTCAGGGTCGAATGTTACCATTTGGCTTAATAATATATAGAGGCACTAAAAAACTCAGTTCTTCCTAAACAGTCTTTACATAGGTTCTTTGGGAAAATTTTAAACACATTGAGAAAGCAGTTGGATTTTGTAGAACAATTCTCAGTCTAATAATTTCACATCTTGTCTAATCAAACCTTTTTGTTTCTTCAAATTCAGGCAGAGGCCTTTTGTTATTAGCATTGTTTCTGTATGAAATTAATTTCCTAATAAATTACAAGTAATCTTATCATCCCCTCTAAGGGGAAAAAAAAAATATCACACAAAAAGGCCTTCAAGGAACTCTTGGTTCTAGGCACTTGATAATAATCCAGTGATGAAAAGGTCTGGGCTCAGAGTGCGTGGGTTTGGTGTGCTGTTTGTCACGGTTTGGTTCTTGTGCTGGGTTTGGTGTTGTTAATACGCCACCCTGGGCTTTGGAGAGCTCCAGTTTTGCTGTTTGTGCTGGATTCACTGAAATTTCTTAGAGGCTTACATTTAAGGATCCCACTTACTGCAGTCACTCCTTGTGCTTTATTGCTTTTACAAGTGGTCTCAAACCCGGTACTTGAGAATAAACATAACAGTGCAGTGCTGCTGTAGCACTTTAAAAATTCTTCTTTGCTCTATTTTGTCAGTGAGCTGATGAGCAACCTCAAAAAAAAAAAAAAAAAAAGACCCCCCGGCCCCAAAAAAACTAAAAAAAAAAAAAAAAAAATGGCTTCCTCTGATGTCCTAGAGACAATAATTATGATGTGCTAGTTAAGCCCAAACTACAGCTGAGGGATTTTACTTTAAAGCAGCGGCTTGGGCGCAAAAATGCATTTATAGCTCTTTGTCTGCACCTCATTATGTGTGGGCCTGATTCATTAAGTAATTGGTTTGCAGTTGTTTACATGAGTATTAAGGCCTTCTTTTCAGCCGCCTTTGAGAGATACATTGTGCAAATGTTGCCTGTGATGAATGCAGAATGAGGGCCAGAGGGTCCGTCCTATTGGCTAAACAGTGCACTCCTGTTGAAAAGCCAGAGAAAGGGATTGGGTGCTGCTTTGCATAGCAATGACTTTCTTAATAAGCGTTACAGATTAATACACACAAGCTTAAAAGATGCAAAGAGATACTCTTAGCACATTTATACATGCTCATTTCATTGTGATGGTGGTGGGGTTTGGGTGCTTTCATATTCCGTTTTTCAGAGCAGCAGCTTCAGTGCATGAGCCGTAATAGAATCTGATGTTTATTGTATTATAAATCACGGGCAAGTAGGCAGATTGGCAACAGTTTATTATTAAAGATTCTTTCAGTGTAAATCTTTTTCTACCATTGTATTTGCTTCAGCAAAATCATTTTGTGGTTGAGTGGGGATGAAAGGCATAATGTACGAAGGAGTGAGTCCTAATAGGAAGCTGTTCTCCAAGTAAAGACCACTTGTTCCCTTTTGTTCAGGGGTGCATGCCAGAGCTTCCTCTCTTCTGCAAACATTGTCTCGCTTTACCTTCCCCAGCAAGTGGTTTTCACTCTCCCGGATCCGTTTGTTCAGTGGAGAGTATATTTTAACAGCCTGCCCTTAGCTTACTGGTTCCTGCCTTGTAACTTCAGCTTACTGGTTGGACCAGATAATGTTTTGCCAAAAGGAAAGGGTGTGTGCTTGCAACATAATTGCTTGGGGGAAAGGTAGCAGAAGTCACCCAGCCACTGTACCCTGGCAGGGCCACCGTGGGTGGCATTCGGTGCCAACCTTGCAGCCACCGGAGTGGCCAGTGGAGGGCGCCAGCCCACAGTTAATGCTCTGGTGGGGGCGGTGGCATCTGTCTTTGCCTGGTCACTGTGCATATTTCCGGGAATAACAAAGATTATAAGGAACCAGTAGTCCAATGAAATAAAAATGAGTTTTTGCTGGAAGTCCTTTAGGTTCTTATATAAAAGCACTCTTCTCTGTCTTGGGTTTGGCAAATCTCTGTTCTTAAATTCCATTGAATTAGCAGCTTCCTAAATATGTCATGTTTCTTATCACAAGCCCACATACTTTCTTTATCTGCACAAAGCAAATAAGAACAATCACTGCTTATTTGAAGAGAAAAAGTTAACAAGTTGACCTCACTCCACTAAAAGTGGCATCCTTTGTAGGACCCCTGATTAACCATCAGGGGGCGCTCAGACTTTGTTAAATTACTGGTTGGCCTTTAAAACCTAAAATTAGTGTTTACAGAAATTTGTTGGCACAGTCATTGGGGTTTTTTTCTTTCTGGATTATTTTTTGCCTTCTGTTTTTCAGAAACATATGTCTGTTTTGAGGAACATTCCAGCCGAAGTTGCTCCTTTAGAAATTGTAACACTGATTTCTGCTAGCATTCAAAAACCATTAAAAATTTTAGAATTTGGAGTCCAAAGACCATGTCTTCTCACAAATTAGCTATTTTCATCCTTCTAATAAGACTCCAGAACTGGAAGGACACTTCCCGCCAGGAGCTATTCCTCCTAATCCTGGACACCATAGACAGTGCTCCTGGCAGGACCCCTCTGAGTCTCATTGCCACATTCAACTGGTGTGGCCTCAAAATCACAGTAACTTGGGTATGTTTGTTAATAATGGACCATGACTATTTTTTCTTTTTTAAAACATTATATTGACAAGCAGGACACAGTGGCTCATGCCTATAATCCCAGCACTTTGGGAGGCTGAGGCAGGCAGATCACTTGAGGTCAGGAGTTTGAGACCAGCCTGGCCAACATGGTGAATCCCCATCTTTACTAAAAATACAAAAAAAAAAATTAGCCAGTTGTGGTGGTATGCACCTGTAATCCCAGCTACTTGGAAGGCCGAGGTAGGAGAATCTCATGAACCTGGAGGCAGAATTTGCAGTGAGCCAAGATTGTACCATTGCACTCATCTGGGCAACAGAGCAAGACTGTTTCAGAAAAAATGATGACTGGGTGTGGTGGCTCACGCCTGTAATCCCAACACTTTGGGAGGCCAAGGTGGGTGTATCACCTGAGGTCAGGAATTCGAGACCAGGCTGGCCAACATGGCAAAACCCCATCGCTACTAAAAATACAAAAATTAGCTGGACGTGGTGGCAGGGGCCTGTAATCCCTGCTACTCAGGAGGCTGAGGCAGGAGAATCATTTGAACCTGGGAGGCTGAGGTTGCAGTGGGCCAAGAGCATGCCATTGCACTCCAGCCTGGGTGACAGGGCAAAACTCTGTCTCAAAAAAAAATTGATCACAAAATTGAGCCAATGTGTTACAAACATTAGGCCTTCCCTCTGCTCTTTTTTCCAAACTCTGCCCCCTCCTCCCGCTCTGGAACAGGAATGAGTATCTGACACCCACCTCTGCTGCCATGAATCTCTGAGGAGGACCTGCACCCTGTCAAGCATGGGTGGTCTGCACACTGCACACCCTTACCAGGCAGCTCCCCTTGCCCCCCTGCTCATGAATACTTGACAGCCAGACCACGTGTCGTGCTCACATATGACCCACTCTTTCATGTTCCTAGCTTTCATTGGAATGTTCCTGCCCCACTCTTTTACCTGGTTAAGGCCCTCTAGATTTTTCAAGGCTTAACTCAACCTTCTGAAAGTTTCCTAAGCAGAGACCTGGCTGTACAGCATACCCCTCCTGTGGTCACCCTAGCTATTTCTGTTATCATCTGTAGTGTAGGGGTAGAAGCCATTTCCCGGTATCCTCCCTCCCACAGTGTGGCACATTTCATTAATTTATTTATTTATTGAGACGGGGTCTTGCTCTGTCACCCAGGCTGCAGTGCAGTGACACAATCTTGGCTCACTGCAACCTTTGCCTCCCAGCCTCAAGCAATTCTCCCACCTCAGCCTCCCAAGTAGCTGGAACCACAGGCACATGCCATCACACTCAGCTATTTTTTTGTGTTTTTGGTAGAAACGACATGTTGCCCAGGCTGGTTGCGAACTCCTGAGCTCAGGCAATCCTCTCTCCTCGGCCTCTCAAAGTGCCGGGATTACAGGCGAGCCACCATGCCCAGTGGCGGGTTTCTTAATCACCGGTGCTGGATAGTCATTACATTTCCTGAGTGAGTAAGCATGGATATATAGCTCCACCATTCACTCCAGTTTTTGTTTTGTTTTTTATGAAAGTCAGTTTGTACAAGTTCCCTCCCTTCTGTATGGCATCATGTACTTGAGCTGCAGGGAATCATGCATTTCTTACAGTTATCTGCATAAGTGTGTGAGAGACTGTGTGTGTATGAGACAGTATGTGTGTGTGAATGTGTATGCATATGTGTTTAGACACATGCATTTTCAAAAGGAGACTGGTGGTGACTGTGAATATGCCCTCTGCTGATGCATCCACAGTTTCGGGAAGTAGGACCTGGCTGAACACACTTGCAGAGAGCCTCACTGGGGGTCTTTCCTGGCTGCTGTCTTGTCTGCTGATGGAGAGGTGTCTGGCTTCGGGCCCTGACCTTGATGAGAGCTCTTGGAACATGCTGAAGGCCTGGAACATCATCCCCCAATTCCACTGTTGCCAGTTCTCAGCCAACCCTGCAGTTGCCTTTTCAGCCCGTGTCATGGTGGTTATTCTGGTGTCAGTCTCTTTACTGGAGGACAAGCACCTCAAGGGCATGGAGCGAGTCTGTCTTGTTTGCTGCTGCAGCCCCAACACAAAGTCTGATGCCTTGCTCTGCCCCTGCTCCTGGAAGGCCTGGCTAAGGCAGTTTCCCTGTCTCTTCCCGTTTCAAGGGCACCCATCCATCAGGTTCTTCGAGGAAGAAACCACGCATCTCAGGCCTATCTTCTCTCCATCAGTCCCCGAACCTCCCATTCCTTGGCCCCTGTGTCTGAGTATTGATCACCCCCACCTGGAACCCATGGCTGCACATCACCAAACTGAGCCCATGCTTTTGTTGATTCAAATGTGATGACTGTGCAGTGGTACTGCTTACTGAGGTCTGCTGTCTACAGGCTCTCACACAGGATTGTCTGTAAATTTATCAGAACACTTCCAAGAAGGCATTACTGTCCCCATTCTACAGACAAGGAAACTGGCACTTGGCGAGGTAGGGAACTTGCGCAATACCCTGCGGTGAGCAGAGTCTGTCTGGCCCCAGAGCTGATTCTGTCTCAGCTACTGAAAGCAGCTCATATAGCAAGGCACGCACGACGGCAGGGTTCTCCTTGTCCTAGTGTTTCCCGCTTCTCAGGAGTCCTGTGGGGTGGGTGTCTACAACGTGTGCATTTTAGGAGTGTCCCGAAAGGAGTGTTTTCTTCCACTTCTGCTCTACTGCTGGCTCGTTCTATGTGTCTTAGGACACATTTCTCAACCTCTCTGGGCTCAACCACTGTACAGCGAAGGCTCTGGGTTGATAATCTGTAAATGCTGTCTTCTAATTTGACAGTAGCCTTCTTGGCCTTGGGTATTCTTGTGTCTCATTTTTGTCTTTACTTGTTGGCTCCACAAAGCAAAACTTGTTATTGTCAATAATCCTTACTATGTAACTTTATATTGGTGTTGGCTGTGTAGACCAATTCTAGCTACGTTAGCCTTGTGCTCTTACAAAGTGAACAACTGACACGTAATTGTTACTGTTTTCCATCGCACACTGTGTCATCCTGACCCCATGCATAGGATGTTTACCGTGTGTCAGGACTGCTCTCAGATAAAACCTGTTCTGTTAAAACCTGGCTGGCCTTCACTTCTTAACAAGGTTGAGAACAAAAGTGACTCTGATTAGAATTGTCCTAACCTGGCTTATCAATGGCAGGGGAATTGATAAGCATTTATCAAAATGCATCCGAAATGAGATGGCTTAATGGATAGGTAGAGGGGAGAGATGTGATGAAGTCAATATGGCAGAATGGTAATAAGTGGGCATCTCCCTAATGGAAATAGGACACTCCTGGTACAACTGGGAGAAAAAAATGACCAAACCTACTGGGAAATTCCGCAGAGATAATTGTCATATCATTTTTAAATTAATAAAAATAAATTAACTTTTTTTGAGACAGAGTCTTGCTCTGTCACCCAAGCTGGAGTGCAATGGTGTGATCTCGGCTCATTGCAACCTCCATCTCCTAGGTTCAAGTGATTCTCCTGCCTCAGCCTCCCGAGTAGCCAGGATTACAGGTGCATAACACCATGCCTGGCTAATTTTGGTATTATTAGGAGAGACAGGGGTTCACCATATTGGCCAGGCTAATCTCGAACTCCTGACGTCAGGTGATCCACCTGGCTCAGCCTTCTGAAGTTCTTGGATTACAGGTGAGAGCCACCGCACCCAGCTGATTGTCCCATTAAAATGAGACCAGCGGAACATAGTTTTATTTTAATTTACTCAGTTAATCATCTCTAGTGTCTTACCTGAAAATGGTTTATTTTGAAGTAGGACCTCCAGTCCAATTGTAAACTTCTGGGGAAAAAATATCAAGTCTGCTCTCTGGGGTTCCAAGGGTCACCCCAGAGCCACAGTGCAGGGGAGAGGCAGGCTCTTAGGCTTGCAGCATGGGCCTCATGTGAGGCAATTCTTGACAGCTGTAATGGCCCTTGGGCCATGCCCAAGCCACTGCCTGGGTCTCTGCAGCCTGCAAGCAAAGAGTGGTTTTCACATTTTTAAATGGTTGGAAGAAAATTCAAAGAATAATGTTTCATGACATCTGAAAATTAGATGAAATTAAAATTCCAGTGTCTATACATGAAGTTTAATTGGAATACAGCCACATCTTTTAGTTTACAAATTGTCCATGGTTGTTTCTATGCTACAACCACAGAATTCAGTAGTTGCAGCTGACCATATGGCCCACAAAGCCCAAACTATTTACTGTCTGGCTCTTTACAGAAAACCTTTGCCAACCTCTGTCTTACAAGATGGAAACATTACTTCTACACTCTCAGCAAAGATTAGGCAGTCAGATTCCAAGCACATAAGACCACATGGTGACCATATCCCATGGCCTACACCCTTCACTCTGATTTCTTTTACTTTCTGAAATGCAGTTTTGTTATTATTTCATCTACTCTAGTAGACAAAGTCGTTGGCTCTATCCAGGACACCAGAGAAAGTTCTCAGGCTTCTCCATCAACCTTGCCTTAGCTTTACATATTAGGTATGACCTAAAGAAAAAAAAAGTTGACCCTAAGAATTCTGTATAATAAAAAATCAACCTTGAATTGCAGGGTCACATTGACTTTCAGAGATTTTCTCAAAAGGAACAATAATTGCCCCTTCAATGTGAGAGTTGAGAACAAAACACTGGAAAGCACCCTCTGCCTTTCTCCGTGGGTAGATCACGCACCACGCACATTTAGCTCTGAAACATGTTTCCTGTGAGTAAACCAATAACACAGACAATTAAGAACCATTACACAATTAATTCACATTTCACTGGGATGTTTACTGGCTCCCTGTGGCTTAAATGTTCTCAAAGCCACACTGTATAACCACAGGACAGACAGAAAAAGCAAGTTCAAGTGGCCTCATAGAGACATGGCTTCAGGAAATCATTTTTTCCTAGAGTACCACATGCAGAAGTGAGATCCCTGAAATGCGCAGTGGGTCACCTCCGTGGCAGGACTCGGCGTTGCTGGCTGATTGCTTTTGATGAGTTAAGTGACTACTAACACACACTCGCATAGATGGTTCTCATGCGTCTGTGTTTACAGCATTGTACGTGACTTTTTTCCTTTCCTCCCCCACCTTTAGCTTTTCTGGGTTTTTATTTTTATTTTTCTTTGTCAGCAGGAAAGCCAAAGAAACTTGAACTTGATTCTGAAGTGTAATATTAAATAGAAATAGGCAAATTAAGTATTGTATAATTGAATATTGATCAAATGCCTTTAATCAGGGCCCTCAGCTTAGTGAGGAGCACTTGTTCATTCCAAGTGAACATGTTCATTAATCACCTGTTAAGTGCTGTGCACCGCATTACCCAGGTGAGCTGAAACAGGTGTCGTCACTGCGTGCATGGAGCTTGCAGTCAGAGGGGAAAGGGTGGCCCATCAGTTCACTGCACAAGTGAATGTGAAACAGCAACTTGATGAGGACTCAGTGGTGAAGACAGGGAGTCGGAAGTGGGAAGGCTCCAGCGGGACAGCACGACACCCCTGGGGATCCACCTTGGACTGCTTGGGATTTAGGTCTTTGAGCAGAAATCAGTGGCAAGGCATTGAAGATTTTAAGCGAGGAAGTGGAGTGACCAGATTTGCATTTTAGAAAGCTCACTCTTAATTGCCTAGTGGAAAGTGGATTGTAGGGGACAAGATGAGTGTGTCACCAGTTAGGAGGTTGTTGCAGAGACAGAAGTAAGAGCTGATAGTTTTGTTGACCAGTATGGTGGCAGTGCCCAGGGAACTGGCAAGGACTGCACGAAGTCTTGTGGAAGTTTGGGAGGAATAGCAGGACAAGGGCCAGTGTGGAGAAAAGAGGAGTGGAGACTGGAGAGAGGCTTGGGAGGACTAGTGGGTCGGGGTGCCGTTCGCTGAGATGGGAGGAAGGGCCTGGTCTGGCAGAGAGGATGGTGAGTTTGGTTGTGGATGGGAGCGTTGACCATGAGGCACTTCGGAGGAGCTACATGAAGCCACCAAGTGGGCACTGAATGTGTTTCTTTCTGGAGCTCAGAGAAGTGACCCAGGACATGGGCACCTGGCTGAGCTCTCCTGCCACTGTGTCCTTTCTCCTGTGTCCTGGACTCCCTGCTGCCCCACCACACCACACCTTGTTCCTCAGTCCCAGCCTGTGAAGGCCTCTGCCTTGGGAGGCACCTGGCTTCCTCTGCGGTCTTGCAGCTCCCCCATCGCCGCCACAGTGCTCTCAGTCCCCCCAGCCAGCAAAGCTCTCTACCCCTCCCGCTGTGGCTCTTCTTGTATGGACCACAGCTGGCAAATTAGGCTCTTTCTACTCCTCCTAGAGTTTTATAATCCACCCTCCCCTGCAGCACCTAGCCCTGTGTCCTCAGGTATCGGGAGGTGGGGAAATAATAGACATCCCCACAGTTGCATTTGTGTGTGTGTGTGTGCGTGTGTGTGTGTGTGTGTGTGTGTGTGTGTGTGTCACTTTCTGTAAAATGGGTTCTTGCAGGCTCACCTCACTGGCAGGTCCCCACAATCCTGGCAGCTCCAGGACTGTCATTCAGCTGCTGACCCTTCCAGATGCTCATAGAGGTCTTCCATGCTTCATGGAGAAATGGCTGTGAGCACTACTCAGTCATGGTAATTAAAGAAACAAGCACTAAGTTTACAGCGAACACTGAAAGATAGCCTAGAAAATGATACCTTAGTGGAGCATGTTTTTCTGAAAAAAATAAAAAGGAAATTATAGCAAAAGGTAGATTTTTAAGCCAAAAGTCAACCAGACTTGCCCAAAGGGAAGGAAAAGATGTATTTGCAGGGTTTACTCTGTCCAGAAGAGCAAGGCTGCGGCCGTGAGGTGGTGGTGCGTGGTGTAGGGCGGTGTCGAGCCATGCACCAAGAGTGGTTTCTCTTCTGACATCTCCTGTGACCAAGTCTTAAAGAATCTTAAACTTATTAAAATTGCAAAAGCTCCTGAAAAGGCACATGGAGAAATCATATCATATAGAGCCAGTTTTCTTGCTGTATTGGCCTCAGTCGAGAAGTCACTCAGTCCTGGATGTCATGGACACTGGCTTTTATGTGACACTTGCAGTGCTCTCTACCAGGTGTTTATTCTGGAATCCTTTCTTAAGCTGTTAGCATTGCTGCCACTGGTTTGACTAAGTATTTTAACTTCCCCCAACAACGTCTTAAATTCCCTACTGGAAGTGTTTCATTTTTAGCTTGCCTAAAAGCACTAAAGCTTTACACATCGGTGTTTTCCAGAAGTCTGTTGAAGGGAAACCGGTCCTCTGCCTCAGGGGCCCATGCGATCATCCTCCCCCAGGAACACATGGCCCCACCCAGGCACAGCTTAGCAGTGGGGGGCGGGCCATGCTGACCTGCCGAGGGGACACACACAAGACAGGAGCAATGCTGTTGAGCAGCGACCCTCCCAACAAGGCCACGCTGCATCCCAATATCTTCCTTTTACTTTTAAAATCTGGGAATTAAGTGCAAAGTTCTGGCCTCCAGTGACTCAAAGTGCTAATGCATTTGTTATGAAAATGTTAGTCTCATTGTCTTTTTTTTTTTTCCAGAACTTAAGACTGTTTCTTTTTTTTTGCAGGCATGAAAACAAAAAGAAACCCATGATCAATTTAATATCTAATGGTAAGAGAAATAACTGGACACCAGATTTTCATTTTTTGTTTTAACCAAAAAACTCTGCGACATGCATTTGTTGTTTACACCCTCATGTGAGTCCTGAAGCGGCCATGCTCACAGGGACTGCCCTTGCAGCTCTCCCTGGGGTGGGACCTGAGGGCTCTGGAGGCACAGTTCTTCATAGACAGGGCCACACAGGTGCCATGGACCACAGGGGCAGAGCATTGTAATTTGCAACTATGGCTTTGCAGGGGGATCCTGGCCCCTGCATCTAATTAATTACCAGCATTGTGTATTTTACCAGTAAAATGTTTCTTGCCTCTCTCCCCATCCTCAGAAGTACCCGTTGCTCATGACTGGACAGGCTCTTGAAGTAACTAACCGGTTTCCTCATACCCAGTCCCTCCCAGCTCCTGACGGTCCTCCACCTGGCCACCAGCCAGGTCCTCCAAACCCTGGCTTCCCCCACCTTCCTGTGTAAGGACTACCGATGCCTCCCCACCACCTGCAGGGCAGAGTCTGAGCTTTCTCCGTTCCCAGGAGGCCCCAGCCCTGCTCTCCAGCTTATTCCTCCCAAGGTCCTGCCCTCTTTGAGTCAAGCCACGGTCAGCTTTTTTCAGCTATACCACACCTATGCCTCTGTATCTTTGCCCATGTTGTTCCTTCTGTAGGGAGTCCCTTTTCCTTCTCCTCAGCCCAGGGAGCTCCTATTCATCCTTCAACACCCAGCTCACAGGAAAGATCTAGCCCTCCTTCTACCATGACACTGTGGCATACCTGTTGCCCAGCTTGGGCTTTCGCAGCTCCTGTCTCCTTAAACTTACCCTTATACCGTAAATTAAAGGTATATTTGATTAATAGTTTTATTGCTAATAACAAAAATATCTACTATTTATTAAGCACCCAATGTGTCCCACTTTGCTAACCCAGCATGGAAACGAATTCAGAGCTGCTGTAGTGCCTAGGCCTAGGAATCTGCATTTTTAGCAAGTACTCCAGTGTGAATCACTCTTCTAGAAGGACAGCTACCTACAGTTGGGGAGACAAGTACTCGGTGGGTTGTGATGTGGAGTATGGGCTTGAGTCAGATGACTTGGTGGGACTCCCGGCTTGGCCACTCACTGGCATTGTGATTGTGGCTAGTTACTTAACCCCCTCAGCCCCAGTTTGTTTGCTCAGTAAAATGGAAACATTAATACTTACCTTGCTAGGCTGGTGTGAGGTTGAGATGGGGTCACATATGAGGTCAGCACAGAGCTGGCAGGCGGTGCGTGCAGGTGTCAGCAGAGTTAAGAGATTGTTGCTGTAGTAGATGTGGTCAGCTCCACCACCACATTTCTGCCGGGCCACCTGAAGGCACCTCAGCTCCACCAGGCAGCTGTGCCTGTCTGCCTGAGGGCTTTCTCTGGCTGTAGGAGCAGACCAGCCCTCACAGGACAGCCCAAAGTGCCGGGGAGTTGATGCCCTGGGTTGAGAGCAACCCTCAGCCAGCAGAGGTGAGTTGGTGATCGGTAACCCCGTTCCCTTACTCTTCATTGGGACAATCTGGGGAGAGGTCTTCAGGCTCTCAGGGGCCCCAGCAGGCTGAGCCTCGCCCATCCACTCACTGCCAGGCAGCTACTCGTCATCATACCCTTCACTGGGTTCCTTGTGTCACTGTCTCCATGGTTCCTGGGATCACCTCTCAAGTAAACAATGTGGACCAAAGTCCTGTCTCAGGCTAAACATTTCTGATTATTCCTCTGCCATATCTTTCCATTCTCCTCTCTGCTCTCATAAAGAAGAGAGGGAGATAAAAGTGGAGGGGCAGCTGGGGTGGGGTGGCATCAGGATGATACAACACCCCAGGGAACCCTGCTTCCGTGTTACCTCTGACTGACTTTATTTTTATTTATTTGTTTGTTTGTTTGTTTGTCTTTTTGTTTGAGGGAGTTTTGCTCTTGTTGCCCGGGCTGGAGTGCAGTGGCATTATCTCAGCTCACCACAACCTCCACCTCCTGGGTTTACAAGCAATTCTCCTGCCTCAGCCTCCCAAGTAGCTGGGATTACAGGCATGTGCCACCACGCCTGGCTAATTTTGTATTTTAAGTTGAGTTGGGGTTTCTATATGTTGGTCAGCCTGGTCTCGAACTTCTAACCTCAGGTGATACCCCTACCTCAGCCTCCCAAAGTGCTGGGATTACAGGCGTGAGCCACTGCGCCCAGCCATTAACCCTGACTTTAAATCCCTATCCTATGATAAAGAGTTGGGCACAACAGAAGGGAAAGGGAAGCATTCTACAAAGTGTGTTCCATAACACTGCATAGGATACACTTTGAAATGTGTACATTTGTGCAATACGGACATGCATTTGGATGTATCTGGTCAGGTACATCATGTGGTGTCCCTGTTAGGCATTTTGCAAACTGACACTCTGCTCAACCAGTCCCTCAGTGCTGTGCTGTTTTGTAAGCTCTTAACTAGAGTGCAGAAATGTTAAATGGCTGTCTGGTTTTATTTTCCAGCCGTCTGGGATGAGTCTGACGACAGCAACTCAGAAATTGAGGCTGCATTACGCCCTAGAAACTATAACGCCGACGATTCTGATGATTTTTATGACTAATATGCTGTAACATCTGTTGGAAATGAAGTCTTTAAACAAACTGAAATCCTGTGTTCATATGGGATAGCCAAAATAAATATGTTCTTTTAAGTTTTCTAATTGTTTCATAGGAGAACTTAGGACTACATTGCTATTCAAGTGAAATTTTATAAATATGAACTTGCATAATCATTTTTAAGTGTCATCATGAAGCAAAGTGATGAATGCAATGCCCATCAAAATTCAAGTTGCTTTCTTTGTAGGAATTAGCCAGCCAATCTTAAATTCATATGGAAATTCAAGAGACCCAGAATAGCTAAAACAGTCTTGAAAAAGAAATACAATTGGGAGGCCAAGGTGGGCAGATCACTTGAGGTCAGGAGTTCGAGACCAGCCTGGCAAACACAGTGAAACCCCATCTCTACTAAAAATACAAAAATTAGCTGTGTGGGGTGGTGTGCACCTCTAATCCCAGCTGCTCGGGAGGCTGAGGCAGGAGAATTGCCTGAACCTGGGAGGGAGGCAGAGGTTGCAGTGAGCCGAGATCACACCACTGCACTCCAGCCTGCTGTTTTGTAAGCTGCTTTTTTGTGACAGAGCGAGACTCTGCCTCAAAAAAAAAAAAAGAAAGAAAGAAAGAAATACAGAGTTGGAATTCTCACATTTCCTTATTTCAGAACTTAATGAAAAGCTACAGTAATTGAGATACTGTGGTACTAGATTAACAGACATCAATGGAATATTGACTCTGTTGATTTATATGTATCTAGAATTGAGAATCCCAAAACAAACTCTCACATTTGAGCCAATTTTAATTTCTGACAAGACTGGCAATTTCTGCTATTCAATGGAGTAAACAATAGTCTTTTAAAAAAATGATGCTGGGACAAATGGATAGTCACATGCAAAAGAATGAACCTGGACCCCTGCCTCACACTCTATACAAAAATTAACCAAAATGGATCAAGAAACTAAATGTTAAGAGCTATAACTATAAAACTTAGAAGTAAACATAGGTGGCTGGGCGCAGTGGCTCATGCCTGTAATCTCAGCACTTTGGGAGGCTGAGGCACGCTGATCACCTGAGGTCAGGAGTTTGAGACCAGCCTGGCCAATGTGGTAAAACCCCATCTCTACTAAAAATACAAAAATTAGCTGGGTATGGTGGCAGGCGCCTGTAATCCCAGCTACTTCGGAGGCGGAGGCAGGAGAATCACTTGAACCTAGGAAGCAGAGGTTGTAGTGAGCCGAGATTGCACCATTATACTCCAGCCTGGGTGACAACAATGAAACTTCATATTAAAAAAAAAAAAAAAAGTGTAAATCTCTATGACCTTGGATTAGGCAACAATTTCTTAGATATAACACCTTAGTTATAACCCTTAGATGTGGTTGCAAAAGACCACATTGAGGTCAGGAGTTCAAGACCAGCCTGGCCAACATGGTGAAACCCCATCTCTACAAAAATACGAAAAGTTAGCTGGGCATGGTGGCGTGTGCCTGTAGTCCCAGCTACTCCGGAGGCTGAGGCAGGAGAACCGCTTGAATCTGAGAGGCAGAGGTTGCAGTGAGCTGAGATAGCGCCATTGTACTTCAGCCTGGGCGACAGAGTGAGACTCCATTTCGAAAGAAAAATAGAAAAGAAAGTGAACAGACAATCTATAGAATGAGATAGTATTTGCAAATCATACATCTAAAAATGGACTTGTATCCAGAAATACATAAATAACATAACCCTCATGACTCACAATAAAAAGACAGCCCAATTTTTAAAATGGGCAAAGGATCTGAATAGATATTCCTCCAAAGACGATATACAAATGAGCAGTAAGATGCTTGAAATAATTGGTCTTCAAGGAAATGCAAATCAAAACCACAGTAAGGTACACCTTCATGCCTTCTAGCATGGCTGGAATCAAAAAGGCAGGTAACACGAGTGGTGAGGTGGAGAAATTGCTGGCAGGGATGTGAAATGGTGCAGCAACTTTGATAAACATTCTGGTAGTTCCTGAAAAGGTTAAGCATAGAGGGGTTATGACCTAATGATTCTACTCCAAGAGAAATGAAAACATATCAACACAAGAACTTGTACAGGAATGTTTATAAAAGAATTCTTCTTAAGAACCAAAGAGTGGAAACAACCCAAATGTCCATCACTTAGTAAATGGCTAAACAGAATATCCGTACAATAGCATATCATTCCTCAGTAAAAGGGCATGGAGTACTAATCCATGCTATGGCATGGGTGAACCTTGAAAGAAGTGTAGTCACAAAAGACCACGTAATGTCAGATTCATTTCTATGCAGTGTCTAGGATAGAAAAATCCATAGAGACAGATGAGTGGTTGTCTAGGCCTGGGGTTGGAAGAGGAGTGACTGCTGATGGGTATGAAGGATTTTGGCAGGCATAATGAAAATGTCCTAAATTTCATTGTCGCGATGATTGTATCATTCTGTGGATACACCCCAAACCATTGAATTGTCCACCTGAAATAGGTGAATTGTATGCTATGTAAATTACATGTCACTACTGTTTAGAAAAAGGAAATTAATAATTCATACATTTTGGGGTCGAGTGACTTCAGGCAACTCTTGGTGCAACACTTTCTCACTTTTAAATGGTCACTTTAGTCAATGTCAGAAGTTAATTGTGCAGCTCAGGAGCCTGGGGGTCATGGTGGGTCATGTGACTACTCTGGCTTCCTTTGAGCACTCAGAGTCTCTGAAATTGAAATGATTTTTCAAGCATTGTGTGTATTTTGTTTTTAAATCACCTCCTGCTTGTCACTTACCCTGTTCAAGAACTTGGGAGTTGTCTTTGATTCACTCCTTTACTCTTTCTTCTTTTCACTCAAATTACCAAAGCCCTTCCTGTCTCTTGGAGGCCATGATCACCATCCTCATCTGAGCCTTCACACCTGGGTTTCTTGATATTGCCCTTGGCAACTAAGAAAGATCCTTCTGTGGGTTTCCTTTTCCTTTCTTCTTAAAAAGGTATAATTTGTGTATTGTTAATTTGCTAATAATAAAATAGCTGCTATTTGTTGAGCACCCTATTATGTCCCAGATACTTTGCTTGGTCAGCATAGAAACCAACTCAAAGCTGATGTAGAGACTAGGAATCTGCATTTTTAGCAGGCACCCCAGTGGGAATCACTCTTCTAGAAACACCTATCTACTGTGGGCAAGTAAATACAACTCTGAAATCCATGGGTTTATCCATTTGATGGGAGGCAAGGAATATTGGTTGTTTCGCCTTGTTTTTTTTGTTTGTTTTTTTTTTGTTTTTTTGCATTATGTTGTTCTGGATTATTTGTTCTAATAAGAAAATATTTCACTCTTTGGTTTTTAAAACTTTTAAGCTTTATACAGCACTGTTTTCTATATTCCCTTTTCCCTTTCTACCATTATTAAATAATTCTATGCATAAATAAGGGGATACATTATGGCTCAAAGCACACGATGGAAAGATTTAGAATCATCATGCTATTTTAGGACTGAAAAAGCTTTGAGAGATCACATGGTCCTTTGAATTTTAGAGTCAAAAAAGGACATTATTTATCAAAACTTCTCATTTTAGAAAACTTGATCAAAAGTGATACATAAATATGGCAGCCAAGTGAAGAGCAATATAGATACTAAGTAAACACTAAGAAGACAAGGAAGAAGTGTGCCTGGCAAGGTTTGAAGTTAAATGGAAAAATGTGTGACTTGCTTTGGCCAATGCAATGTGAATACAAGTAACCAATGCCACTTTTGGTTAGAAGCTGTAACTGCTGTGTGATTCTGTGTCCTCTTTCCTGGGTCAGCAGCCAAGGAAGCATGGGACAAGTGGAGCCTCCATCAGCCTGGGTGCCTCAGTGACTAGAGTGGGCAGACCTCCCCTGCTGAGGCGTGTTTGCACCACTGGAATTGGGAGGTTGTTACCACAGGAAAATTCTGGCCTATCCTGACCAATATACTATTCTTCCATCTGTGTATATATTTTTTTCTTCTTTCCTTTCTTTCTTTCTCTTTCTTTCCTTCCTTCCTTCCTTCCTTTTTATTTCTTTCCTTCTTTCTTTCTTCTTTTCTTTCTTTCTTTCTTTCTTTCTTTTTCTTTCTTTCTTTCTTTCTTTTCTCTTTCTTTCTTTTTCTTTCTCTCTCTCTCTCTTTCTTTCTTTTTTATTTTTTTTTCTTTCTTCTTTTTTTGTGTGTGTGTGTGAGACAGAGTCTCACTCAGTCGCCCAGGCTGGAGTGCAGTGGCAGGATCTCAGCTCACTGCAACCTCTGCCTCCCAAGCGATTCTCCTGCCTCAGCCTCCCAAGTAGCTGGGATTACAGGCATGCATAACCATGCTTGACTAATTTATACATTTTTAGTAGAGGTTTCACCATGTTGGCCAAGCTGCTCTGAAACCCCTGAGCTTAAGTGATCTGCCCACCTCTGCCTCCCAAAATGCTGTGATTATAGGCGTGAGCCACCATGCCCAACCACTTATGTATATTCTGATTAGGCCGTGTGTAATTTAGTTTTGGAGTGGTGAGACTTGCAAGGTTTCCTAAATGCTTATTGAATATACATTACACCTTTGAGACTTTTTCTTTTTTTTTTTTTTGAGACAGTCTCACTCTGTTGCCCAGGCTGGAATGCAGTGGCATGATCTTGGCTCACTGCAACCTCCCTCTCCCGGGTTCAAGCAGTTCTCTGTCTCAGCCTTCTGAGTAGCTGGGATTATAGGTGCCCGCCACCAAGCCTGGCTAATTTTTGTATTTTTGTTAGAGACAGGGTTTCACCAACTTGGCTAGGCTGGTTTTGAACTTCTGACCTCGTGATCCACCCACGCTGGCCTCCCAAAGTGCTGGGATTGCAGGCGTGAGCCCCATGCCTGGCCGAGATTTTCTTAAAGAAAATTTGATCCTGAATAAAGAACACCTTTTTTCCTTTTTCAAGTTGAGAACCTCAAGCATCTGTAATGAAGTGGTAACAATTACAGTTGCAGAAGGTGGGAATAAGTTGCACACCTTGGGGCAGGGGTTGGGGGACATATTTAGAACTGAGCTATGGTAGCCAATAAAAGGGAGACTGTTGACAGGGAAACTCCCAGAAACTACAGCCTGCTGGGAAGCCCCCTGTGGTCTCTGGACAGCAGGCACAGCATCTGGAGCATTTCTCTGGGTATGTGTTTATATCTCAGCTGGAAAATAGCAAATGAACTGGCCTAAGGGGTAAAACTGAATTCTCCCTCCTCCTCCCATTTCTCGTGTGGGCTGGACTTAGTGACTCACCTCCACAGAATACAGATGGAGAGGGGAAATAGTAATGGTACAATGACGAAACCTGCCTGACACCCCCTTATGTGATAAAGGTTCGCACCCATGAGTGATGACTCGTGTGGATATCTGGAACCTGACATGCTTCCAGGAGATGGCACTTCTCTGTAGTGTTCTTTCTAAAAATCTTAACCATAGCCTATTCATGAAAAAAAATCAGATAAACTCAGGACATTTGACAAAACACCCAGCCGTCACACCTCAACGCCTTCAATGTCATGAAAAGCAAGGAAAGACCAAGAAACTGTCACAGACCAGAGGCGAGAGAGACATGACAAGTAAAATGCAATGTGGGGCCCTGTTGGGGTCCTGGAATAGAAGAAGACAGTGATGGAAAATCTGGTGAAATGTGAGTGAAGCGTGGAGTTTAGTGTACCAGGTTGGTTTCTCAGTTTTGACAAATTGCCACAGCAATGTAAGATGATAATATTCAAGGCAACTGAAACTGGGCTAGGGGTTGTAAGAAGTCTGCATTATCTTTGCAACAAATCTAAAATAATTCCACAAACACCTCCATCAATAAATGTTATTGACACTTGGGTGATGCCCTTCCACACTTTTTCTATGCACATAGGCTTTTTTAGTCTCTCAAATTTTTTTTTTTTTTTTTTTTTTTTTTT
>NW_022437005.1:7958051-7958872 GCF_009761245.1 Sapajus apella
TTTTTTTTTTTTTTTTTTTTTTTTTTTTTTGAGACAGATTCTCACTCCATCACCAGGCGCCAGGCTGGAGTGCAATGGCGCGACCTCGGCTCACTGCAACCTCCGCCTCCCGGGTTCAAGCAATTCTCCTGCCTCAGCCTCCCAAGTAGCTGGGACTACAGGTGTGTGCCACCACGCCCAGCTAATTTTTTTGTATTTTTAGTAGAGACGGGGTTTCACCATGTTGGCCAGGATGGTCTCGATCTCATGACCTCGTGATCCACCTGCCTCAGTCTCTCAAAGTGCTGGGATTACAGGCATGAGCCACCGTGCCTGGCCTGTTTCTATTTTTAATCTAAATCTTACCAGACTTAAAAGATTGATACCCGCTAAGAAAACGAAAGAGGCCCTTCAACCAGGGCACTAACTTGCTATTTGTCAGCAGTGCTGATGGGGTATACAGAGTCCTACATCTGAACATCTTTTACCTAGAGATCAATCACATGCTGCACTGATGATAGTCCAAAAGAAAGCCTAGGTCTTTAAAATTAGTCTTTAAAATTTTGCTGTTGGCCGGGCGTGGTGGCTCAAGCCTGTAATCCCAGCACTTTGGGAGGCCAAGGCGGGTAGATCACGAGGTCAAGAGATCGAGACCATCCTGGTCAACATGGTGAAACCCCGTCTCTACTAAAACTACAAAAAAAAATTAGCTGGGCATGGTGGCACGTGCCTGTAATCCCAGCTACTCAGGAGGCTGAGGCAGGAGAATTGCCTGAGCCCAGGAGGCGGAGGTTGCGGTGAGCCGAGATCGTGCCATTGCACTCCAGCCTGGGTAACAAGAG
>NW_022437005.1:7958972-8106092 GCF_009761245.1 Sapajus apella
TAAAAAAAAAAAAAAAAAAAAAAGGCCGGGCGCGGTGGCTCAAGCCTGTAATCCCAGCACTTTGGGAGGCCGAGGCGGGTGGATCACGAGGTCAAGAGATCGAGACCATCCTGATCAACATGGTGAAACCCCGTCTCTACTAAAAATACAAAAAATTAGCTGGGCATGGTGGCGCGTGCCTGTAATCCCAGCTACTCGGGAGGCTGAGGCAGGAGAATTGCCTGAACCCAGGAGGCGGAGGTTGCGGTGAGCCGAGATCGCGCCATTGCACTCCAGCCTGGGTAAACTTTGCTGTTTTCTTACTTTGTAGCGATAGAATAGGCCTAGGGCCCCACCCTCGTAGCAAGCAAAATTTTCCAGCTAAAATTTAACCTTTTTTTTCCTTTTTAGCTACTTTCTATTTATCTCATACAATCTGGTTTAAAATGTATAGAAGTGGCCAGGCACAGTGGCTCATGCCTGTAATTCCAGCTATGTGGGAGGCTGAGGTGGAAGGATCACTGTGTCCAGGGAGGTCAAGGCTGCAGTGAGCCATGATCGTGCCACCGCATTCCAGCCTGAGCCAACAAAATGAGGCCCTGACAAAATAAAAATAAAGCAAATAAAATATATAGCAGCAATATAAAGTTCCCTTTTAAAATACATTTTAGGAAAAAAGAAAATTGACCTTCAAAAATAAGCCAGAAAAAAAAAATAGAACAAGTTCTAGGAAGGCATGGCCAAGTGGAAGGAGAGGAAGGCTGCTCTGTTACCCTCACCAAATATCACTCCGATGTATTTTCGGGTTTCCAGAGAATCAAGCTTAATGGGGAGCTCACACACTGTGCCCATGGCTAGTCCTGTTTTCCAGGTAAAAGGACTGTCACTATCATAGCATAAGTTAATGACCTGGTCTTCCTCTTTATAAATCAAACTTTGGTGAGTTTGACTAACATGCGGATCTGGTGAAATCAAGGACCAGGAATCACAGTGTTAAGGACTCAGCTCTAGATCTGGGGTAACCACTCCCCACCAACTCCCGACTGAAGTTCAGATACTACAGCCTTATCATTTGGTTATTCCGCAGTCCTTTTCTGACACTCCCTGTGTGCGGGGCCTTGTTGTGACAGTCACTTAGAAAGCAGAGATGAATCTAGCACTGCCACTGACCTCGGGATACTCACTCCAAGAAGGGAGAAAAAGCCTGAAGCATGGTGTGTTATGTACATAATGGTACTGATGATGGGGGTGCATCCTGATAACCCCATGACAAGTCAAAAACTGTGTTAAGTTGAAATGCATTAGGTACACCCATCATAAGGTCAAAAATTTTAAATCGAACCATTGTAAGTCAGGGACCATCTGCATATGTCCCCAAAGCTGAGAGGAGTGAAAAATAATTTTTCCTAGGGTAGAGTGAAGAAAGTTTCACATGGAAGGTGGATCTGGAGGCATAAGGGGACATAGACAGAGACATGGCATCTGCAAGGCTCAGTGCCACAAAAGAACGTGCAAACTAAACATGATTAATTGTACCACCTGGCAGCATAGAGTACATGGGCAGCAAGGTGAGGGCTGAGTCCATGAAGGTAGGTGGCCTATACACCAAGAGAAAGGAGTAGCTGCAGAAGGGTGGAGACGAAGTATTTATTATTCATAGACAATATGGTTGTTAACAAAAAAAATCAAGAGACTTTTAGGACTAAACCTTAGAACCAGTGAAAGGTCAGCAAAATGGGTAGATGTAAGGAAGTGTTGGGGCATTTTTGTGTTGCTATATAGGAATACCTGAGGCTGGGCGATTTACAAAGAAATGAGGCTTATTTTGGCTCATGGTTCTGCAGGCCGTATGGAAGCATGACACTGGCATCTGTGGCGGGTGCGGCCTCAGAGAGCTTACAATCATGGCAGGAGGGGAAGGGGAGCAGGGAGAGGGGGAGGTGCCACACACCTAACCAGATCTGACATGAGCTGAACGGGAACTCACCTATCACCAAAGGGATGGCGCTAAACCATTCACAGAGGCTCCACCTCCATGATCCAATCACCTCCGACCAGCCCCACCTCCAACATTGGGGATCACATTTCAACATGAGATTCAGAGGGGACAAATATCCAAACCATGTCAAAGGTCAACTTCCAAAATCGACAGTAGAATGATACACCAGCAAAACAGTGTTAAATACCTTTTACAGCAACAGCAAAAACTAGGATGCAAATCTTAAAAGCTTGAAAAGGTTTTTAAAAGACAAAATCATAAACATTTGTTGACAGTGGCGAACAAAGGGTTCACAGACAGGAAAACTATCTTAAAAGAATCACAGTTAGGCCAGGCACGGTGGCTCATGCCTGTAATCCCAGCACTTTGGGAGGCCAAGGCGGGCAGATCACTAGAAGTCAGGAGTTTGAGACCAGCCTGGCCAACATGGTGAAAACCCGTCTCTACTAAAAATATAAAAATTAGCTGGGCATGGTGGCGCACTCCTGTAATCCCAGCTACTTGGGAGGCTGAGGCAGAATTGCTTGAACCCAGAAAGTGGAAGTTGCAGTGAGCCGAGATTGTACCACTGCACTCCAGCCTGGGTGACAAAGCAAGACCCCATCTCAAAAAAAAAAAAATTAGCTCCTAATTGATCCGAAAGCCAATGCGCTTTCAATCAAAATCCCAACGGGTCTTCCAGGTACATGACTGCTGGTCATAAAACTCAGAAGGAATTTTAAAGGCCAAAATGTTGAAGACAATTTTGAAGAATAAAGAGAAAGGGTCTCGCTATAGCAGAAATAAAGATTTATTATAAAGAATAGTAATCAGGCCATGTGGTACTGGCTCACGGATAGAAACATGGAGCAGAATACAGGCCCTAGAAATATTCTCAGGCATGAGAACTGGGTATGGGACCAACATACTCTTAGCAATCAGTGAGGTGATCACCAGCTTCCCCATCAGGGCTGGACCAACTGGCAAGACACATGGCAAGCAGAAAATTAAATTTCTACTTCATCCCTAACACGAAAGAAATCCCTGCTGGAATAAAGAACCAAATATGAAAAAGAAATCTTTAAAACTTTTAAAGAAAAAACTAAAACAAGTATCTTTATGACTTTGAAGCATGAAAGAATTTCTTAGCCAAGACAGAAGAAGTACAAATGCATAAGAGTATTGATAAATATCACAACATTAAAATTTAAAATTTCTATGGCTGAGCACAGTGGCTTATGCCCATAATCCCAGCATTTGGGGAGGCTGAGGCAGGTAGATAGCTTGAGCCCAGGAGTTCAACACCAGCCTAGGCAAACATGGTGAAACCCCATCTCTACCAAAAATAGGAAAATTAGGCTTGGTGATGCACTCCTGTAGTCCCAGTTACCAGGGAGTCTGAGGCTAGAGGATCGATTGAGCCTGGGAGGTCAAGGCTGCAGTGAGCTGAGATCACTGCACTCCAGACTGGGTGACACAGCAAGTCCCTATCAAGAGAAGAAGGGAGGGGAAGGGAGGGGAGGGGAAGGGGAGGGAAGGAGAGGGGAGGGGAGGAGAGGGGAGAGGGGGAAGAGAAAGGGGTTTTTAAACTCTGTGCTGTGTGACAAAAATACCAACAAAAAAAGACAAATAATTGGCTGGAAGGTGACATTTCTAGGATATATATCCACCTGTTTCTGGAATACATAAATGCATGTTGAGAAAAATACACCTCAGTGGAAAAACACAAAGGATCGGAATGAGAGCTTCATGGAAAACAAAATCCAGATGTTCAGTAAATGTAAAAAGGTTCTTGAACTCACTAGCATAAACTAAAATGACATACAATAAGGTGCCATTCCATACCCAGCAGACCTGCAGACAGTGAGAGGCAGGCCTCATTGACGATTGAGGAGGACTTCAGGGAGGAGGGACTTCTGCACAGTGTGAAGAGTCCGTTTGCAACATCAAGCGAAGTTGTGGACGGGCATGTCCTGACTCGGAGACTCCATTTCTAAATGTATACTCTAGAGCCACGCTCCCCAGCAGTCATCACCGGCCACATAACTTGAACACTTGAAACGCGGCCAGTCTGAATTAAGAGACACACACTGGATTTGAAGACTTTGCAGGAAATAATGTAAACTATTTTATTTTTTTAATTTTTTTTTTTTAGTGACAGGGTTTCACCATGTTGGCCAGGATGGTCTCAGTCTCTTGACCTTGTGATCTGCCTGCCTCAGCCTCCAAAAGTGCTGGAATTACAGGCGTGCACCACTGCACCCAGCCTATTTTATTAATTTTTATATTGTTCCTGTCTTGAAATGGATATATTGGAAACATTGGGTTAAAATATAGCATCAAAATTAATTTCACCAGTTTCTTCTTTGCCAGTTTCTTTGTATATTTTCTAATGTAGCTACTAGAAAATGTAAACTTACACATGTGGTTTGTATTTGTGTTTTTATTACGTTTCTATTGGCCAAAGCTGCTATAGAGAATCCTGTCCATTGTATACAAAGACATGTCCAAAATTTAATTGTGGAACTGTTTGAAATAGGAAAAATTTGGAAGCATTTGGGCCTGTGGACAGGAAAATGATAAGATACACATTGCTGGGGGATTTATACAGTTAGTGAAAAGTGAAAAAATAAACAAAAATAATGTGTACAATTAAAGTAATTCAGTGTGTCACTTAGAGAGGAAAAGACTCATATGGAATAAAAGTATAAAAACATGGATGGAAGAGATTCGTGAGTGCTTCAAGAAAGCAATTAGCTCTGAGTAAGAAAAAAATAATAGAATGGTGGTACACGGAGAACTTCAGTGCTTCACTGGTGGCTTATTGTTTTTAAGCAGCTTGACCGGGCATGGTGGCTCACACCTGAAATCTCAGCACTTTGGGAGGCTGAGGCAGGCAGATCCCTTGAGCCCAGGAGTTCAAGACCAGCCTAGCCAACATGGCAAAACCTCTTCTCTACAAAAAAATACAAAACCTAGCCAGACGTGGTGGCAGAGGCCTGTAGTCCCAGCTACTCCAGAGACTGAGATGGCAGTATCGCTTGGGTCTGTGAGGCAGAGGTTGCAGTGGGTCGAGATTGCACCACTACATTCCAGCCTCAGCAACAGAGCGAGACCCTGTCAAAAAAAAAAAAAAAAAAAACTTAACTTCGTGTACTTGTGAGTGTCGAAAGACATAGAAAGACATAAGACATAGATATTCTTCTCTTATGTCATTGATAACCACTAATTTTGACACAATTTTCCAATGATTGCTTGCTGTAAAAGTGTAAAATGGTATATATTATTCACCCTGTAATTTTGGTTTATTTTCTTTTAGACTTTTTTCCAATGTATATTTTTGGAGCAGTTTTAATATGTTGTACTTATCACTTACCCTGACTTTTCAAAACCTAGTGTTATAAATGTTGCTTATATTTACATAGCAAAAAAAACCCATATGGTGTAGGCAAATACAGTATGGCAAAGTATCAACGTTTGTCAAATATTTGTCAAATATGGGTAGTGGCTACATGTTATCTGTTATGTTGTTCTCTGCATTTTTGTGTGTTTAAAATAGTTCATAGTTTTAAAAAAGAAACAGATCATGAAGAGTTTTCTATTGATGCTAAGGAATTTGAACTTTATTCGACTGGCCAATATTTAGAAGCCATTAAAGAGTTTTAAACAGGGGATGAGATTTCCATGTTGAGAGAGGACTTGTATTCTGACAGTCTCATTTTTGGCTTGTCAAGTCCACAAGCTAATATAAGTCAAGAACAAAAATCACCAAATTTTATTGCTTCCGGCACACTTTTTTTTTCACATTTTAACAGTTCTGAAATTGGAATGCATCTCGTTGGTCACACAGCAGTCACGGCATAGTTGTCATTGCAGAATGGGTGTCAGCTGCCTCGATGGAAGTCCTGGGGACAATAGTGGAGCAGTCGGACATGCGTGACATTGTGCTTCATGGCACCATGGATGACATCACATGGGGAAAGTGACATCTGCCACTCAGAACCAACGTGATTTGGAAGAGGCAAATTTGATATGTGAAGGAGTTTTGGAAAAGCATTAACTCATTTGGTTGCCCTGTATTTTCTTTTTTTCTATATGCGTAAGAGTGAAAAATTTTTCTTTGTTAATTGTTTTTAAATTATGGTAAAATACACATAAAATGTACCATCTTAACCATTACCAGGTATTCAGTTCAGTGGCATTAAGCATAGTCACACTGTTCTGTAACCATCACCACCATCCAGTTTAGATCTTTCTCATCTCGTAAAACTAAAATTCTATATCCATTAAACAATAACTGCCCATTCCCCTCTTCTTCCAGCCCCTGGCAACCACATTCTTTCTTTTTTTTTTTTTTTTGAGACCAAGTCTCACTCTGTTGTACAGTGTGGCACCATGTCGGCTCACTGCAACCTCCGTCTCCTGGGTTCAAGCAATTCTCCTGCCTCTGCCTCCTGAGTAGCTGGGATTACAGGCACCCACCACCACACCTGGATATTTTTTATATATTTTTTTAGTAGAGACTGGGTTTCACCATGTTGGCCAGGCTGGTCTCAAACTCCTGACCTCAGGTGATCTGCCTGCCTCGGCCTTCCAAGGTGCTGGGATTACAGGCGTGAGCCACCGTGTCCGGCCCCCTGACTTTCTATCTCTGTGATTTTCCCTACTCTAGGTACCTCACTTAGGTGGAATCATACAATACCAGTTCCTTTATGTCTGTCTTATTTCACTTAGCATCGTGTTCTCAAGGTTCATCTACATTTTAGCATGTGTCAGAATTTCTTTCCTTTGTAAGGCTAAAAAATATTCCCTTGAATGTATGTGCCACATTTCGCCTATCCATTTATCCATGAATAAACACCTGGATTTGCTTCTGCCTTTGGCTATTGTGAATAATGCTGCTATGAATATGGGTGTACAAATATCTCTTTGAGAGCCTGGTTTCAGTTCTCTTGGGTATATACCCAGAAGTGAAATTGCAGCATCAGATGAATCATATCTATTTTTAATTTTTGAGAAACTATCAATGATTTTCATCATGGCTGTGCCATTTTACATTCCCCCCAACAGTGCACAGATCCCAATTTCTTCATATCCTCACCAACACTTAAAAAAAAAAAACAATATCAGTCTATATTAGTCTGTTCTTACATTGGTAATAAAGACATACCCACGACTGGGTAATTGATAAAGAGGTTTCATGGACTCACAGTTCCACATGGCCGAGGAGGCCTCATAATCATGGCAGAAGGCAAGTGAGGAGCAAACTCACTTCCTACATGACAGCAGGCAAGAGAGCTTGTGCAGGGAAACTCCCACTTATAAAACCATCAAATCTCATGAGATTTACTCACTACCATGAGAACAGTATGGAAGAACCCCCCCTCAATTATCTCCGCCTGGCTCCACCCTTGACACCTGGGGTGATTATAATTCAAGGTGAGACTTGGATGGGGACACAGCCAAACCATATTATTATCTCAATGGGCATGAGACGGTATTTCATTATGGCTTTGATTTGCATTTCCTTAATGATTAGTGATGTTGAATATTTTTTCATGTGCTTATTGGTCATTTGTATATCCTCTTTGGAGAAATCTTTATTCAAATAATTTTTTAATCAAGATGTTTGGTTTTTTGTGGAATGATTTTTTAAATCTGTGTTTAAGCCTGAAAAAGTGTTTCCAACAAATATAAAACAAATATTCTAAGTGAAAAGAAAGCATTATATCACAGGTTAAATGGAAGGATTTTTTTTCCTTCTTAGTGGTACATAAAATAACATTAAACCTTACAATTGGCTGGGCATGGTGGCTCACGCCTATAATCCGAGGAGTCTGGGAGGCTGAGGTAGGCAGATCACGAGGTCAAGAGATCGAGACCATCCTGGCCAACATAGTGAAACCCCATCTCTACTAAAAATACAAAATATTAGCTGGGTATGGTGGCGCGCTCCTGTGGTCTCAGCTGCTTGGGTGGCTGAGGCAGGAGAATCGCTTACACCCAGGAGGCAGAGACTGCAGTGAGCCGAGATTGTGCCACTGTACTCCAGCCTGGTGACAGAGCAAGACTCCATCTAAAAAAAAAAACCCTTACAATTAATAGCATTTTATTTTACTTTATTTATTTCTTGAGATGGAGTCTTGCTGTGTCACCCAGCCTGGAGTGCCGTGATGTGATCTCAACTAACTGCAACCTCCACCTCCCAGGTTCACGTGATTCTCCTGCCTCAGCCTCCCTAGTAGCTGGGACTACTGGCACGTGCCACCATGCCCAGGCTAATTTTTGTATTTTTAATAGAGATGAGGTTTCACCATGTTGGCCAGGCTGGTCTCGAACTCCTGACCTCAAGTGATCTGTCTGCCTTCGCCTCCCGATGTGCTGGGATTACAGGCATGAGCCATCACACCTGGCCATTAATAGTATTTTAGATTCAATTAAATAATGATTGTAATGAGAGGATGATTTAATCAACTATTGTCAAGTGGATTGAAATAATTTAAAAATATTTATGTAAATAAGAGAATGCTGAATACATAAGAATGTAAGACTTAAAAATATATTTAAGAAATTATTTTGAATCCAAATATGGTGCTAAATTAATTAGAATAGCTGAAATTTAAGTAGGAATAAACATTATTTCACTTCAGCAAGTAGAAGTTTGGGGTAACGTCAAAAACTGAGGCAGAAAGGAGACAATACATCAGTATGCATTTGCTTTAAAGATTTTAAGGCCGGGTGCGGTGGCTCAAGCCTGTAATCCCAGCACTTTGGGAGGCCGAAGCGGGTGGATCACGAGGTCAAGAGATCGAGACCATCCTGGTCAACACGGTGAAACCCCGTCTCTACTAAAACTACAAAAAATTAGCTGGGCATGGTGGCGCGTGCCTGTAATCCCAGCTACTCAGGAGGCTGAGGCAGGAGAATTGCCTGAACCCAGGAGACGGAGGTTGCAGTGAGCCGAGATCGCGCCATTGCACTCCAGCCTGGGTAACAAGAGCGAAACTCCGTCTCAAAAAAAAAAAAAAAAAAAAGATTTTAAAAACTTCTATCCTCCTTCGTAGGAAAAGAAGTGGGGGTCACTACCTCCTTGGTGAAAGAAGACCACATACAGTCCCAATTTATTCTTTGCTTTCACCCCAAATAATCATATTATATCTAGTAGACCTAGCCTGTTTTTTTTTTTTCTTTCTTTCTTTCTTTCTTTCCTTTTTCTTCTCTTTTTTTATTTTTTTGAGACAGTGTCTTACTCTGTTACCCAGGCTGGAGTGCAGTGGCACCATCTCAGCTCACTTCAGCCTCTGCCTTCTAGGTTCAAGCAATTCTCCTGGCTCAGCCACCAAAGTAGCTGGGATTACAGGCATGTGCCACCACACCCAGCTAATTTTTGTATTTTTAGTAGAGATAGGTTTTCACCATGTTAGCCAGGCTGGTCTCCTGACCTGAAGTGATCTGCCTGCCTCAGCCTCCCATAGTGCTGGGATTACAGGCATGAGCCACCATGCCTGGCCCCAGCCCATTGTTACTGCAGAGAATTCTTAGACTGACCCCCTATTTTTTTCTACTCCTTTGTCACAGATGCCTGAAATTTCTTTCACTGAATAAAAAGGTTCTTGGTTCATGATGAGAGATAACACTTAAAATACAATTGCCTGGTCACTGGCCTCACTTGCAATGAACAGAGTCCTTAGTTGCATACAACAGTGTCCACTTTAGCTTAGATTAAATAATGATTTAATCTAAGAAAGGGATTTTTTTGAGAAGTATTTGACAACACCAGAATCTCCAGGAGAACTAGCCAGCTAAGCTGTGTGTTCATATAGTCGCTACAATGAAACCAGAAAAAAATGTCCAGTTCCCATTCCAGTGAAAATGCTGCTGCCTCCACTGCCTGCCAACTGTGATGTCACAAACTCGGCCCCAACTGCTTGGGAGAACCTGACTCCTCTGCCGCTGTGCTTGCTGGAAGGCCAGGTTCTTCTACAGAGGGATCATCCTGTAGTTCGCTTCTACATCCAGGTCTTAGAGGGTGTATATGATTGGGAGGTCCTAGGTCACATGTTAGCATAACAGCTGCATAGGAGTCTAGAAAAGATCATATTGCATACTATCACCTCTATGACATAGGAAGGCAAATCCTATAGGGGTTGAAATAGGAATGTGGGTTAAGTTGGCAAACTTAACAGTAGCTTCCAAACTCCTGGATTGAAACTGAAGCTGAAATATAAACAATCAAGAAGCATAAATAAGCTGGGCACGATGGCTCATGCCTGTAATCCCAACACTTTGGGAGGCCAAGGAGGGAGAATCACTGGAGCCCAGAAGTTTGAGACCAGCCTGGGCAAAATAATGAGACCTTGTCTCCAAAAAATAAAAAATTTAGCTGGCCATGGTGGTCCCAGCTACTAGGGAGGCTGAGGTAGGAGGGTCACTTGAGCCTGCGAGGTTGAGGCTGCAACCACTGCACTCCAGCCTTAACAACAGAGCAAGACTCTGTCTCAAACAAACAAAAAAAAAAAAAAAAAAAAAAAAGGAGGAGGAGGAGAAGAGAAAAGCATAAATATAACAGTTAACTTTATATCTTTCCCAACCTCAATAAGACAGTGTCCCAAGAAGAGACTGGGGTTTCTTGGACATCTGAAGTGAAGGAGGCATCAACTTAGAGGAACAGAAGGAAGCAGACAAAGCAGGGGACCAAAGCCAGAGTAGACAAAACCTCCCCATTCATGATTTGTTACAGGAGAGCCTGTTATCTTTTGCAAGATTGGACAAATAGGAGTTGTCATCCATTCTGGAGGAAAGTAGCTCTGCTGAGTCTGCATTATGAAGTTTTCCCTCAGTTTTTGAAGGAGAAGATTTACTTATACATCGACTTCATTCTCAAAGGATTCATTGAATGAATCACACAAGGAGTACAGTATATAATCTGATTATTTGGTTGGTGTAAAAGTAATCGTGATTTTGGGGATTAAAAATAGCAAAAACCACAATTTTGCTCCAACCTAATACGTTAGACATTTGTAGCTCAAGAGATTTTTTTTTGCCCTAAAGATCTCTGATAATTTATAATATTTGGGCTTCATGAAGCCAGGTATCAAAGACATCTGTAGAAGTCACCACACACCCCACCCACCTTCAAGACACGTGGCATGACTTGGCCTCCAGAGAGGTAGCTGACAACTTTAAGTCACTTCATAGAGGCGCCCTTTACATGTAATAAAATGCTCCATGTTAAGTGTACAGTTTTGATAAATGCATACACCCATGTGATTACCACAATTAAGAACAGTCAGCATGAGCTCTTAGAAAGAAGAGCCCAACAAGCAAGTATGTGTAATGTGTCTCCTCTGTGTTCCCAGCCAGTCTATAAAACAGATTTGTTTGGCATGGATATTAGGTGTAATGGGGAAAAACGCACCAGGCCATCACAGAAATGCCGTCCACTCATTCCCCTTGCTCCATTCTTGCTTGGCAAGGTATCTCCTGACTGATTGGCTTCCATATGGCCATCTTGGGCTTCCTCAAAGCATGGTGGCTTCAAGGCAGCGAGACTTTCCATGTGGCAGCTCAGTCCTCCAAGAGCAAGCCTTCCAAGAGGCCCAGCCAGAGCTGCAGTGCTTCTTATGACCTAGCCTTGGAAGTCATTTCCACTGCATTCTGCTGGTCAGGCGAGTCACTGGGACCAGCAAGGGGAGGGGTATGAGACGTCACCTCTTAATGGGCAGAGCTGCATTTGTATACAACAACAGAAACGATCATGGAGCTGTATTTGGAGATTCTCCACGACGATAGCCCATAAGGTGCTTAAATAACTTTTGGACAGAGCAGTGGACAGACGCTAAGGATCTGGGGTTCGGGCTCTGCCAGGCGTGTTCAGGTGACACTTGCTGAGCCTTTAGAACACATCAGGGTTTCCTCTCTCCAATTGCTTGAGATGTACACAAATGGAGAAAGCCCTGTGAGCCTGGAGGAGCCCCAGGCCTCACCACCGTTCTTAATTGTGGTGATCACATGGGTGTATGCATTTATCAAACTGTACATTTAACGTGGAGCATTTTATTACCTGTAAATGGAGCCTCTATGAAGTTGACTTAAAGTTGTCAGCTCCCCCACCAAAGCAGAGTATGGGCATTTCCCATAGGAACTTGGTGTACCACAGCGGAAAGTCTCAGAACTGGCCTGGTGACAGCAGCATGAGCTCTGGATGAGAAAGCCACTGTGAGAGCAGCGCCTGGGTGTCCTCTGACTTCAGCCCTCTGAGGCCACCTGCTGCCCGGAGGGCCACTGTTGGGGATGGTCTGCTAAGGCTGAGTAGAGAGGCCTCAGCCAGGCTGGACATTGAGACCAAAGTTGAAAAGGAGGATTTGATTCTGCAATAAACAAACCTGAAAGAAGAATTCTGTAGAAGACTCCAGGGTGAGATTCCAGAGGCCTGTGCATTTGGGGATGCCCGAGAAGCAGGGAACAGGAGCACAGCTGTTGGAACAGCCTGCAGGTGAGCAAATGCAGAGAAACGAAGACACCAGGCAGGCCCCAGCAAAAGAAAGAACTGTCTCCGAGGAGAGAGACCAAAATCATCTGGAGCTTGGGGAAGTTGTCCACTGCAGCCCCAGCCTGGCCGCCGCAGCAGGAATCTCTGTGCATACTGAAGGTGGCACCAGTGGATGTCCACGGGGGAAGAGCCCTTCGTCAGTAGCACATGCACCAAAGCCTTCAGTCAGGGCTCCAGCCTCACTGTGCACCAGGTGTGCACACAGTGAGAAGCCATCCGTGTGCCCCGAGTGCAGCAAGACCTCATCCTCAGACAGCTCTTGCCTCCTGGAGCACTGGAGGAGCACAGGTAAGAGACCCTATGAGTGCTCTCACTGCACAAGGCCTTCACCTGCAGCTCCGACCACCTGGTGCACCAGCAGTCCCACGGTGGGAAGAAATTCCATTGCTGCACCCAGTGCCCAGTGCGGGAAGGCCTTCAGCTGGAGCTCCCACCTCATCTTTCATCACACCACTCATGCTGGAGGAAACAGCAGCTGGCTTCCCTGGTCAGAGCCCAGTGTTGATGGGCCAGGGCTTCAGGTCCAATACTGAATCCAAGTAAGACAAGCTGAGCCTTTGTCAGCAGGCTCAGCTAGCTCTGTGCCAGGGGCTGCTGGACAAGGCAGGGGCAGGCCCCCCGGGGTCTTTGGAGAGGCAAGATACAAACACATGTAAACACACAAATGACAGAATGCACCAGGTGACAAGACAGGATAAAGCGCTGAAGTATGTGAGAGATGGCAGTATTGGCCTGGAGGGGGTGCTGAGAGGAGGCCTCAGTGGGCCAGTTCTGGGAGAATGGCTTGGCACCAGGTTAATGGGAGGCAACTGGGGGAGGGGACCAAGCTAAGCACAAGGATAACTGCATGTGGACCCCAGTCAGTGAAAGGAGAGATTGAGTACGGAGTCTTGAGTCAGGCTTGAGGTGCGCATGGGAGGAGGTGGCGGATTCAGGTCAGAAGCGCTGGTGTATGAGGGCTACAACCAAAGCCACAGGCCTGCCCACACTACTGGGCTTCCTGTGCTAGGGTGACCCGAGGTGAGCAGCTGAGCATCACTGTCACAGCTGTCCAGAACAAAACAGATGTTGTGTGCTCTGATTCAATGCCCTGGGTCCTCCACTCACACTACCACAAGCAAGCTTGCAGCCCAGGAGCAGCAGCACAGCTCTGCCTGCTTCCCACTCTCCAAATCTCTTACAAGCACATCTGATTAGTAGGACCTACCTAGAGCACACCAGAACCCTAGCTGCAAGGGAGTCTAGGAAATGTAGAGATTTGCTTTCCATATGGTGATATGGTAGAATGGTACTCACTATCCATTCCAGCCCCTCTGCAGTATAGCTAGACATACCAGAAGGCACTGGAATGGATATGGAGTACCATTCTACCATATCCATCACAAAAATCTGCCAGTAATGTCCTGGAATACATTTGAGAAGGACTGTTCTCGACAGGAAATGAGGGGTAAATTCTGTGAGTTTGAAGCACTAAAATCGACCTCACTGAATCCTGTCCTTAGGAACCCATCCCTGCAACTCCCCAGCAGAGGCCAATCCAGGGTCTTCCATCAACATGGGAAATCACACTTTCTCCAGGCAAAAACACACCAAGGCAAATCTTGGTGGGTTTACCTTACCTTACACAGATAAGACCCATAACATGTCTTGCATTTGCTACCCTGGGACTTGGCTATCCTTGAACTTTTCATTTCAATGAATTGCTTTTTATTTTTTTGAGACAGAGTCTCACTCTGTCACCCAGACTGGAGTGCAGTGGCATGATCTCAGCTCACTGTAACCTCCACTTCCCTGGTTCAAACAATTCTCCTGCCTCAGCTTCCTGAGTATTTGGTGGCACTATAGATATGTGCCACCACCCCCAGCTAATTTTTGCATTTTCAGTAGAGATGGGGTTTCACCATGTTAGCCAGGATGATCTCGATCTCCTGACCTCGTGATCCATGCCCCTTGGCCTCCCAAAGTGCTGTGATTATAGGCGTGAGCCACTGCGCCCAGCCCATGAATTGCTTTTCTAAATTTAGTGTACATGCGGCTCGAGTGAGCACAAGGAATTGTTTTCCTAATTTTGCCTCCTTTTCAAAGGGTCACTATGCCCCTCTGTCCTCCTGACATTCCCCATTACCATGTGGTTTGATAGCTCAGCATGTACTTGTGTTACCAACATGAGATTTATTCAGGCTCCAGTTCTTTATTTGTGACAGCCTGTAAGCCTCCTCCTCCTTCTCCTCAACAACAACAACAACAAAAAAAAAAAAAAAATGAGGAAAGCAAACGACTACCAATCCTGATGGCTTTTGTCCAACACTCAAGCTTTCGTCCACTCTGGATATTCCTGTCACTAGCGGCTGTGTCATCGGTGGAGTTCTTTGGCGACAATCAGATCTTGATGGATCACACTGGCAAAATCACATTAAAGGAGAGTGCCTTAATTCCAGCCCCAAATCCAAGCAGATAAGGATGACAGGACTCGAGAATTTTCCCCAAGTGACAGAAACTGAACTCCTCCAAAGGAAAGACTCTTTAGCATCCAGCAGCTGAGATTTCAAGTCTAACTGCTTTTGGTGGTGGTTTTATATGTATATTTCAAAAATCACCTGGAAATCTCCAGCTCCTTAAGGCAGTTCCTTTTAAATCTTTTTGAATGACACGGTGTTGTCAATTGCCTCCTTCCATTGATGTCTTCCATGTCCTCAGGCCAGTCCGGCCACTGACACAGACTAATATTTGGTGACAGATGGTTCTGTGAGCTTCTGGCAAGGCCATATCTCACTTTTGGAATGTGAGTGATAGCTGCGTTCCTCCAGAGCCGTATTTATTATACTACTACTGCACACAAACTCATTAGATGTAAAACCCTCTGCCAGTCAACTTGATCCTGCTTTTCCCCAGCTGTCCCACTGGCAGCCTGAAGATGATGACAGATGATGACACTGACAGACAGCCCGACTACCGTCTTCTGCCTTCCGAAATTTAAAGCCAGGCATTACTCAAGTGAGGGGATGTGCCAAGAAAAAGGGCTAGAAGCCCCTCTGCAGCACCCTGCCCTTTAATCATCATGGTAGTTCATGAAAAGGTGTTCACAGGATACCACTAGCCAGGCCCTCCTGGAACTCGTGAGCACACTCATGGCCACAATATGAAATCAACTGAAATCAGACGCATCTCTCCCTCCAGTCCCCTAGGAATGCTGTCAGTCTTGCTTCCTGGTCCCAGTTCTCACCAAGGACCAGCCTTTCTCTCTGTTCAGACATACCTGCATTTTGTCTCAATGCACAAACATTTCTCGTTGGCATTTTTGCAGCAATATAAGAAGTAGCACTTGGCCGGGCGCGGTGGCTCACACCTGTAATCACAGCACTTTTGGAGGCCAAGGGAGGCGGATCACCTGAGGTCAGGAGTTTGAGACCAGCCTGACCAACATGGAGAAACGCAGTCTCTACTAAAAATACAAAAAAATTAGCTGGGCGTGGTGGCACACATCTGTAATTCCAGCTACTCGGGAGGCTGAGGATGGAGAATCGCTTGAACCCGGAGGTGGAGGTTGCAGTCAGCCGAGATTGCGCCATTGCACTCCAGGCTGGGCAACAAAAGCAAAGCTCCGTCTCGAAAAAAAAAAAAAAAAAAGAAGTAGCACTTTGTTCATTCACACATTCACTAGGAGCATCGTTGGGGAGTACTTTCTGTGCCCCAGGAACCATGCCAGACTGGATACATGGAGAAATGAATTTGGCATGATCCCTGACCTCCAGGACTTCACTGTCTTCTAGGGAAAATCAGATCATCTCAAGGTGAATTGTTTAGGGCAATGTCTTACCAAGTACCCTGTTCCTGCGGAGGTTGGCCTGTAATAAATTTCCTCTGACCATAGCTCCTCATCCCTATGTGTGGTAAACTGTCTGTTTAGTGACCCCCACCCCGATGAGCTTCTCCTTGTATCTAACGCCTCTGAAGCTGGCCTGGCTCTGTGACCATGGCAGAAGTGACACAGTGCTTGTTCTAGGCCTTCGCCCTGTGAAGGTCTGGCAGCTTCTACTTTTGCACTTTAGGGGAAGCCAGCTGCCATGTAAAAAGTCCAACCTCTCTGAGACCGCCATGCTGTGAGGAAGCGCAAGCTCACCACATGGAGAGGACATGTGGAGAGAACCCAGGAGCCCAGGCAACAGCAAGTGACTCCTTTTAGCCCCCAGCACTGGAGCACCAGAGGTGATGCCACAGGACCAGAGAGGAGCGTCTGACCGAAGTGCAGACTGGGAGCAAAGAAGCAATTGTTTTTTTATGCTCCATGCTCTGGGCTGGTCTATTACTCAGCAATAGATACTCATAATTGTGTTTTCCACCTGGCTGAGTGGAGTCCCGAGCAGACCAGCTAGGTCCTCTGATGCCTTCGCTCTCCTTTCCTCTGTGGTCATTTCTTTCCTTATGGCCTAAATGCCCCCATCCAGCATCTCCAAAGAACAAGGACAGCTCCTACCTAGTCACAATACTATCATCGCATGAAGACCATTGGCACTAATTCAAGAATGCCATCTAATACATAGTCCATTCGAATTTCTCAATTTGTACAAAAATCTTCGAGCATATTTTTTTTTTAACTCAAGGAGCTACTTAAGGCTTCCTCATTGCATTTGGCTTTCATGAATGTGAAGAATTCCTGAAAGGCATTTATTTCACTGAAGAAAAAAGATCCTCAGTAGAAGCCAGCTGGGAGTAGTGACTCATACCCGTAATTTCAGCACTTTAGGAGGCAGAAGCGGGAGGACTGCTTGAGCCCAGGAGTTTCAGACAAGCCTGGGCAACATGGTGAAACACCATCTCTACTAAAAATACAAAAATTAGCCAGACATGGTGTCACGTGCCTGTAATCCCAGCTGCTCAGGAGGCTGAGGTGGGAGGATTGCTTGGACACTGTGACAGTGTCACTGCATTCCAGCCTGGGTGACAGAGCCAGACCTTGTCTCACGATGTGATTATTACCTGGGCAACTCTTTGCTCCTCTCTGAACTGGGAACGACACCTGTTCTACCTACTTCCCAGGTTATAAGTTTCAGTAAAAGTCATTTACTTGTGGCAAATGCTATTCTAACTGGTCCTGTCTAGAGTATAACGTGCATTCACAGAAACCGTTTTCATTTCTGGTCACACATACACACTCACTGTTTGGCATATTGGCTTCTTCATGGGCCTCATCCACGTTCTCACTTTATTTCTTGATGGCTCATGTATTTATCTGTATAGTAATTCCATGCTGTGCATTTCCCCTGTGGAAACATCTGGTCCCTTCGGTGGACCTCTTCTAGGTAGAGATGCATCACTCTGCAGGGGGTTGCTTAGAAGGAGTGAGACCTGGAGTGGGAGAAGGGAAAAGGAATGTAAAACAGTTTTTGCAGTGCGGTATCAGGAGAGAGGGATAGTAAGTCAACACAGGGCTTTCCTGCCCCTGTTGGTGAAAAAGGCAGTAGGACATTTCCAGAAACCCAGAGGAGTCCAGGATACGTGAGTCTGGAAACACTAGTCATAGCATTGAAATCAATTTTTTGTTTGGATGAAGAACCAGGCATACACATGCTGATCCTTCTTGGTTTGTGCATTATCTGCTCCCAAGCTGAATAAATTCATGAGCTTCTTATTGACATTACAGGGGAGGATGCGGAAGGTTACTGGTGAGTTAATACTGCCTTTACATGGTGTGGAAGTCATTATTTTACTGTAATAAATGTTAAACTGTTCACAAAGATATGCAAAGGTTGATTGGTGATCTCAGTCCTTTTATGTTGTGAGTCACCGTTCTCCCAGTCCTCTAAGGAGGGAAAGGAACCGTGACCCTTGGTTTAGACAGCTCCCTCCTCCACTCTCTCCCTCAGGAAATCATAAGAAAACAGAAGCTGGGGGACCCCACTGGCTCTAACGAGGACCTTGGGAGTCTGATGTAAATGTTTACCTATTTTTTTCCCAAGGAAACAGCATTGTCAGAACTGGGAAAGGACTTAGAGAGAGAAAAGAAGGAGAAAGGACAGATTGCAGTCTCCATCTTGTGTGTGGCCTCGGGGGACGAATCATTGATTAAAAACGGAAGGTCAATATCGTCTCTGCTGGGTAAACTTGAGATCCTTGAAGAGCCTCTCAGCCTAGTAGGACTCTCAAGCCCTGCTCTGGAGTGAGCAGAAAGGAGACACAGTGGTTTCCCCTTGAAGGCTGATCTTGGCCTGAGCTCATCGTTAAATAAGAAGCGCATAGATCTTTACGCTGCCCGTGCTGCCCTGGTCAGAAAGGCATTCGTCACAACTCCACGCTTTAATTTGCAAAGAGTCTAAGGTGGAAGTCACTCTAAGGCTCTCTTCAGAAAATGGGAAATGATGTTGGCCCTCGGTACAGACTAGCACACGGGTGCCTATTTGCATAGCCTGATCACAAGGCTTGTCTGTGACCCCTCCTGACCCCTTCATTCTGACTCTGCCTCCATCTGCTGAACACAGCCAGTCCCTTTTCTAGGGCAGCCAAAGCTTTGTTCTGAGATTGCAAAATAGACGTCAAATATTATCATAGTTGCAGTTTGAGATCACGGCCACCTTAGTGGTTATAAACAGAAGTTCTTAAGTGGCCACATACCGACTGTGGGGTGGAGGTCCAGGAGATGCTCCCCCCTCTTTGTCCCCACCTACCATCCCTGAGCCCCTGACCCTCTCCCCATAAGGATGTTCTGCAGGGCTTTGCATAGTTGTTTACTCTGAATTCCCTGCCTCCTCACCTGTCAGATGAGACACAATCAGGCAAAGAACCAATATCCCAAGAAGATGGCACTGAAAACAGAATCGGGGTAGCGTGGGGAGCCCCTGGAGACAGCAGAGAGTCACGCATCTTGGCTCACCCCATCCAGTGTGAATTTCTGTGAACATAACCTCTTCTTAGTGATTCTCCTGCAAGTCCTGGGCCACCTGAACACCTGGTTATCGGCAAACCTGTGAGCATTCAAGACCCAAGGCAGGAACAGTCCCTGTCCCCAGGGTGGAAGATGCTTCCCTTTCCAGATCCTTGGCTGGCTGCTGGCTGCGATGGCAGCTGGCTCATTAGAGGGTGCAGCCCTGCCCCTGCCCACTTCTTTGAGCAGCAGTTCCCTAACTTGAGTGGCATCGGGATCTCCTGGAGAGCGTATTAAAACCTGGATCCCTGGGACTACAGATTCAAATCCAGAAGTCTGGTTTGAGGTCTAAGAATATGAATATTTCCTACAAGATCCCAGGAAATACTAATGCTGCACCAGGGACCACATTTTGACAACCACTGCCTTAGATATCTGTGGTGTCAACTAATTACCCTCTGTCTCCTTGTTTTCTGAGCACTTCCTTACACTGTGGGCAAACTATGATCCCAAACCATGGGACCCTTTTCTCTCACAGGAGTTTATTTCACAGGTATTTTCTGAATTGACTCCTTTGGAATGTGGAAAGGAATACAAGTGCTGAGTTGTGTGCTAAAATAACACTTGCCACCAGCCATAGGAGTTGAGTTTTCAACTGGTTTCTGATCAAAGTTAATCATAGATGAATAGAAACAAAAGAATTTTATGGCCAGGTGCAGTGTCTCACCCCTGTAATCCCAGCACTTTGGGAAGCCAAGGCAGGTGAGTCACTTGAGGTCAGGGGTTCAAGATGAGCCTAGCCAACATGGTGAAAACCCTATCTCTACTGAAAATACAAAAACTAGCTGGGCGTGGTGCCACATGCCTATAATCCAGCTAATCGGGGAGCTGAGGCAGGAGAATCACTTGAACCTGGGAGGCAGAGGTTACAGTGAGCCAAGATCATGCCACTGCACAACAGAGCAAGATTATGTTTCCAAAAAAAAAAAAAAAAGAATTTTAGGAATGAAGGAGAATTTATTTAAACTTCACTGACTAGTTCAACTGCCTGTGAACCCATCTTATAAATACCCATCTTCCAAAGTCCATTTATGAATTGGTTGTTTCATGCTCAGAACGCTTCTTCCCATGCAATCAACATTCTAAATGATGGCTAATCGAGTGTCTAGATCAGTTCATGAAAGTTTAGTTACCCCATAATGTGGCTGCAATTACTAATTTTGCACAAAAACAAAAGGTAGGAAACTAAATTATATTCTAACTTTTATAAGACATTTAAACATATGGAGTAAATCAAAAGTTTCTCTTCTAGGCCACGCATGGTGGCTCACGCCTGTAATCCTAGCAGTTTGGGAGGCCAAGGTGGGTAGATCACCTGAGGTCAGGAGTTCGTGACTAGCCTGACCAATATGGTGAAACCCCTTCTCTACTAAAAATATATATTTTTAAAAATAGCTGGGCGAGGTTGCAGGTACCTGTCATTTCAGCTACTCAGGAGGCTGAGGCAGGAGAATCACCTGAACCTGGGAAGTGTAGGTTGCAGTGAGCCAAGATCGCGCCTTTGGACTCTAACCTGGGCGACAGTGAGACTCCATCTCAAAAAAAAAAAAAAAAGAAAGAAAGAAAAAGTTTCTCTTTTAATAAACAATCATTTTACAATATGTTATATTACAAATAATTAAGATAAAATAAATGAGATAGGCCGGGCGCGGTGGCTCAAGCCTGTAATCCCAGCACTTTGGGAGGCCGAGGCGGGTGGATCACGAGGTCAAGAGATCGAGACCATCCTGGTCAACATGGTGAAACCCCGTCTCTACTAAAAATACAAAAAATTAGCTGGGCATGGTGGTGCATGCCTGTAATCCCAGCTACTCAGGAGGCTGAGGCAGGAGAATTGCCTGAACCCAGGAGGCGGAGGTTGCGGTGAGCCGAGATCGCGCCATTGCACTCCAGCCTGGGTAACAAGAGCGAAACTCCATCTCAAAAAAATAAATAAATAAATAAATAAATAAATGAGATAAAATTTAATTGTATATGGCATGTTAGTGGGGAGCTTAGTGGATATCCCAACAGAGCAGCCAGCACACTGTTGAGAGCTTTAAACAGGTTAATTTCATTTCTGAACATATAAACTCATAGGGCAACTTAGAGAAATGGCTGATTCTAGAGCTGGCACAGGGAAAATTCATGATGAGCCTGGAACATCATGTTGTGCCAGAAGAAAAGGGCAAATTCTAAAAAGGCTGGAAACATCAAAAGGATTCAGGAGTTAATGTGAAGGGGCTCCCATTGACCACATTTAAGGCAACATGAACATTAACATAAGCCAAAATAACGCCAGGCTCAGAGGGTCATGCCTCTAATCCCAGTACTTTGAGAGGTTGAGGTGGGAGGATCCCTTGAGGCCAGGAGTTTGAGACCAGCCTGGGCAACATAGACCCCATCTCTACAAAAGAAAAATTGTTTTAATTAGCTAGGCATGATGATGAGTGCCTGTCGTCCCAGCTACTCAGGAGTCTGCGGTGGGTGGGTGTCTTGAGCCCAGGAGCTGGAGGCTGCAGTGAGCTATGACTGCGCCATTGCACTCCAGCCTTGATGGCAGAGAAACCTTGTCTCTATTTAAAAACCCCAAATAAAATAAAATAAGTCAGAAAACAATGACAGCAAAGGATTATAACCTATAGATAAAAGAAGAATCCATCTGTCCATGGTTATTATACACACACACACACACACACACACACACACACACACTCTGTGTGTGTGTGTGTATGTATATAAAAAACTATATAACTAATATATAACTATATATAATATAGCTATATATAACTATAATATAGTAATGTTATATAATTTATATATAACTATATTATATTAGCTATATATAGTAACAAATAACAAAGAATATATACATATACATTATTACTGTATTATATTGTGTATATTATTTATGTGTGTATAGTAGCATATGTTAATACACTGCATTATACTACATAGTATAATGTATTCTATATATAAATGGTAATATAAATAATTTTTAGTATATTACATATGTGTGTATAGTAGTAAATATACTACATAGTATAATGTATACCATATATAAGTATATATATACTATATATGTATATATAGTATACATTATTTTGGTACATTATATATATAGGTGTATATATACTATATATATATATAGTATACATTATTTTAGTACATTATGAATATGTATATATGTGTATCTGTATATAGCAGTTATAAGTTGGCATTCTCCTATGAAGAGCTTTCCCTTCTGGCCGGGCACTGTGGCTCAAGCCTATAATCCCAGCACTTTGGGAGGCCAAGGCAGGCAGATCACTTGAGGTCAGGTGTCTGAGACCACCCTGGCCAACACCGTGAAGCCCCATTTCTACTAAAAATACAAAAAGTTAGCTGGGTGTGGTGGATGGGCCTGTAGTCCCAGCTACTCGGGAAGCTGAGGCAGGAGGATTCCTTGAGCCCAGGAAGCAGAGGTTGCAGTGAACTGAGATCACGCCACAGCACTCCAGCCTGCTGACAGAGGGAGACTCCATCTCAAAAAAAAAAAAAAAAATTAGCCCAGTGTGGTGGTGCATGCCTGTAATCCCAGCTACACAGGAGGCTGAGGCAGGACAATCACTTGAACCCGGGAGGCAGAGGTTGTAGTGAGCCGAGATCGCACCACTGCAAGACTCCATCTCAGCAGCAACAACAAAAAAGAAAAACCTTTTATGTCTCTCCTATTTAAGTAATAAATGTAGAAAGAATGACGAAATTAGAAACATCACCATTTTGGGCTGGATGTGGTGGCTCACACTTATAGTCCCAGCACTTTGGGAGGCCAAGGCAGGGGGATCACTTCAGGCCAGGAGTTCGAGACCAGCCTGGCCAACACAGCAAAATCCCATCTCTACTAAAAAATACAAAAATTAGCCAGGTGTGGTGGCACATGCCTGTAATCCCAGCTGCTCAGGAGGCTGAAGCAGGAGAATCGCTTGAACCCAGGAGGTTGCAGTGAGCTGAGATCTCGACATTGCACTCCAGCCTGGGTGACAGGCAAGTGAGACTCTGTCTCAAAAAAAAAGAAAGAAAGAGAAAAGAAACATCACTGTTTTGCAACCATCATGATATTGAGTCACACAGGAATCATCAATGGATGTTAAAACTAGCGCATGAACGTATGATTAAGAACAGGGCATTTACATATTCTCAAAATATTCACTCTCAAATCACTCATTAATTACAAAGAAAAAAATAATGACTTTTCAGTGGAGAAACCTGATAGTCACCACCTTAACCAAGAGATCAAAGATAGTGCCGCCAGCAATGGGACATGTCGACCTTCAACGCACTGTACAGAGAGCAGGTTTGCTGCTGTGCTGTTCTGATCTAAAACTAATCAGGAGGAAATATCAGACAAGGTCACATTGAGGAACAGCCTACAAAAGAATTGTTCTGCACTTTTAAGAAACATTAAGGTCGGGCCGGGCGGGATGGCTCATGCCTGTAATTCCAGCACTTTGTGAGGCTGAGGCAAGCTGATCACGAGGTCAGGAGTTCGAGATCAGCCTGGCTAATATGGTGAAACTCCATCTCTATTAAAGATACAAAAAAATTAGCTGGGCATGGTTGCAGGCACCTGTAATCCCAGCCACTCAGGAGGCTGAGGGAGGAGAATCACTTGAACCCAGGAGGTGGAGGTCACAGTGAGCCAATATTTCACCATTGCACTCCAGCCTGGCAACAGGGTGAGACTCTGTCTCAAAAAAAAGAAAAAGAAAAAAAAAAAATTAAGGTTGAGAAAGGCAAAGAAGGAAGAAGGAGCAATCCCAGTTGAGGGAGGGTAAAGAGTCCCAACAGCCTCAGTGTAAATGTGTGACCCTGGGGTCCCAGACTGGAAACACTGCTGTAGAGGACATTATTAGGGACAAAGGACAAATATTGAATATGGACTGTTTATTTAGTAATAACAATGTATCAGTAGTTTTCCTGATTTTGGTACCTGAACAGAGGTTATGTACGTGAATGTATTTGTTCTTAGTTAATGTGTAACCAGGACCATTAAAATTCAGAGGATGGCCGGGCGCGGTGGCTCAAGCCTGTAATCCCAGCACTTTGGGAGGCCGAGGCGGGTGGATCACGAGGTCAAGAGATCGAGACCATCCTGGTCAACATGGTGAAACCCCGTCTCTACTAAAAATACAAAAAATTAGCTGGGCATGGTGGCGCGCGCCTGTAATCCCAGCTACTCAGGAGGCTGAGGCAGGAGAATTGCCTGAACCCAGGAGGCGGAGGTTGCGATGAGCCGAGATAGCGCCATTGCACTCCAGCCTGGGTAACAAGAGTGAAACTCCGTCTCAAAAAAAAAATTCAGAGGATGAGGAAACTAGAGATGGGAATGTAGAGGCCAGGACCCCAAACTAGTGCTGTCAGATATTCATGGATAAAGGGAAGCATGATCTCTCTGTCTTAGTCTGTTTAGAGTTGCTATAAAGGAATGTTTGAGGCCAGGTAATTTTTTGAGATGGAGTTTCACTCTGTCACTTAGGGTGGTGCAATTTTGGCTCACTGCAACCTCTGCCTCCTGGGCTCAAGTGATCCCCCCACCTCAGCCTCCTGAGTAGCTGGGACTACAGGCTACAGGCGTGTGCCACCATACCAGGCTAATTTTTTTAATTTTTTAATTTTTTTAGTAGAGATAGGGTCTTACTATGTTGCCCAGGCTGGTCTCAAACTCCTGAGCTCAAGCAATCACCCACCTCAGCCTCCCAAAGTGCTAGGATTACAGGTATGAGCTACTGCACCCTACTGAGGCTGGGTCATTTATAAAGAAAAGCGGTTTATTTGACTCTGTTCTGGAGGCAGTAGAAGCAGCATGGTGCAGCATCTGCTCAGCTTCTGGGAGGATCTCAAGCTGCTTCCGCTCATGGTGGAAGGCAAAGGGGAGCAAAAAAGCAAGAGAGAGTGAGGGGGGAGGGGCCAGCTCTTTTTAACAACCGGAGCTAGTGGAAACTAACAGTGAGAACTCACCCCATCCCCCGGGCATTAATCTATTCACGATCCCTGATCCCTAGTGTGTGACCCAAACACCTCCGATTTAACCCCACCTCCAACAACTTTGAGGATCAAATTTGGGGATCAAATTTTAACATGAAATTTAGGGAAAAACATCCAAAGTATAGCAGTAACTTTACTTAAATGGTTCAGAAAAATACGTGTATGTATGTGTGAGAGAGAATGATAAAACCCCTGTGGCAAAATGTTTACACATCATCATCAAACTGAACAAAGAGAATCTGGGCATTCCGAGTACGTTCTTGCAATTTTTCTGAGAGTGTGAAATTATTTCAAAATAAACAAGTTTTCTAAAAGCATAGGTGTTCTATTTTCCTGATGATACACCACTAACCGTCTTGTGTGCTGAGAGGTCACTGTCAGTGTCTCCTCACTCCCAAATAAAATCAATGTGTAAACTATTTTATTCAGATGACAAAGCAATTTCTTTGCCTCCCCCATTCCCCTGCCCCAGGGCACTGTTTGTTCTCCTTCCATCTGGAATCTTCTAGCCTTGAGGGTGAGCTCTCTTTTAATCTCGGCATTTCTTTCTTTTGGTCCCATCCAGGACCTTTGGCTTGGACTGGGAACCAGGTCTTAACAAATTGGTGTTAATGTTCGGACTTCACTTTCTGTTTACACTGTCCAGACACACCCATAGTCTTGCGTTCTCACCTTTGAGGGCTGCCAGGGTCCAAGGCCATTGGTCAGTTAATGTGTAACCAGGACATTAAAATCCAGAGGATCAGGAAATTAGAGATGGGAATGTGGAGACCTGGATCCCAAACCAGCACTAGTGAAAAAGTGGGCAGCCCTCACTCAAGGGAGGACTGTGGCTTTACTTCCCCTAGTCTCAGAAGATCAGCATTACAAAAAGGGGACACAGACAGACAGAGCAGGCCGTCCCTGTGCAGGGGCAGGCAGTTTGCTGGCTTGCATACCAACCCTGCCTGCTGAACAGCCAGGCAAGAGCAGAAGCAGAGGGAGAAGGAAGGGAAACAGCAGCCTGGCAGTTGGTGGAGGTGCGACTCCATCCGCCCACAATAAGTTGTCGGTGGTGATCAGTCCTCCCTGTGGCAAACAGCTTCGGACTATAGCAAGGCTGGTCCTAGCTACACAGTTGTTGTCTGTGGAACCTGTTTTCTCTCCAGATCAAGGCAACTGGCCCCACAGAGATGTTCCTACCACCTGGCCATATAACACTACTGTTCAATTCTGGGTCCCCAAAGAACATTGATTTCAGAGACCCTTGGCCCCTTTTCTATCCCTGCTGCCATATACAAACTCTCTGGGAAGGATTTATACTTAATGAGAAGATTCTAGAACATGCTCAGGAACTCTCACTGTGCAATTTTATCTCCTTTAATGAGCACATCTGTGTGTGTGTGTGTGTGTGTGTGTGTGTGTGTGTGTGTGTGTGTTTCTTGACCCATTGTTATTTCACCATTGTCTTTTTTTCCCGTGGAAATCATCATTCTAAAAATGTTCTTAGTGGAAAAATAAAAACACAGGGGAAAATGAACACTAAAGTCTTACCTTTCCAAGTCGGTGCTGTAAATATTTAGCTTCATTTTCTTCTAGTTTCTCTACCAAATTTTGTTTTAAATGCTCATGTATTAGATGAGTAGATTCTTGTTCTATAATATTCAAATGATAAATAGCTAAGTATCTTTAGAGATGTTTTGGTGTGCATTTACAAACATATGCTTACATTTAGGAATTTAAAGTTTCATGGTTTTAGTTACAAAAGTGCTACAAATTACAAAATGTTACTATCTATAGATCTACCTTGGTCTTTAAAAATTGCTAGAGTATTTCTATATTAACATACCATGTTGACTTAACCATTCCTCTTTTTTTTTTTTTTTTTTTTTTGAGATGGAGTTTTATTCTGTTGCCCAGGCTGGAGTGCAGTGGTATGAATCAAAGCTCACTGCAGCCTTAAACTCCTGGGCTCAAGTACTCCTCCCACCTCAGCCTCCCGGAGTAGCTGGGATCACAGGTGCACACCACCAAGCCTGGCTAGTTTTTATTTTTTAATTTTTATTTATTTATTTTTTTGAGATGGAGTCTTGTTCTTTTGCCCCTAAGTTGGAAAGCAGTGGCACGATCTCGGCTCACCACAACCTCTGCCTCCTGAATTGTGCTACAAATTACAAGTGATTTTCCTGCCACAGCCTCCTGGGATTACAGGCATGTGCCACAGCATACAGCTAATTTTTGTTTGTTTGTTTGTTTGTATTTTTAGTAGAGACAGGGTTTCACCATGTTGACCAGGCTGGTCTTGAACTCTCAACTCAGGTGATCCACTCTCCTTCGCTTCCCAAAGTGCTAGGATTATAGACATAAGCTACGACACCCAGCCTACTCTCTTCTTGAAACATGTTCTCTTGGTCCCCAGGACACGATCTTTCCCATCTCACAGGCTGTCCTCATCGATCTCCTTTGAGATTTCTCCTTATCCTTTAGAGTTCACAGTATTGGAGTACCTTGGGGCTCAGAACTCTTCTCTTCCTTTTTTAACATGTACCTTGGCACTCCAGTACCTTGGGGCTCCAGAACTCCATATTTGTAGCTTTAAATCCACATATATGCTGCTGACTTCCAAATTTAAGTGTCCAGCCCAGATTTCTCCCCTGGATTTCAGACTCACAGACCCACCTGCCTACTCAGCATCTCCACTTAGAAGTCTAATTGAAATATCAGACTTAACAAGTTCCAATTTGAATCCCTGATTTCTCCCCCAAGCCTGCCCCTGTCATTCTTCCTGTCTTAATAAGTGACAACTTCATTCCTCCAAGTATCAAGGCCTAAATTGTTGGTTTCATCCTTGTTTTTTCTTTCTCTCGTACTCCAGTTACAAATCCTGTCTTCTTCCTCACTGCCTCCATCCTCACTAACCTAGACCAAGCCACCATTATCTCCCATCAGGACTAATGGTCTCCTCACAGGTTCTTTCCGTTCTCTATTTCTGTGTAATAAGCTGAAATTTAGTGGCTCAAAGCAACAGCACTTCATTTATTATTTCCCATGATTCTGTGGGTTGATCAGGTAGTTACACAGCTTGTTGTGATGTCATTTAGGGTACTAGGATGGCTGGAAGGATGAGTATGGCCTCACTCCCATGGGCTGGGATTTGGGGACAAAAACCCAGTGGAAGCTCAGCTATAGCTGTTGGCCAGGGGCTTTGATTCTTCTCCACCTGGGTCTCACCTTTCCACATAACTGCTTGGGCTTCCTTACAGCATGGTGGGTACGTTCTAAGTGGGAACATTCTAGGCACTGAAAAGGAAACTGGGTTTTTTTTTTCTTTTTTTTTGAGACAGAGTCTTGCTCTGTCACCAGGCTGGAGTGTAGTGGCTCAATCTTGGCTCACTGCAACCTCCACCTCCCTGGCTCAAGCAATTCCCCTGCCTCAGGCTCCCGAGTAGTTTGGGACTACAGGCACCCACCACCATGCCCAGCTAATTTTTTGTATTATAGTAGAGACGGGGTTTCACCATGTTGGCCAGGATGGTCTCAACCTCTTGACTTCGTGATCTGCCCACCTCGGCCTCCCAAAGTGCTGGGATTACAGGCATGAGCCACTGTGCCCGCCCAAAACTGCATATTTCTTAAATCACAGACTAGGGAGTCACTTCTGTACATTCCTTTAGTCAAAGCAGTCACAGGATCTGTTCAAAGTTAAGTAGTGAGAAATAGTATCCACCTTTCAATGGAAAAGAATGGCAAAGAATTTGTGGTCTAACCCACCCACCACGGTCCCCAAAGTGCTGGGATTACAGGCGTGAGCCCCCATGCCCGGCCTCGGCACTTGATTTTAGACTGGCCTTGGTGACTTGATGTCAATGCATAGTGTGGCAGAAGGGGTGTGATGTGATTTCTAAGATTAGGTTAGACAGGCCTCTCTGCTTCCACCATTACCCCACATAACTTCTAGAGACTTCCTTTTAAAATCATAAATTCCTGGCCAGGTGTGGTGGCTCATGCCTGTAATCTAATCCTAGCACTTTGGGAGGCCAAGGAGGTATGATCGTTTGAGCCTGGGAGTTTAAGACCATCCTAGGCAACATGGTAAGATATCATTTCTACAATTATTATTTTTTTTTTTTTAGCCAGGCATGGTGGTGCACCACTATAATCCCAGCTACTCTGGAGACTGAGGCAGGAGGATCTCTCGAGCCCAGGAATTTGAGACCAGTGAACTCCCATCACACCACTCCACTGCAGCCTGGGTGACAAAGCAAGACCCTGTCTCAAGGGAAAAAAACCTGCAAAAACAAAACATAAATGTTATAGCTCATCAACAGCTTCTCCACTCCTGGCGAATTAGAAAGCCTAATCTGACCCTTGCCCCTTCTCCTGGCCTCTCTCTCGTGCTCACTCCATGCAGTCCATGCTAGTCTCCACTGTTTCTCAGCCTCACCATTCACATTCCTGTCTGGGGGCCCTGGCAGTGGCTGTTTCCTCTGCTTGGATCCCATGGACCTTGACATGCATAATCACTTCCTTACTTCTCACAGGCGTCCAACCAAAGAGCATTTCATCCAAAGGGCCTTTCCTCTCTAGAATAAGCAAAACTAATTAATGCCAGTAGAAGAAGAATGCGGTGTCTCTGGGTGGAGGAGAAACTGCCTGGAAGGGGACTAAGGGAACTTCCTGGGATAATGAAAATGTTCTACATTTGGGGTGTTAACTACACAGATTTTTTTTTCCGTTATCTATTGCTGCGTAACAAATTGCTCCCAAACTTAGTTGAAGAAAACCATTATTTATTATGTGGGGATTTCGGCAGTATAGAAACTTGGACAGGGCACAATGGGGACAGAGTGCTCTGTGATGTCTGGGGTCTCAGCTAGAAAACGTGAAGGCTACGGGCTTCGATTATCCAAAGGCTCATTTATTCCCATATTTGGTGGCTGGTGTCAGCTGTTGGCTGGCTTCAGCTGTGGCTAGAACACCTACCTACACATGTCCTGTCTGGGGTCACTCGGTTTCCTCACAGTGCAGTTGTGTGGGTTCTGAGGATAAGCATGAGGTTGGTGGGGGTGGAGAGAGAGAGAGAGAGAGAGAGAGAGAGAGAGAGAGAGAAGGCACAGGCAAGCATGTGCCAGGTGGAAGCTGTTTTGTTTGTCTAACCTAGTCTTAGAAATCACATCACACCCCTTCTGCCACACTATGCATTGACATCAAGTCACCAAGGCCAGTCTAAAATCAAGTGCCGAGTCCGGGCATGGGGGCTCACGCCTGTAATCCCAGCACTTTGGGGACCGTGGTGGGTGGATTACCCAAGGTCAGGAGTTCAAGACCAGCCTGACCAATATGGTGAAACACCATCTCTACTAAAAATAGAAAAAAATTAGCTGGTTATGCTGGTGTGCACCTGTAGTCCCAACTACTTGGGAGGCTGGGGAGAGAGAATTGCTGGAATCTGGGAGGTAAAGGTCGCAGTGAGCAAGATTGTGCCACTGTACTCTGGCCTTGGTAACAAAGTGAGACTCTGTCTCAAAAAATAAAATAAAATAAAATGGATGGGATGGAAACAGTGGGAAAGATGTCAACAGTCTCATAGAATTTTCAGACATGTTTTAAAATCACCACAGGTCTGTACAATTGTCACAGCTTAGCAACTGAACACTTAAGAACTGTGCATCATATGGTAGATCAGTTATACTCCAATTTAAACAACAGAAAAATGGGACTGGGTATGGTGGCTCATGTCTGTAATCCCAGCAGTTTGGGAGGCTGAAGCAGGTGGATCACTTGAGGTTAGGAGTTTGAGACCAGCCTGGCCAACGTGTTGAAACCCATGTCTACTAAAAATACAAAAATTAGCTGGGCAGGATAGTGGGCACCTGTAGTCCCAGCTACTTGGGAGACTGAGGCAGAAGAATCATTTGATCTTGGGATGTGGAGGCTGCAGTGAGCCGAGATTGCGCCGCTGCACTCCAGCCTGGGCTACAGAGTGAGACTCCATCTCCAAATAAATAAATAAATAAAAATAGAAAAATGGGCCAGGTAGAGTGGCTTACACCTGAAACCCCAGCACTTTGGGAGGCTGAGGCAGGAAAATTGCTTGAGCCCAGGAGTTTGAAACCAGCCTGGGCAACGAAGCAAGACCTCATCTCTACCAAAAAATATATATATTTTTTAATGTAGTAGAGCGTGGTGGTGCACGCCTTAGTCCCAGGTACTCAGGATGTGTGAGGATGGCTTGAGCCCAGGAGGTCGACTCTGCAGTGAGACGTGATTGTACCACTGCACTACAGTCTGGGTAACAGAGCAAGTCCCTGTCTCAAAAAAAAAAAAAAAAAAAAAGGCCTTCCCTGACGCCAAAATGGAGTCCTCAGGCCACAGTTACTTGCTGTCCTTTTGCCCTGTTTTATTTAGTTCATAGCACCTATCACAACCCGTCACAGCATGACATATTGTCTTTTCCACCTGTTTGCTGTCTCTCTCTCTCCCCGACCTGGCACCCCAAGAAGACTGTAATATCTAGATGAGCAGGCAGTTTGTGCTGTCCACCCAGCACCTACAACCACATCTGGTGCACATCAGCTGCTCAGTCAGGATTTGTCGAAGGTAATTAAACGAATGGAGTAACTTCAGGAAGGGAGGCAGAGCCTACATGCGGAAAACAAGTGTCAATCAGACCATTGAGAAATAACACAGTTATCAGTGTGTTAAATGCAGATCACCAACGTCACATGCATTCAGACAAGGGAGAGAGCATCTCATCCTGACGCATGATAGCTGGAAGGCTCCTTAGAGGTGGCTTCATTTAGCTTCTCGTTTTCTGGGTGAGGGTAGTAGAATCTAAAGGAGATGAGAGGTTCATTCAAGGCCACACAACAGACTTAGAAGACAGGCCACGTGACGTGGGTCACTAGCAAGAGCTCCAGACTCTTGGTCCGCTGCAGCAGGGCTGCCTCCTCTGCCCAGTGCAGCATCTTTTAGGAAAGGAGTGTTTCTAGCCTGGCAGTGCAGTTAGATAGAAATGAATGAGATGTCAGAAATGATATTGACTCTGAATTGGATGTTAAAAACCAGGCTCACATTTTGAGGGTCCCCTTTGTACTCAATAGAAGGAAAATTCATTTTCTTTGGAGTTTTAGATCATTTGATTTACCTTTGGTGGTGGGATCAGCCACATAAAAATATTCCTCGTCTTTGGGTGTCATAATATCCCCCTTTTTTCTAACTATTTGCTAAAGTGCTCTTTGGAAAAGGTAGTGATTTCTAATCTGGTTCTCTTTAAGCAAGTGATTCCATGATAAACAGATAGAAAAGTGTTCCTGCCATTCACTGGAAGAAAAGCTTTTTGATCCTTACCTATGTCACATTTCTGAGAGCACTAATTAATTTAAGGCATTCTTCGATTGTGTTGCACTAAATTCTAGAGTATAAGCAGCTCCCACATTGTCAACCATAGCCAGATAATGACTCACTTTTGCATAACACAAATGTCCAATTCCCTGTTTTAGTTCTTATTCAAATTTACTGACTGACTCTATTTAATAAAGTAACACATGTTAGGACAAAGAAACACACTAGTCCAGGTGGAAGATTCATTTCAGAAAAGAGTATGGGGATTCACAGTGCACTCAGGTTTTAAAAAATAGAAGAAATGAGAAATGATGTTTGCACATATTGTACACGAAATTCCTAATGTATTTTCGCCTTCAAATTGATATCATTGTCTTACCAAGCAAAATTAGCCATCGATGATTTTAAAAATGCATAATTCTTCTCTCATCACCCTTTCCTATCTTGTTTTCATCTTCATGACTAGCATTACCTTGAAGAAACCACAGCTGAGCCCAGGAGACATTATGGAACCAAATCTTGCCCATGACAATGCTACTAATAGGCACAGACTTCATTCAAATTCAACAGCACCCAAATGGATGATTTGTTTGCTTAAGCAATGAGTGAATAATGAGACAGGGTGGGTTGCATTTTTCTTTTTCTTCTTCTTTGTAATTGTCATGAACTGTACATTCCAATTTTCCAGTTTGTGCTTCAGTTAAAATCACATCAGTCCACTTAGTTTCTTCAGGCTCTCTAAGATCCTCTGCTGGTTTCCTCCTTTTTCTCTGCCATCCTGCAGAGACAGTACATGTTTGCATCTCCCATGTAGATGCTCACCAAATATTTGTTGAATGAATCTTTGAAGAGACAATGCCTTCTGTATGCCCCTCCTTTCAAAAAACAAGATTTTTGGCTGGGCGAGATGGCTCACACCTGTAATCTCAGAACCTTGGGAGGCTAAGGTGGGTGGATCATCTGAGGTCAGGAGTTCGAGACCAGCCTGGCTAACATGGTGCAATCCCAGCTCTACTAAAAATAAAAAAATCAGTCGGGTGTGGTGGTGTATACCTATAATCCCAGCTACTTGGAAGGCTAAGGCAGGAGAATCACTTGAGCCTGGGAGGCAGAGGTTGCAGTGAGCTGAGATCTCACCACTGCATTCCAGCCTGTGCATCCAAAGCAAAACAAACATAAAAAAAAAAAAAAAAAAAAAAAAAAAAAAAACCAGAAGGATTTCTAAAATCCTAGAAACATGTTGGTATGACTCTCCTTAGAGACAAATAAAATTTCAAGATGGATAATGTCTGTGAAATTCATCTTAACAATGTAGTGAGTCCCATATCCATGCTGATACCTAACCCGGGTCCCATTGAAAATCCTGTTGTTCCTAACCCTAACCTTTTGGTTGGTCATTGTGTGTCCCTGGCCACCTGGAAAGCCAGGCAAAAAGGCAGCACCAGGCCAGGCTAAGTCCACTTGCAGCCCCGGAAGCACTGTGATGTATGGCTCAGTTGTGGACAAGCAAGTGGTTCAATGGTGAGTGAGCAAGGGAAGCAAACATTTACCAGGTCAGTGGAAGGCTAAGTCTGGAAAGTGAAATAAGAGTAGACAGTAGAGAGCCAAGGAAGCTAGACTCAGGAGTGTGAATTCCCCCCTACAGATAACCAGAGAGGCTTCCACAGTTTTTGACAATGGCAGTAATGCTCATGCAGGCCAGTCCTATAATCACCAAGCAGATATTTAGGAAAAAACGGGACAAGTACTTTGGAAAACAATTTGGTAGTTTTTTACCAAGTTAAATATACACTATCATGCAACCTTTACTCCTAGGTATTTGTTCCAAAGAAACAAAAATGTACTTCCAAAAAAAGACTTGTATATGAATTTTTATACTAGCTTTACTCCAGAAATTCGATAGCCCAAATATCCATCAGTGGGTAACTGGGTAAAGAAATTGTGTTACATCTATACAATGAGATATCACACAGCAAAAACAAAAACAAAAACAAAAAATCCCTACTGATTTACACAACATGGATGAATCTCAAAAACGTTTTACTTAATATAGCCAAATAAAAAGACTATAAATAGCATAACTTCATTTACACGAAACTCTAGTGAAACTAATGTATAGGGACAAAAAGCAGATCAGTGGTCACCTGAAGGTAGGGCTGGGGAGGGAATTTCCACCACAAAGAAGCAGAAGAGACCTTCTGGGGTGACAAAATTGTTTTATATCGAGATTGCAGTGGTGGTTGCCCAAGTGTATACGTTTGTCAAAACTAATTGAACCATATACTTAAAATGGATGTTTTAATATGTGCAAATCACACCACAATAAAGTTGATTGGTTATAAAACAGAGAACTATATTTGAGCACAGCTTTACACAAGGCCAAGGGGAGGAAACAGGAGAGACTTTCCTAAAGTGTTTATGATTTGGTACAAAGCTGAGGTTCAGCTCCATAGCACAAGGCCCTGCACTTTGGAACAATTGGTGGCAAAATGGATTAAATGGCCCAAGAAGCCTATGGACAAGAAGTAGAGAAAGAGGCAGAGAGAAAGAGACAGAGAGAGAGGTGGGGGAGTAGGTCCACATGGCCTGGGGTTAATGAATGACACATTATTGTAGAAGTCTTATTTATTTCACTCTTCCATCAAGCCCTGTTCAAATCTCACTTCCTTCGCAAATTCTTGCTTGAGTCCTTACCCGCAGAGCCTTTTCATCTTTCCCGCTTTTGTGCTCTTATAGTAAGTTCTGTTTGTTTAATTTATGTGTAAATAGCTATGGTCTCTCTTCCCTTGGACTGCTATTCAAATTGCTTATTGCTAGTTCATTTCAAATGCGCTTATGCCTTATCTTGTATCTAGAACACAAGTTCCTTAAGAGAGTCCTGTACGCTGGGCCTCCTCATAGTTCATTAACTATAACTAGGCAGTTTTTGTAGATGTTCTTGATTCACTGATTTTCAGTTCCTAAAATCGGACTGGGTTAACAATCTGGGGTAAGGAAGAGAAACCTACAATTCTATTATGATTGTGCCTAGCGACTAAGTAGAGAGGTATTGTGGTTGGTGAACCCCTTAATTCATTCCACTCCTCCTTTAACTGACAGATCATTCTTCTATCACAAAGCCAAGATCCTCTTCAAGAAAAGTGCTCTGTGAGGCAAAATGAAATTGAGTTGATATAATTACCCCATCCCGTGATTTTATATCGTAATGTTGTCGTTTTTTTTTTTTTCTTCCATTCAGGAATTTCAGCCAGGGCAGTAGCATTTGTATTCGAAGAGTGCCAACTCTGACCAGAAATCAGGTCTCTGTTTAAGACACACCTTGACAAGTGGATTACATGTTCTAGTGAAACGCAGATAAATGTCACTCATGTCACTATAAATAAAAGTCTGGGCCTGCTTATCAGCTTGTAGGGTTAGGTCTTACCTTCAACACTTCTCAGAGTGCTTTACACTTTATTATCCTTTAAACGAAGTCTTTTCCATCCAGCTTCTATTTATACCCCCAGAGGGAATTACTACTGTTCAGCTCTTTGAAACATGGCTCCTGTCAACTCCCTGTCTTTTCCTTTAAGGGACAATACAACCTGTGGCCTTTAACAGAAATCTGCCAGAATTTTCTCAAATGTCATATTAGGGAATGAAATGTAGGAAGATCCTTTCATAGTAATGGATCTAGGACACCCTGTACCTGCCTTACAAGCAAATCATGTTCTAGCAGGCTTTGGTTGCTTGGGGTTATGGTTTAGAGCATGGGATTTGTCATCTAAATCCATGTAATAACAAGTATGGATTTAGATGGTCAGTAGCAGCATATATACATGTATACATTTCAATATCTGAGGGATACAAGGCCCACTAAATGGTTTATGAAAAAGGATTTTCATGGTTAGAGAGATTTAGAATGGGCAATCATAAAGGGTCTAAGATGGTTGCAGAAATTAGTCTGTTTAGCCCAATTTAATCCAGAATTCTCAAAGTTATTTGACCACAGAACCTCCTTTTCACCTATTTTTGCATACACTACTCACAAAATGTTTTTGGCTAACTTATGGCATGAACATAGATTGAGAAAGTTTAGAATTAAATAATCTTTACTTTTTTTAAAATTTTTATTTGAGGCAGGGTCTTGCTCAGTTGCCCAGGCTGGAGTGCACTGCCACAATCTCGGCTCACTGCAACCTTGACCTCCTAGGCTCAAGCTATCCTCCCGTCTCAGCTTTCTGAGTAGCTGGGACTACAGGCATGTGTCACCATGCCTGGCAATTTTTGCATTTTTTGTAGAGACGGGATTTCGCCATGTTGTCCAAGCTAGTCTCAAACTCCTGAGCTCAAGTGATCCACCCACCTTAGCCTCCTAAAGTGCTGGGATTATAGGTGTGAACCACTGCACCAAGCCAGAATTAATCTATGTTTATCAATGTACGTTTATTGAGGCTAGTGTTGTGTTCATTTATAGCTGTGAAATACACGTGGTAATAATGATTGCAGACTGTTTTAGGTAACAAGGAACATTTGAGACAAGATCTGAATATAACAAAATCCTGGAAATGTGAAAAATTAACTTTGGAATGGGTTCTAAGAGGAGAAACTCGTAGATTCCATTTCCAGTTTTACATTCTAAGACGCAGGTTCTCAAATTTTTGGTCTGAGGACTCATTTATACTCTTAAAATCCCACAGGGCTTTTGTTTAAGTGAATCCACTTAACAATAAGTTAATATCTATTAACTTTTACTATGTTAGAAACCAAACCTGAGAAAATTTAGAAATATAAATTTATTAATTCACTGAAAAATAATATTTTCACAGAAAAGATCCGTGAGAATATTGGCACTGTTCTACATTTTTGGAAATCTTTTTAATGTCTGGCTTGATAAAAGACAACTGGATTGTCACATCTGCTTCTGATTCAATTTGCTGATATCGCATGTCACAGAGCCTCTGAAAAATTTCACTGTTACACTTAAGAATGACAGCAAAAATGGTAAATAACATCCTAATATTATTATGAAAATAGTTTTGATCTCACAGACCCTGTGAAAGTCTCTGAGGCCCTTGGGGTCTCTGAATCACACTTGGAGAACTACTGCTCTAAGAATTAAATTCAACAAGAGTATTAAATTTGTTGAGTACCTATTGGGTGCCCACCACAAAATACAAAGACACATCCTCGCCTCCAAGGAACCTTCAGTGTCCCCTTTCATACCTCCTTATTTCCAACCAAATCTTAATATTACAAGACTTCAGTGTCATTCTATGATACTTCCTCCTTGCCACGTACCTCATTAGATGACAAGAACTCTACTTTTTTCCTAAGTTTCTGTAGCAATTATTATCTGTGCAATTCATCTGGGATTTTAATCATATACTGCAGAGGGAGACTTGTTTATTACTGATCAAACTACAACTTATTAATAGTGCATATTTTGTGGTTATATTTTGTCCTCGCTACTGATGGTAGCCTCTTTCAGAGTAATAACTTATTTTACTTATGGTGTCCAAGGTTAAGTAGTGAAGACTAGGGATACACTAGTATTTAGTAGTTTGATTTGCAACTACTGAGTGTGGCAGACACAAGACTATGTGCTCACCAATCCTATTTCCTTTCCCTATTCTTGAGCACTCAGACCCTTTTCCAGTCTCTCCTGCAGTTGGGTTGGGGCCATGTGACTGGGTTTGGGCCAGTAGATGTAAGTCACCAAGAAGCCTGGCCCATAAAAACACCTAGTGCAGCCCTCCTGCCTTATCTTCCCTTTTGGTGGTGACTGTGGTAGTCATGTTGAGCTGGCAGAATTCCAGGATAAAAGCAGCAGGATTCCTGAGTCACCATATGGAGGACAGCTCTGGAGATTAGCCTGATACCGCATAAACTAAGCGAATGAGGTTTCAGGCATTACTTGTTACTGCAGCAAAGCCTGCCTTATCTTGGAATATTAGTGGAAAAAGAATGTTCGCAAATGAAAGAGAAATAATGTGAGACACAATGCTATGTATGAAAAGAGTCAGGAGTGATGTGGAAGATGAGAGTGGGCAAGAACCAGTTTCGGTTCATGTGCTAGGACAGACTTTACGGAGAAGAGGGGATGAGATAATTTGAATGAGTAGAATTTGAACTGGCAAAAACGTGGTGGAAAGACTAGGAGCGTAAACTCAGCAAAGTGAGAACAAGCAGGAAATATAAATGAGGGAAAACGAAGACAGATTCAATATTAGAAAGTTAACACAACAGCGGTGTGGTGGCATGCCTGTAGTCCCAGGTCCTTGGGAGGCTGAGGGGGGAGGATTGCTTCAGTCTGGGAGATGGAGGCTGCATTGCGCCACTGCACTTCCACCTGGGTTACAGAGAAAGACCCTATCTGAAAAAAAAGGAAAAAAAATTAGGTTAATACTAGATGGGGAGTGGCAAACTGAGGCTCTGCTAGATTATTAAATTGTCCAAAATACTTTAAGTAGAACATGCTAATAAAATTGAGGGTTCTTCAAAGCAAACAGTGTGGAACACAACAGATAGCCATACAATGGTGATCACTTCCTGGATCTTAGCAAATTTGGGGCTATGCACTGGGCATGGTATCACTGAATCTTCAGAGAAAACCTATGAAGTCTATGATCCTCATTTTACAGATGAAAAAACTGAAGCTGAGAGAGGAGATGCATCTTGAAAATGCATTAGAATTCTCCCGAAAAACAGGACCAACAGGATATGAGAACGTTTTATTTGAAGAAATTGGCTCACATGATTGTGGGGGCTTGATGAGTCCAAAATCTGATGGGGTAGGCTGGCAGGCTGGAGAGCCAGGGAAGAGGTACATCTGCTGGCAGAATCCATTCTTGCTCAGGGGAGGTCAGTTTCAGGGGCTGTAGTGCTGCAGTTTCAGGTCGTACCTGCACATCATGCAGAAACACCTATAAACCAGGCTTGAGCTTCCTCTTCTCTACATTAAATCAAGGTAGGCCTGGCATTTCTCACTCATTCATTGTGGTCCACCTTCTGGTCCATGTTTTAGTCAACAAACCAATCAGTTATATAGCACTAACTCCCTGAGTTGCAACATTAAATGCAAAAATGGTGCTCAATTGGCCCCTATCAATACATTCAGCCTGATTCAATTTTATGTTTCTTCCATCTTTATCCCACACCTTTAATATCCATTCCCCGACATATTTCCTGGATTTCTGACTAAATTAGAAAACTCAAGTAGTGCTTTTGGAATGTAGTATGACTCGTGGATCACATTTTGTGCCTCACCTTTTGGTACTGCTAGGACTTGAGTCTAGTTATAGTTCTAGAAGCCAAGAGAGGTAATGGGGATGTGCCCTGAGGAGAATCAGCATTGTCTTGTAAGGCAAGTGCATCAGGGGAGGTGATGATTCCTTAAGCAATGAAAGGTTAGTTCCCTCAGGTGGGGGTGCAGAGGATACATCTACTGGGGTAGAGAAACTGCTTCTAATGACAAAGATGACTCACTGGAATTTAGGGACTCAATATCCCCAGTGCCATCAAGGTCTTTCCATATGCTCCCATTCCAACTTTCAGGATCCTATTCATTCCCAATCAATGCCCTCACTTTAGAAGTAGACAACTTGCAAAGTGGAGAATTCAATCTGCATTTTAATTCAGCCACTTACAAGATGTGATTCGGAGTTGATTTCTAACAATCGTGGCTCTGCAGCTACTGGAGATAAGGGTCTTCAGGGCAGAAAGTTTCAGGTCACTTATATTATACTTTAGCTGGCAATTTGAATCCCTGAGCTCATCCTTTCTTTTCCCATTTTGTCCAGTAACATTAGGGACAACCAATCTTGTTATTTTGAAAAATATGTTATAATGTATCATACACTTGGTCATCCAGATCCTGCTTCTTTTCAGTTTTGATGAGGAATATCCAATTGGTGATATTTTGTGTATTTCTTTTCTTTTTTTTCAGCAGAGTTTCACTCTTGTTGCCGAGGCTGGAGTACAATGGCATGATCTCGGCTCACCACAACCTCTGCCTCCCAGGTTCAAGCGATTCTCTTGCCTCAGCATTCCAAGTAGCTGGGATTCCAGTCATGTGAACCATGATCAACTAATTTTTTATTTTTAGTAGAGACAGGGTTTCTCCATGTTGGTCAGGCTGGTCTCAAACTCCCGAACTCAGGTGATCTGCCTGCCTTGGCCTCTCAAAGTGCTGGGATTACAGTCGTGAGCCACCACACCCAGTCTATTTTGTATATTTCTATTACTTCATGATTTTTTTCCTATGATAATTACATTGTTAATGGGGCTTGAAAATGAATTGATGGATATTTAAAAACATCATAGTTTCTATGTATTTTTCACATCATAATCCAGATATCAGCTGTGGCCTTCCTCTCCTCTTCCAGACCTATCCTTCCATATGAAAAAAATTCATTTGCGACCAGAAAACAAAGGATAAAAGTATCACGTTAGAATGTGGACGAATTAAAAATGACCTTTGCTTGAACTGAAACAGAAGCAATGTGCATAAGTGACTTAACCCCTCTATAACTTGGCTTTCTTATCATTTACACGAGGGTGGTACCAGTACCCTCACAAGGCTCAAGTGATGATTACATAGGACAATCCTAGTCATGCCTTGACACACTGTAAACGCTCAGTAAATGCTAGAGAATCATATTAGCAATTATTTTACACCCACAAATGTAGCTGGAAGGTTGTATTGGATGCTATATGCCGGCAACATTTCATTCGATAACTATTACAATTATTTATTTGCATAAATAACAAGCAAATTGTTTCTGCAAACCAGTCGTTATTACTGTAAAATACTTTAAAATGCTCCTTTTGATAGTCGGAGTACGTACTGCGGCACAAAACCGGGAGAAACTAGGAAATGGAAATAACGAGTGAGTTTGGATGCTTCGATTCTGCCCTAGATTGAGATGGGTGAGAATGGGGGCAAAAGAAGACATATTCTTCCAAAAAAGAGGTGACCAAACGGGCAAGGGAGAGCTTCCCCAGGGTCTGCAGAGCGCAGAGGTTCCGTGCCCAGGGAGCCGGAGGGCTGGGGCTGGGGAGATCCTGGCGGAGCCGCGGCAGAGCAGTCGCCCTGAGCTCCCGTGACTCAGACGCGCTCGGCCTCACGCTCCGGAGCTGGGACCACCGAGGGCAAGCCGCAACTTTCACCACTCGGTCCGCGCGGGACTCCACCTCCGACGAGCAGCCTGGCGACGCCCCTTTCCGCCGCTCCCTCACCCAGCCGAACCTCCTTCCCAGCTTCCCCGGCAGCGGCGCCGTGACGTCACCTCCGGTTGCCCGCGTGCACGTGGGAGGAAGTGCTTGTGCTCGCAGCCGCTGCTCTCGTCTCTTTGGTTACGCTCGTCAGCCGGCAGGCCGCCGCCTCCAGCCGTGTGCAGCTATGGGAGTCCCGGCGTTCTTCCGCTGGCTCAGCCGCAAGTACCCGTCCATCATAGTCAACTGCGTGGAAGAGAAGGTGAGGAGGCGACAGGCGGCCGCCACGCTCCAGCCGGGGGCCCCGGCACTTCTGGGCCGCGGCCCTTGGGTTCCGCCACCAGCCCCCGGGTAGCCTTGCCGAAGCTCGCGCCCCGCTGCCAGCCCCGCGAGCAGTCGCAGCCCCACATGCGGTGAGATGCGGGCAGTGGGATTCGGGACCTTCGGCGGGGCAGGGGCCTAGCCGGTTCCAACTAGCAGAAGGGCAGCTCCTGGCCTGCCAGCTTTTTCCCGGCACCGGAAGGCCCCGCCCACTGCTTTGTTTCCTCCTGAGACCGCGCATTTTGGGTCTCGGAAGAGGTGCAGAGGCTGTAGCTTTTGAGCAATGTGCGCCAGGTCGGTTGAGCTAGCAGGTTAGGGGTGCATGGATTCTGAGGCCAGCTTTTAAACAACTTTGAAAAAGAATCCCTGGCAGCGAGCTTTTCAAAAGCAGCATGTCTGCTTTCCAGGTCGAGCTCTATAGAATTCTGAGAAGTTAGCCCTTCTCTGTGCGCCCTGCCTACTGGATACGGTGGGTGCTTGTTGAAATTTTCAAGATTACTGGATGTACTCGAGCAGTACAGTTTTTGTTGTTGGCTAATATATTAGACTTTTGGCCATCATTGAGTTTTGTTTTTATTGTTTTTGTCATTCCGTGCGAATTCGATTTTGTACAGTTAATTAGGATTTCTGGATTGGAAAGGTTCGGGGGTACATCATGCACTCACTCCTTGGTTTTGGAAGGCAGTGCTCGCCTGTCACTGTGAACTTCTTTTTTTTTTTAAACTTTCTTGGCTTCTGTACAAGGAGGAACCGAAAGCCTTGTTTTGGTGACATTCCCACTATTTCTTGTGTTTTTCTCAAAGAGCAGCTGCTAAATCGAATGCTCGTGTTGCCTTTGTAAAATTTTAATCGAACTTTATTGAACTTTACTTGAACGTGGTTTAAACAAAAAGCAACAACAGTTCCTTGCTCTACCCCTTCCCATCCCATTTCTCCACCTTTGACTGTTCTGGTTCTGTCTCTAAATAGCATACTTACATTTTATAAGTTTTACATCTGTTGAATTCTAGCTATAATAGAGGATTTAGTCACTTATTTAGCCCGCCCTCTATACTTTTAATGGAGTAAATCAGTATATTTTTTTCTATTGGTAAGCTTTATAACTAAGTAATATGCCTTTTTTATTCCAGACTTTTGACACTGTGTAGATTCAGGTTATGTACTGTGATTCTGTTTTTTTTGTGTGTGTTGCTTTTGTCTTTTTTCTGAGGTTGCCTTTCTTTTTCCACTTTGCGTCTTTCTGCACCCAAACTCTATTTTACCAGGTAGTCTGTCAAGTCATCTTCTTCTTGAGGTCTTATTTATTTTTGTTGCTGTCATACCTGGCTATTCTGTAGGCTTGCTGGAAAGCTGCATCTGGGATTTTGTTATTATTACTATTATATTTTTCTTCACTGGGAGGTACTGTTTTCTGGATCATCATCTTCCTTCATTTATTTATTTAGGGACAGAATCTTGTTCTGTCTTTTAGGCTGGAGTGCAATGGCACTATCTGGGCTCACTGCAGCCTCTGCCTCCTGGGTTCAAGTGATTCTCCTGCCTCAGCCTCCTGAACAACTGAGAATACAGGCATAAGCTACCAGGCCTAATTTTTTTTTCAGTAGAGATGGGGTTTTGCCATGTTGGCCAGGCTGGTCTCGAACTCCGGATCTCAGGAGATCTGCCTGCCTCAGCCTCCCGAAGCGCTGAGATTACAGGCATGAGCCACTGCACCTGGCCTTTTTAGTTTTTTATTTTTGGTAGATACCAGGTTTTGCCATGTTGGCCATGCTGGTCTCTAACTATCCTGACCGCACGTGATCCGCCTGTCTGGGCCTCCCTTGTGCTGGGATTACAGGCTTGAGGCATGGCGCCCGGCCCATCTTCATTTAAATCCTTTTCTTAGCTTTTATTCTTAATTCTTAAGAAATACTGTGTGGACTGTGAGATTTCTGAGTCGTTGTAGGCACCAAAATAGCTCCATTCTACCCTTATACATGTGAATGGTGATTAGCTAGGCATGGAATTTGAGGTGTTTATTTTTTTATTTTTTGAGACAGAGTCTAGCACTGTTATTCAGGCTGGAGTGCAGTGGTGTGATCTCAGCTCACTGCATCCTCCACCTCCTGGTTTCAAGCTATTCTCCTGCCTCAGCCTCCCAAGTAGCTAGGATTACAGGTGTGAACCACCACACTGGGCCAGTAATTCCAGTTTTAATATTAGGTTCCCTCAAAACTTTGAAAGAATTGTTCTTTTGTATTCTCTCATCTAGTGTTGTTGCTGACAAGTTTGGTGTTAATGTGATATATTTATTTAACCAGCACTTATAAAGCACTTACCATTGTTTTAAACACTTTATTAACTTGTTTGATCCTCAAAACCACATGACTCCTGCTGTTATAATTATTTTTATTACGTAAAAGTAATAGAAGCATGATATTTAGGGACCACCAATATTGTTATTATAATTATTATTTTGTTTATTGACTGGGTTCGGTGTTGTAATCCCAGGACTTTGGGAGGCTGAGATGGGTGGATCAAGAGGTCAAGAGATTGAGACCATCCTGGCGAACATGGGGAAACCCTGTCTCTACTACAAATACAAAAGTTAGCTGGGTATGGTGACACGGTTCTGTAGTCCCAGCTACTTGGGAGGCTGAGGCAGGAGACTCACTTGAACCTGGGAGGTAGAGGTTGCAGTGAGCCAGTATCTCACCACTGCACTCCAGTCTGGTGACAAAGCGAGACTCCATCTAAAAAAAAATTATTATGTTTATTATTACTATTTTTACAGATGAGAAAATGGAAACACAGCAGGGTTGAGTATCATACCCAACGTCACTCAGCTGTTAAATGTCAGTGCTAGTGTAGAAACCCAGAAGACCTTAATTTTTATGCACGTATTCTTTCATTCTTTTGTGATCAGTTTTTCTTTCTGGATTTTAAAAAGATTTTTTTTTTTTTTGATAGTGTAAACTTTCATTATTAGATACCTAGGTATATATTTTAAATTTAGATTCATTTTGATTAGTACCTGGCTCACTCTGAGTCGGAGTCTTATGTTCTTCACTTTTAGGAATGCTTTTTGATTATTTCTTGACCTTTTTCTCTTCCCTTTTCAGATTCAGGATACTGCTCCTCCTAGACTCATGTATTTTTTTTTTTTTTTTTTTTTTGAGATGCAGTATCAGCGTGTCACTCAGACTATAGTGCAGTGGCACAGTCTCGGCTCATTGTAACCTCCGATTCTCCTGCCTCAGCCTCCCGAGTAGCTGGGACTACAAGCACGCGCCGCCATGCCCACCTAATTTTTGTATTTTTATTAGAGACGGGGTTTGTGGGTAATACCCCTCATGGGCACAGAGGAAGGAGAACTGTGCAGACCCCGGACACAATTAGTGCCTAAAGTATAACTCACTGCTTACTATAGCTAGTTTGTATATATAATCATACTTAGTTCCATATAATCTTTCTATATAATCATATAGGTATTGTAGTCAGAGCTGTACTGACAGATTTAGTGCTGATTTATATAGTCCTTCTATATAACCATATAGTAGGTTGTAGTAGGAGGAATACCTAGAGCAGTCACAGAATAGAAGCAATACATGGGAAAACAGCCAGACCAGGACAAGAACCAAAGACCCACGCTTGGAGCAAGAACCTCTCCTCCTGATAAAGGAGTTGTAGTACCTTGCATCCAGTTCCTGTGGAAAGTAGGCCTCAGGCCTGAGATCCTGGAAATAACCGAGGGAGAAGAAGCCCTCTGCTATGACCAGTCTTGGCGGCTGTACACCCTGTCATTCTTTTCTCGCTTCTGTGCTAGCTCAAATCATCCTCCCATAAATATCTTAAGAGCACAGGTCTGTCAGCTCCCACTGCATTGGCTTACAGTATCCTTCTATTAGAAACCCTTTAAAGTCTCCAGCCCCCAGATAAAAAGTGTTATGCACGATACCTGTTGCACACAGCCCACCTCCTTGCCTTGGTGACCTAATGGGGGTGGACCCCTTTTCTGTACATGACCCTTTACTACTGCGCACGGCACGGCCCCCCTCTCTGCCCAGGTGACATAATGAGGTGGCCCCCTCGCTTGTTACTGACGTCATTGTGTATGCCCTATCACTAAGCCTATAGATGATGATCGCACTTAAAACCCTTCCCCCTGCCTGTACCTAATAAATACAGACACTTCTGCACGTTCAGGGCGTCGTCTGTCTTCGCTCATAGGTGGCGTGGTCCCGCAAGTCCAGATGCTCTTCACCAGTTCTTCAGTGTCCTGTCTCTCTACTTCTCGAATCCTGCACTTCAGCACAGCATAATGCACACCCCACAACCCTGTGGGGCGCAACAGTCCTACAGAGGTTTCAGTCTGTTAGCCAGGGTGGTCTTGGATCTCTTGACCTTGTGATCCGCCCACCTGAACCTCCTAAAGTACTGGGATTACAAGTGTGAGCCCCAGTGTCCCGCCGACACATGTATTTTTATTTTTCGGCTTTCCCTTCCCCTCCCCCAACAATTGGCCTTTTTGCAGCTTTGTTGAGGTATACTTGACATAGAATAAACTGCAGGTAATTAAAGTGTACAGTTTTTTTAAAAACTTTTTTTTAGAGATGGCATCTTGCTCTGTCACCAGGCTGGAATGTAGTGTGCAGTCACGGCTCACTACAGCCTCAAACTCCTGGGCTTAAAGTGTACAATTTAATAGAATGCATGTATTCGTGAAACCAGCACAACCAAGACAGTGAACATCACCTCTAAAACATTCCTTCTGCCCTTCTGTAGTTCCTCTCTACCATCCCTCTCTGCCACCTGTCTTTTGTCAACCACTGATTTGCTTTCTGACTCTGTAGGTAAGTTTTCATTTTCTATAATTTTATAAAGGGGATTATATAGTAAATATTTTTTTGCCTTAGTTACTTTCATTCAGCATAATTATTTTGAAATTCATCCATTGTTGTATTTTACATTGGCATCAGCAGCATATCAGGGTTCTAGTTGCTCAGCTGCCTCACCAACACTTGATATAGTTGGTTCTTTTAGTTTTAGGCATTTCATTGTACTGTTTGTTATCTTACTGTGGTTTTAACTTGCATTTCCCTCAGGTGCTTGTTTTCTTTCTGTATATCATCACATGTGAGGTGAAGCATCTGTTCAGATCTTTTGCCCATTTTTACCTTCACTTGTCTTACTTAAATGTAATGTTTGTTACATATACTAGATAGAAGTCCTTAGTTTGACATAGCTTTTGCAAATATTTTCTTTTAATCTGTGGCTTGTCTTTTTACTTCTTAACATGTCTTGAGAGCAAACATTTAAAAATTTTAATAAAGTCTGATTTATTAATTTTTTCTCTTTATATTTCTGCTTTTTGTATTTAAGAAATCCTTTGTCAAAGCCAAGGTCTCCTGTGTTTTAGAGTTTTATAGTTTTAGTTCATTCTGTGGTTTCCATTTTTTGGTGTAATCATATGGTGAATTATTGGTCTTTAAATGCTAAACCCACCTTGCATTCCTTGGATATAAACCCCACTTGGTCATGTTGTATTATTTTTATATACTGTTGAATCCAGTTGGCTAAAGTTTTCTTGAGAATTTTTATGTCTCTGTTCATAAAAGATATGTGTAGCATTCTTGTCATGTGTAGTGTAGATGTCAGAATAATATTGGCCTCAAATTGAGTTCCTTCAGTTTTCTGGAAGAGTTTGTATAGAGTTAGTATTGTTTCTTCCTAAAATATTTGATAGAATTTACCAGTGAAGCCATCTGGACTTGTAGTTTTATTGGAAGGCTTTCAGTTGCAAATTAAGTTTCTTTAGGAGATCTAGAACTATTGAGGTTACCTTTTTTTTTTTTTTTTTTTTTGAGACGGAGTTTTGCTGTTGTTGCCCAGACTGGAGTGCAATGGCACGATCTCGGCTCACTGCAACCTCCGCCTCCTGGGTTCAAGCAATTCTCCTGCCTCAGCCTCCCGAGTAGCTGGGACTACAGGCACGCACCATCATGCCCAGCTAATTTTTGTATTTTTAGTAGAGATGAGGTTTCACCTGGTTGACCAGGATGGTCTCGATCTCTTGACCTCGTGATCCACCCGCCTCGGCCTCCCAAAGTGCTGGGATTATAGGCGTCAGCCACCGCGCCCGGCCCATTTTTTTTTTTTTTTTTTAAGTGAGCTTTTGTAGTTTGTATCTTTCACAGATTTTGTCCATTTCATCCAAGTCAAGCTTGTCCAACCTGTGGCCTGTGAGCTGCATGCAGCCCAGGATGCTTTGGATGCGGCCCAACAGAAATTTGTAAGCGTTCTTAAAACATCATGAGATTTATGCAGAGACCTTTCCTTTTTTTTTTTTAGCTCATCAACTATCATTTGTATTAGTGGCCCAAGACAATTTTTCCAGAGTGGCCCTGGGAAGCCAAAAGATTGGACACCCCTGATTCTAAGTAGTCAAATTGGCTGACATGAAGTTGTTCATAGTGTTTTCTTACTATCCGTGTTTTTTTTTATTAAAATGTTTTCAATCCTGCTTTTACTTTTTGTTTGTTTTCTTTTTTCTTCCTCACAATTAACTTACTATCTTTTTGATATTGTTAGAATATGTAGTGATGTTACCTCTTTCATTCCTGATACTTGTAACTCTACCTTTTTTCTTTCATCCCATTATCAGCCTGGCTAGATTGTTCTCAGATAACTAGCTTTCGGTTTCATTAATTTTCTCTTTTGTTTTTCTGTTTTCTATTTCTTCGATTCTGCACTGATATTTATTTCTTTGCTATGCTTACTTTGGGTTTAACTTGTTTTTCTCTTCCTTGTTTATTAAGGTAGAAGCTGAGGTCATTGTTTTGAGGCATTTCTTCTTCCCTGATCTTGAGTGCCATAAATTGCTTTGTAGATACTGTTTAAATAGTGTGCCACAAATATTGACATGTTGTATTTTCATTCATTTAAAAATATATTCTAAAACTCCCTTTGGCCCATTGGTTATTTAAGAGGGTTCCTTAATTTTCACACACATGGGAGATTTTCCAGGTATTTTTTTCTGTTAGTGATTTTTAATTTAATTCCCTTATCAGAGATCATCACATAATTTGAGTTCTGTCAAAGCTTATCAGACTAGTTCAGAATATGGTCTCCATAAATGTTTTGTTATATTTGAAAAGGATACGTTTTCTGCTGCTGTGAAATTTTGACTATAATTTTTGGATTTTCTGTTTCTCCTTTCAGTTCTATTGTTTTTTGCTGCTTGTATTTTGAAGCTCTTTTATTAGGTACATAAATGCTTAACATTGTTCTAGTTTTTTGATGAATGTAATACACTTATCTTTATGAAATGACCTTCATCATTCTTGGTAAATAGTCTTTGCTCAGAAATCCGTTTTGTTTGTCATTAATACAGCCAGTTATTTTGGCTAGTGTCAGCATGGTGTATTTTTTTCTATCCCTTTATTTTAGCCTGTTTTCATCTTTATGTTTAAGTGGACGTTTTTGTAGGTAACATGACAGTTGGGTCTTGCCTTTTTATACAGTTTCTTGCTTTTTAATACAGTTTGAGAATCTCTGCCCCCTCTTTTTATTTGGGGTAAAACCTTAACATAAAATTACCATTTTGACTGTTTTTAAGTGTACAGTTCAGTAGAACCAAGTATGTTTCACATTGTTGTGCCACTGTCACCACTGTTCATTTCCAAAACAATTTTCCCAAACAGAAACTCTACTCATTAAACAGCAACTCCTTATCCCCCGCTTCTATCTTTATAAATTTGCCTATTCTAGTTACCTTATGTAAATGAAATAATAATATTTTTCCTTTTGTGTCTGGCTTATTTCTCTTAGCGTAGCCTTTTCAAGGCTTGTCCATGTTGTGTGTCTCAGAATTTCATTCCTTTTTAAAGCTCGATACTCCCACTGTATGTGTATGTCACACTCTGGACACTTCGTTTAGTTCTCCTTTTAGGCTGTTGTGAATGACACTGCTTTGCACATTGGTGTGCAAGTATCTTTTTAGTCCCTGCTTTCCATTTTTTTTTGAGTATGTACCTGTGTGTGGAATCATTGGATCATGTGGTAATTCTTCGTTTAGCATTTTGAGGGACCACTAAACTGTTTCTCTAGTCTGCTTTGTGATTGGGCCATTTAGAACATTTATATTTAAAATGATTATTGATGGCCAGGCACGTTGGCTCACACCTGTAATCCCAGCACTTTGGGAGCCCAAGGAAGATGGATCACTTGAGGCCAGGAGTTAAAGAGCAGCCTGGACACCGTGGCAGAACCCCATCTCTACTAAAAAAAATAACAAAAAAAGAATTAGCTGGGTGTGTTGGCACACACCTGTAATCCCAGCTACTCAGCAGGCTGAGGCACAAGAGTCTCTTGAACCCAGGAAACAGAGGTTTCAGTGAGCTGAGATCACGCTACTGTACTCCAGCCTGGTCAAAAGAGCAAGGCACTGTGTTGGAAATGGGTTTATAACGTCTGGAAAAATCCACACCGAGACAATGGATTACTCAGCAAGGCTAGTTTACTTCCTGCAGGAAGGGTGCAACTCGCTGGCAGTCTTGCCACAAAAGCACACCTGAACAAAGGAGGCAGGGATATTTATAACGTTCATAACCTGATGCAATTGCCCTACTGCTGTGTCCAGTTTCCATTGGCTGGAAGGGACCTCATATTCTGTGCTTCACCCAATTGGCTAAAAACTTGGAAATTTCCTGGATAGATAAGGAGAAAGAAGATGAAGAAGAAGAGGAAGCTAGTCAGGAGAAGGTCAGGAGGGTTTCCAAATAAGGAATGGCATGCATCAGGTTTTGGAGCTTGCCCAGTTCTGTTCAGACATGCTGGATCAAGTCAAGGCAGTTGATTTAAGATGTAGCTGATTTAGAGAATATATATACATGGGTATATGTTTATGCTAATAGTGGATAATGACCATAGAGCAAGAGATCGTAACTCCTTATAATGTAGTCTAAGATAGAAACTTTGAAGAAGAACTTTCCCATTTCTTACCCTCTGTCTCAAAAAAAAAAAAAAAAAAAGATTATTGATATGGTTAGATTTAAATCTATCATCTTACTATTTGTTTTCTGTCTCATCTGTTCATTGTTTATATTTCATAAGTCTTATGCCTTCTTTTAGGTTGTTTCTTATGATTTCATTTTATTTCCTTTGCTCACTTATTAAGTACTCTTTACTGATTCAGTCATCAGCTTCTTCACTTTGTATACTTTAACTGCTTGACTCATGCAGTCCTCCATGTGTGTCCTTGCTTGTTATCAGCTAGGAATGTGTGTGTTGTGTGACTCAATTTTTCGTTGCTCTGCGCATGTCCACAAATGACTGAAAAATTAACATGATTATTAATTTTGGAATTAAAAATAAGTTTCAGTGAGTTGACATTTGCAAATATAAGATTCATGAATAATGAAGATTGGCTATGTATGTATCACAGAGGGTGGCTGTGTGGATTAGATGTATTCATACCATTTACATTCCTGGAACAGAAGCATTTGCTAAATGGCATCTATTCAGAAAATCTGATTTCAGAATTTTATTTGGTAAATTAATTTGTAGTAGTTTATGTGTCCAAGTAAAGGCAGAGATGTTTTTGAGTCTAACTCTTGGTAACAGTGCGTTGTAGTGTACAGTTATGGTCTTACTATTTTCATGTAATGAAATCCAGGTTTCCTCCACTGCCTCTTTTCTCTCTTCCATCTATTTCATTGAGTATTGCTTTTGTGACAGGCATCACTCTGAGGGAAGGGAGAAAAATAATAAGTGGGACATTTATTCTTGACCCTACATTCTATTTTCTCCAATATGATCATTTTTTTGGAGCTGGTTACCACATTCTTTAAACAGCTTTGTTGAGATGATTTATATATAATAAAATTCACCCGTTTAAAGTGTACAACTCAGTGATTTTTAGCATATGTACAGATGTGTACATCCATCACCACAGTCAATTTTATAACATTTTAATCACCTTGAAAAGAAACTTGTACCCTTTAACTATTGTCCGTCTATCTGCTGTCCCCTTTTCTCCCAGCCTTAAGCAACCACTAATCTATATCTGTATAGATTTTCCAAGTCTGTTCTTTCACATGAGAAGAGTCTATAGTATATGGTTACTTCTGGCTGGCTTCTTTCACTTAGCATTATGTTTTCAAAATTCACCCATGTTGTAACATGTATCAGTACTTTATTATTTGCTTATGGCCAAGTAATGTGCCATTGTGTGGATATACCACATTTTGTTCATCCATGTGTCTGTTGATGAACATTTGAACTGTTTTCATCTTTTGGCTATTATGAATAATGCTGTTTTAAACATTAATGTAAACGTTTCTCTGTGGATATGTTCTCATTTTTCTCGGGCATATACCTAGGGGTAGAGTTGCTGGATTATATGGTTTAATCATTTGAAGAACTACCAGCTACTTTCCCACATTCGCTGCACTATTTTACTTATTTGAGACAAGTTCTTGCTCTGTTGCCCAGGCTGGAGTGCAGTGGTGTGATCATAGCTCACTGCAGCCTTGAACTCCTGGGTTCAAGCGATTCTCTTGCCTCAGTCTCCCAAATGGCTAGGACTGTAGACATGTGTCACCATGCTTGGTTAATCTTTTTGTTTGTTTGTTTGTTTTAAGTGATGGGATTTCCCTGTGTTACCTACTGGTCTTGAACTCCTAACCTCAAGTGATTGCACTGTTTTATATTCCCACCAGTAGTGTATGAGGAAAGTTCCAATTTTTCCACATTTTTGTTGTGAAGCAGGTTTACTGTGTGCTGCTTACCAACTTGTCTGAGTCTGGTAAGACAAGGACATCCATATACAATGTTACATGAAGAGAGTTTATTATTTACAGATAGACAGTAAAGGATAACAGAAACCTAGGATTGATTCTGAAGGAGTCCCCCATGGCTCAGGAAAGATGCCCAGGGCAGATGGAGTCTCGACTACAAGTGCTGCACTTGCATAGCAGCTGAGGAACCACTCTGGGCTATACACCTCAGGGTTCATGTGATACGCTGGGCTAATGCTTTGAAAAACTTCCTGCTTCCAGGGGTGAAAGGAACAAAGCCCATCTTGTCCTGGGCAGTTGTACCCTCACTCACGATGTTAAATTCCTGGGAGAGAGGAGCAAGGCTGCACATTTTCAGGCAGTTCTTGCCTATTTCAGGATAGTGCTTTCCCATCACATTCTACGGTCACTTTTGAGAACTGTGAGCAAAAAAAAAGGGAGAGAACTGAATTGGTCCAAAGCCAGCCAAAGAGCTATTCCATACTTGCTGACACCTGTTATCTGACTTGGCTTTAGCCATTTTAGTGGGTGTGTGATGTGATATCCCCTGTGGTTTTGATTAGCATTTTCCTGATGACTGTGATGTTGAACATCTTGTCATGTGCTTACTGGCCATTTGTGTATCTTTTGGAGAAATGTCTGTTTAGGTTCTTTGTCTCTTCTACCCCCTTTTGTTGAGATGGGGTCTCACTCTTGTTACCCAGGCTGGAGTGCAGTGGCGCAGTCTTGGCTCACTGCAACCTCCATCTCCCAGGGTCAAGTTATCCTCCCACCTCAGCCTCCTGAGTAGCTGAGACTATAGGCAGTTACCACCATGGCTGGCTAACGTTTTGTATTTTGGGTAGAGATGGGGTTTGCCATATTGCCCAGGCTGGTCTTGAACTTGTAAGCTCAGATGATCCAGCTGCCTCAGCCTCCCAAAGTGTTGGGATTACAGGCATGAGCCACCATGCCTGGCCTCTGTGCCCTTTTAAAATTGGGTTTTCCTATTACTGAATTATAAGAGTTTTAAAAAATATATTCTGACTATAAGTCCCTTATGAAATAAATGATTTGCAAATATTTTCCCACATTCTGTGGATTGTCTTTACACTTTCTTGATGTTAGCCATTGAAGAATAAAAGTTTAAAATTGTGGTTGGGCTTGGTGGCTCAGGCTTGTAATCCCAGCACTTTGGGAGGCTGAGGCAGGCAGATCACTTGAGAGGAGTTCAAGACCAGCCTGGCCAACCTGGTGAAACCCTGTCTCTACTAAAAATACAAAAAATTAGCTGGGCGTGGTGGTGGGCACATGTAATCCTAGCTGCTCGGGAGACTGAGGCGAGATAATTGCCTGAACCTGGGAGGCAGAGGTTGCCGTGAGCTGAGATTGCACCATTGCTCTTCAGCCTGGGCAGCAAGAGTGAAAAACTCCATCTCAAAAAAAAAAAAAAGTTTAAAATTTTGATGATGAAGTGCAGTTCATCTGTTTTTTTGTTTTATTGTTTGTGCTTTTGGTGGCATATCTAAGAATTCCATTGCCAAATTCAAGGTCACAAAGATTTTCATGTGTTTTTCCAAAGAGTTTTCTAGTTTTAACTCTTAAATGTAGGAGCATGATTTGAGTTGAGTTGAGTTGAAGTGTGAAGTAATTGTGCAGCTTCGCTTTCTTCCATTGGCTCTCCAGTTGTTCTATGCCATTTGTTGAAGACTGTTTTTTTCCCCATTAAGTGGTCTTGACACCTTGTCAAAAATCAGCTAATAATAGCTGTGCGAATTTATTTCTGGACTCAATTCCACTCCATTGATCTAAATGTTTATCTTTGTGCCAATACCACACGGTCTTGATTACTGTTACTTTGTCGTAAGTTTTAAAATCAGGAAATAGAGTATGAATTCTACTTTATTCTTTTCCAGGATTATTTTGGCTATTATGGGTGCCTTGCAATTTTATATGAAATTTTAGAAGCAGCTTGTCAGATTCTACAAATGAGTCAGCTGGGATTCTGGTACAGATTGCATTGAATTAGTCAGTTTGGGGAGTATTGTCATCTTAATGTTGAGTTGTCTGTTCTGTGAATATGGCATGTTTTCCATTTATTTAGAACTATTTTCATTTCTGTCAACAATGTTTTGTAGTTTTCAGAATACAAATTCTGCATATCTTTGTTAGATTTAGCCTTAGTTTTGGATACTATTGTGGGTAGAATGTTTAAATTTTATTTTTGGAATATTCATTGCAAGTGTATAGAAATTCAATTGATTTTTATATGTTGATTTTGTATCCTATAATCTTGCTGAAGTCATGTATTCTAATCATTTTCTAGTGAATTCCTTAGTATTTTCTATATACAAAACGATGTCATGTGCAAATATAGTTTAATTTTTTTTCTCTCTCTCTTTCTTTCTTTCATCTTTCTTTCTATACTAATGAGTTTTCTTTTTCTTGCCTAATTGCCCTGGCTGGAACCACTAGAATAGAAGTGGCAAGAGCAGACATCTTTGTCTTATTCCTAATTTTAAGAGGGAAAGCTTTCAGGCTTTAACCACCAAGTATGATGTTAACTGTTGGGTTTTGTTTTTGTTTTTCATCTGCAAAACAATTTCCCTTCTATTTCTACTTGAGTATTTTTTAAAATCATGAGTGTTGGATTTTTCAAATGCTTTTTCTGTGTGTACTAAGATGATCATGCCATTTTGCTTTGCAATCTGTTAGTATGATGTGTTGCATTGATTGATTTTTGGATATTCAAGCAACGTTGCATTTCTAGGATAAATCCTACTTGGTCGTGGTGTATAATTTTTAAAAATATATTGCTGGGCCGGGCGCGGTGGCTCAAGCCTGTAATCCCAGCACTTTGGGAGGCCGAGGCGGGTGGATCACGAGGTCAAGAGATCGAGACCATCCTGGTCAACATGGTGAAACCCCGTCTCTACTAAAAATACAAAAAAATTAGCTGGGCATGGTGGCACGTGCCTGTAATCCCGGCTACTCAGGAGGCTGAGGCAGGAGAATTGCCTGAATCCAGGAGGCGGAGGTTGCGGTGAGCCGAGATCACGCCATTGCACTCCAGCCTGGGTAACAAGAGCGAAACTCCGTCTCAAATAACGAGACGCTAAAAAAAATATATATATATATATATATATTGCTGGCTTCTGTTTGCTCGTCCATTCATCTCTCAGTATCTGTGAGGGATTGGTTCCAGGACCTCCTGCGGATGCCAGAATCAACGGAGGCTCAAATCTCTGTTATGTAATGTAGTATTTGCATGTAATCTATGCACATCTTCTTGTATATTTTAAATCATCTCTAGGTTATTTAAATACCTGGTGCAGTGTAAATGCCACGTTTTTTAAATCCATGTTTTTAAAATCATGTTTTTAAAATCCACTTTGACAAGCTACCTTTTTGTTGGATTGTTTGATCCATTCACATTTTAATGTAATTATTGATATAGTTGGAGTTGCATTTTACTTTTTGTTTTCTGTGTGTCTCATGTCATTTTTCCTCCTCTATTTCTCCTTTGTGCCTTCTTTTGCAGTGAGAGGATATTTTATTATACAACATTCTAATTTTTTTTTCCTTTTCAGTGGCCAGCTACTAGGATTCTAATTTCATTAGCGATTTTTTTTCTTTTTTTTTTTTTTTTGAGATGGAGTTTCGCTCTTGTTACCCAGGCTGGAGTGCAATGGCGCGATCTCGGCTCACCGCAACCTCCGCCTCCTGGGTTCAGGCAATTCTCCTGCCTCAGCCTCCTGAGTAGCTGGGACTACAGGCACGTGCCACCATGCCCAGCTAATTTTTTGTAGTTTTTTTAGTAGAGACGGGGTTTCACCATGTTGACCAGGATGGTCTCGATCTCTTGACCTCGTGATCCACCCGCCTCGGCCTCCCAAAGTGCTGGGATTACAGGCTTGAGCCACCGCGCCCGGCCCGCGATTTTTTTTCTACTATATATTTTTTTCAAAGTCATTGCTCTAGAGCTTACCCTGTGTGTCTTATCACAATCAGCTTCAGATTTATACTAGCTTAGTTCGTGTAATATGTGCTGAAATTTACTGTACCAAACTTTACTGCTATGTAGTTCAATTCCCATCCCCCCTTTTATAGTGTTGTTATACATATGACATATATTGAGATAACCCAACAATGCATTTTTTAAAGACTGACTTTGCCATCTGTAGCCATTTCCTTAGCCCACTGCAACTTTGTTTCCATCCACCCCCTTTTGTGCTGTTAGGGTAAATGTATTGCACATATATTACATTATGCCTTATATAAGCTTAACATGATATTATATAATATTTTATAAATTGCTTTTTAATTCAGTTAAGAGAAGAAAGGAGGAAAATATATATAATTACCTTTACTTGTGCTTATTGTTTGTATGGACTTGAATTACCATCTAGAGTCACTTGCTTTAGTAACTTTAGTAAACTTTTTGTAACTTTATAGCCACCTAGGCTATAGTGCAGTAGTGGCACAGTCAGCTCCTAGGTAGCTGGGACTACAGGTACATGTCACTGTGCCTGCCAGATTCTTTTTTTTTTTTTTTGAGACGGAGTTTCGCTCTTGTTACCCAGGCTGGAGTGCAATGGTGCAATCTCGGCTCACCACAAGCTCCGCCTCCTGGGTTCAGGCAATTCTCCTGCCTCAGCCTCCTGAATAGCTGGGATTACAGGCATGCGCCACCATGCCCAGCTAATTTTTTGTATTTTTAGTAGAGATGGGGTTTCACCATGTTGACCAGGATGGTCTCGATCTCTTGACCTCGTTCGTGATCCACCCGCCTTGGCCTCCCAATGTGCTGGGATTATAGGCGTGAGCCACCACGCCTGGCGATTCTTTTTTTAAAAAGTTTTTTTTTTTTTTTTTTTTTTTTTTGACTGGGCGAGGTGGCTCACACCTGTAATCCCAGCACTTTGGGAGCCTGAGGCGGGAGGATCACAAGGTCAAAAGATTGAGACCATCCTGGCCAACATGATAAAACCCTGTCTCTACTTAAAAAAAAAAAAAATAACAGAAATTAGCTGAGCGTGGTGGCGCACCCCTGTAGTCCCAGCTACTTGGGGAGGCTGACGCAGGAGAATTGGCTTGAACCCAGGAGGTGGAAGTTATGGTGAGCTGAGAACGTGCCATTGCACTCCAGCCTGGTGGCAGATCGAGGCTCCGTCTTAAAAAAGACGTAGAGTTAGGTCTCTCTATGTTGCCCATACTGGCCTTGAACTGGGTGCAAGTGATTTTCCCACTTCAGTCCCCCAAAATGCTGATTACAGGCATGAGCCACACTGGGCCTCACCCTGCTTTCACTGTTCTTGAGAACACCTTTAAAAAAAAAAATTACTGTGCACTTTTGCAAATGAATTTGATTCCAAAATTTTTACAGATTTTCTTGATTTCCTTGCCGTTTGCCCTCAGGATCATTTCCAAAGGCTTTAAATGTTTTTGTTTTAAAAGTAATATTTACCAGTTTCACTGGGAACAGGTTATTGAAGCTCTTCCTGCTGTCATGTTGGAATAAAATCTTCTAATAAGATTTTATGTAGGCAATGATAATCAATTTCATACACCTTGCCTATTTTGTAGCCTCTGTAGTACTTGCTGTAGACCTCGGCACACATCACTTTCAATCTAGTGAAATTAACAATTAATTTGTCTAACATACTCATTAGGGTACCAGCTCTGAGTCATGGTTTTAAATCCTAGTTCCTGAACCTGGCAGTAGTGTAACTTTGGAAAAGCCACTTAACCTCTCTAAGCATTTGTGTTCTCAATTGTAAGTGGGATACTCCAGACCTCACAAGGTTGTTGTGAGGATAGAATGGAATAATCCATGAGTAAAAACCCTTGTAACAGTGCTTATCATGTTAAGTGCTCCATAAATAATAGTGGTAATTATTACTTCTCATTCACTAACATTATATAATAACATATAAAAATGAAGATCTAACACATGTACAACTTGAAAAAATACAAAACACCCACAGCGTTAAAATATCTTATAGGTTGAATTTTTAAGCAAAATACTCTACTTTAAATTTTTCATTAGCCCTTTGGCCATTAATCTCTAAAGTATCACCCATGTTTTGAATTTCTTTTCATAGTTCCAAGCTGCTTTAAGGGAAATCTAAAACTGAGTTGTATGGTTTGGCATATGACTTCCATCAGTGGGATACTCCTATTGCCCTGGAACGTCAGACATGATTCATGGTTTTTCTAATGCTGCTGTTAAATCCTTTGTAGGTTTAAACAAAAATAATGCAGCTACTGAGCTATTGGTAGCGGTTTCTCCTTATAAGGTTGATTGGAACAGTAGGTTGGCATGAAATTCATTTTAGGGATTTACTTCAAAACCTGCGTAATGTATTTTTATACAGACATCACTTTGTATATTTATATTATATTTACATCTTTAACTACCTTCTTTATCTTGATTTCTTGGCATTGCCATGCAACAAATAGAATGAAATCCCGACTGCCTGTTTGGAATAGATAAACCCCTTCCATTATCCATGATGTCACGAAGGAGCAGGCTTCCTGCTAGGCAGAGTTCCCTTGACTGCCAGTGCTCTCTGTTCCTTCCCGGGAATTGCTACTCAGCCAGGGCACTGCACTGCCTTTCTAAACCAAGCTCTCACATTGTATGGGAGCTCCTTTCTCAAGTTGCCTGGCTCATATGGAACCTGCGTGGATGAAGGGAGAGGAGAGGGCAGGAGTTGGCCCACCTGGCTGTTCCTGTGACTGGTGGTGATGGATCATCCTGAAGCTGTCCCTTGAGTCTCCTCTCTGGGCCTGGAGCCCTCTTGTGTTAGCCCACTGTTGGCAGCCTGTCTCTTCTGACATGTTGGAGGTACTGCACTCATCTTTAGTTAGGGCTATTGGTTCCCCATATTTGAGCCATCCCTCATCACTTCTCAGCCACAGAAGTTCTGCTTGTGGTTTTCCATCATAGTTATACAGTAGATTTGTTTGTTTGTTTGTCCTTTCATGTGGCCTTGGGGTAGAAACGGAAGACTGCGGTATGTGCTCAGTCTGTTACCTGGGAAATCCAAAAAATAATTAGAAGTCATTACTTGAAATACACTGGTTTTAGAGTTCAGAGTGGTTCTCCTTTTAGCTGTCCTTTGATTAAGGATCTCTCTTTAACTGAAGAGGAAACATGTTGGTATATCATTGGACAAGGTTCTTGAGTGAGTTCCTTTGTTGAGCATCAAAATCTTCTCTTGATGAAAGGAACTCTGAAGTTATATAATAAGTGTTGGGCATGTCTACAGTATGCCTGAGGGGAATTCAGTTTTCTTATTGGGAATACCTGGAGCCCTTTTCTCAAAATTAAGATCCTCTTGATTTTTTTCTAAGCAGTGGAAGTAAAAATTCTCCTGTAGCTACACTCCATATGAAGAGCTGTGCCTTTTCTTGTGCTAGGCACCAGGGTGGGGATTAGTCTGCTAGTGATGTCCTGTTTTTGTGAGTCAGGTTTTATTGGAGTACAGCCATGTTCCAGATACTAGTTGTAGCTGAGATTATATGGCCAGCAGGTGTGAAATATTTACTGTCCTGGGGGACACAAAGAATGAGTTTTGATTTTTCTGAGTGTGGTGGCCGCTTGGACAGGATGATGGTAGATGTGGACTTTGGGGTACAGAGTTAAATGGAGAGGCAGAGAGCCTCTTGCCATCATAGAATTTGTTTTAATTTTGGGGTCATCACATCTTTTTCTATAGATTCTTACCCCCCACACCCAAGAATTGACCTGCTTTCTTCTTTACCACTTATTCCACTCACTGCTTCTGATCAAGCCTTTTTTTCTTGATTTGCAGCATATATGTACAGAACATTGTCTAATCGCTTCTTTGCTCTGCCTTAAATCCTTTTTGTTATTCTTTCCCTGCAATTCTAAATGCAACTTGAAGCCCAGTCGCATTCCCTTGATTCCTTCTCAAAAGTCAGTATCCTGAAGTTGGTGTTTATCATTCCTTTGCTTTTCACCATCCTTTCATTGCATATGTATTCATCCCTGAACAATATTGAATGCTTTCTTATCTATTCATAACTTTCTGTAAATGGTATACTGTATATGTTCTTATTTTTTTTGGCTTGGCAGTATATTTGTGACCATCTAGCTCTAGCGCTTCCAATCTCACTTGCGTCTTGCAAGTAAGCATGTGGATGTTATAATATGAGTTTTTTCTTTTCCTGATGGGCTTTTTTCCTCTCCTCTAATTAAGTTGATCTGTTTATTTGTTTAAGAGATGAGATCTTATTCTGTTGCCCAGGCTGGTGTACAGTGGTGTGATCATAGCTCACGGCAGCCTTGAACTGCTGGTCTCAGGCAATCCTCCCACCTCAGCCTCTTAAAGTAGCTGGGACTACTAGCACATACCACCATGCTTGATTTTAAGTTTTTATTTCTTTTTCTAACAGCTTTGTTGAGATGTAATTTGTATCTCATGAAATTGACCTGCAGAAAGTATATGATTCAGTGGTTTTTAGTATATTTACGGAGTTGTGCAGTCATCACTATTATCTGATTTTAGAACGTCTTTATTCTCAAAAGTAATTAGCAGTTGCCACCCATCTCCCTCCCCTCTCTCCACCTTTACCTGAAGCAACCATTAGTCTACTTTCTGTATTTGCAAACGTGTCTATTTTAGACTTTTCATATAATTGGGATTATATAGTAGTGGTACTTTATGACTGGCTTTTTTTTACTTAACATAATGTTTTTGAGGTTCATCCTTGATGTAGTATGTACATGATAGGCTTTTAAATTGCTTACAGTTTTTGCTGTTACAAGTGATGCTTTGTATGTGTTTGGGGAACTTATTTTTTAAGTGACTTTTACTGTTAATAATAAAAATTAGATCTCATAGTCTTAAACTTTTGCTGAAGCACTGTAAGAGAAAAACAAAGATAGTAACATTTACAAAAACATTAATTGAGTATCGCTGGCAGTGAGTAAGCCCTTTTGAAGAACTCAGTGTAGCTGGGGTAGACTGACAAATTAATTGTGAAACAGTGGAAATGCTACAAGTGAATAAGCAAAATTATGAAGAAATTCAGAAGGAACAATTAATTTCTTGGAAGATATGTACAAGGTGTTATAAAGTGAGTGACATTTGATCTCAGTCTAGACCTGGAAATTAATAAGATTTCAGGAAGTGGGTGTTGACAAGGGAGGAAGAAGGCATTCTGAAAGAAGCATCATGTGAAGATATTGAGAAATCAAAAGGCATTTTCCAGGAACTTAAAAGAGAGTGAGTGGGCCTTAATAATAGTATTGCAGGATAGGAGATTGGGAAAGGTCCAAGCTCATTGGTCAACACCTGCTGTGAGAATCTTACCAAATTGGAAAAATTTGGTAAGATTAAGAGGCACACTTTTATGTTTTAGAAAGAGAACTCTTGATACTGCAGAGAGTGAGCTGAAGAACAGAGAGTCTAGAGGTGGGGCAGTCTAGATGAAAGTTTTTGTGCTCTTTTAGGTTAGAGATGGTAATTTCTTGTTGTTCATGGTGGTGGGAATGAAAGGAGATGAAGTAGATAAGCTTTTTTTTACGTTACCTTGACAGGACTAACTGATGTGGGTGGTGAGGGAAATGAATTTTAAGATGACTCCCATGATCTCTCACTTGGACAACCTGAATGATTTGGGAATTTTCTAAACATCTCCTACATTGTTAAAAATAACTTGTGTTAGAAGCCATCCACTTCCTACAGATAAAATATCTGCTTCAGTTTGCTTTAAGGAATAAAATAACTTCTTACAGTTTAAAGGTTACTTGAAGTGTTTTATTTCCAGTTCAGTAATAAAACACAAGTTCATACTGAGCCTAAGATCTGTCATTTTTAGACTTGAACAATCAAACTACTATTATCACTTCCTCATAGCCAAAAGAATGCAATGGTGTAAAGATTCCAGTTGATGCCAGTAAACCTAATCCAAATGATGTGGAGTTTGATAATCTGTATTTGGATATGAATGGAATCATCCATCCCTGTACTCATCCTGAAGACAAGTACGTAACCTGTTTTTGTCACTGATATAGCAAATCACAGAGGAAACACTATATTATATTACATTGTTTGCTTGTCCTTATAGACCAGCACCAAAAAATGAAGATGAAATGATGGTTGCAATTTTTGAGTACATTGACAGACTTTTCAGTATTGTAAGACCAAGACGACTTCTCTACATGGCAATAGATGGAGTGGTAAGTGCTAAAATAATTAACTTAGAAGCCTCCATTCTGGTTTTTGCTGTGTTCCCAGTGTCTAGGAGAGTCAGCTAAATAATGAAAAACGTTGACAGTGGTGAACTTGAGATAGAAAGCCTCATCCTTCAGTCATTCATTCAGATTTTTATGTGTGCTTATTTTGTGCTCAGTACAGTGAAATACTGGGGATGTTGGCGACTGCCCTTGGTTTTGAACTTTTGGCTTAGTGGGGGAGGCATCGATACATGAGTGAGCTTCGTTATTTCTAGGCATTATGAGCACTAGATAATACATTCAGGTTGTTGAGGGAAGAGAAAGTCAGTGCTACTAAGGAAGTTAGGAAATAGAGAAGAGGCGACTTTTGTTCTATTTCTTTAACAATGAAGAATAATTGGGAGATTGGGGGATGGTGGTGGTGGATTGATGGGACAGGGTTTGGGGAGGGAGGACCGTCCAGATTTCTCAAATGTGGCAGGTAAACATACTTTTCATGCCTTTGACCACACTGACACATTTTGGGAACTACAGGTGGTTTGAATTGAGAAGGGAAGTATAGCAAAAGCTTGAGAAAGGCTTATATGCCACCATCTGGAGTTTGGATTGTATCCTATAGGCAGTGGGTAGTCATGAAAATGATTTGAGAGGAGTAAGTTACTGACCTATGATAATAATACCAAGTAGCTCCTTTTATAAATGATCAGGAAACTATCAGGGGTTTAAGGAAAATTAAGGTAAGATACAACTCTAAATTTATTTAGCTATGTGCAGGTAGATTATTTCTTTTAATTTTAGTATGTCCTAGTGGCTAATGAAATGATTTTGGAAATCCAGAGAACTTGGAATTCAAGATTAACTTTTCTGTGAGATTCCTTTTACTCAGTGAAAAATCGTAGCCACCTGATAACTTGCTATGTTGCAGTTAAAATGCAGTAAAGAGTAAAAAGAACAGGAATATGTCTTGTTTAGAGCACATTTCAATTTATGTTCAGCTAATGTTTTTTGAAGAAAATTTTTAGCTTTACTCCAGTATGCTCTTTCTGCTGTATCAAGTATAAAATATGTACACATTTATATGCATATGTGCATGTACATGTTTATCCACACTTTTTTTTGTTTATATGTATATGTAGATATAGAACTTGGTACTTGAGAGGGCTGCATTAGGTGGTCTCATTCTACAGAAAAGGGAACTGTTTAAAGAGAATATTAGGTAACTTACATTTAGATGTAAACAGGATATTCCAGTTTCTTCCAACCTCAAAACTCAGTTGAGTAACTTCCAAAATCGTACAATCCAGTTTACTTTATTTGGGCTATTCTAGTGAAATTGCATTTGGTTAGAGTGATTGAACTTTTGGTTAAAGCATTGTTCCTTTTCTAACTGCTATGCCTTATTGAAAAGACAGAGTGATAATTATAAACCTTTTTGTGGGAAATAGAAGTGCACAGAGATTCTGCAGATAAATAGTTTTCTGTTGCTTTCATGAGACATTGTGGATCCCATTGGAGACTATTCTTCCTTTTAGATGTGGACATAGGGAGGGTCTTTCTGATCTTAGTTCAGTAGTAACTGCTCATCAAGTGCTCTCTGGGTCTGTAAGTAAAGTGAGCTTTCCTTCTAGGAGTACCCTAACCCAGAGGAACTGGTGTTAGACTGGGAGTCCTTGCAGTACAAGTGCTAGGGCTTCATAGGATGTTTGTCCATTTGACATGGCTCTCATTGACCTGATTGAGCTCAGCTTTTAGGTTCTTGGTCCAAATTTAAGTTATCGGGAACTGGTATCTGTCATGAAAGGATTATTAGACACATTAATTACCTTTCTTTCATTTTAGTGTACTACTTTTATAAGAGCAACTGATTCAAAATAATGTTCAGATTTATTTGTGAATATTTTAGAATATTCACATTCCAAAATATTCACAAATTCACATATTCCATATTTCATGTGGAATATGAAATATGTTTTCAGGCACCACGTGCTAAAATGAACCAGCAGCGTTCAAGGAGGTTCAGAGCATCAAAAGAAGGAATGGAAGCAGCAGTTGAGAAGCAGCGAGTCAGGGAAGAAATATTGGCAAAAGGTAAAGAATATGCATCTTGAAGTTGGATTTTTTGTAAGGTGTGCAGAATGGGGGTGGTGGTGGCAACTTTTTCTTACAAATAGGTAAGCTTTAAATTTAATGAAGATCCCATAATATCCAGTATTCACTGTTGAGGAAAAGTCTTTCATGAAATCCCACCAATAGGCTTAATAGGCTTGTTTATTTTCAAACTCTTTAGTAAAAGTGAACCTTGGGAATAGGGCATTCTGGTGGAGAGTGCAGATTGTCAGCCCCTTTCAGGGCCAGTGTAGCTCTTTAACAAACTTTTATGTCTCTGTAAAATAGAAACACACTAAGTAGTTTTTACTACTTTTCTCTGTGGCAGTTGTCAGAAAGCTATAGTTCTGTAAACATTTTCCTTAAATCAGCTTTGGCTTGCTTGCTTTTTGAAACTCAGAGGATATCTGGGGAAGCCAAAGATGATTCGATCCACATTTACAGACTGTTGCCAAGTCATTTGCATACTTTCAATATAGGTTGATGGAGCAGGCACGGTACTCAGGATTCCTTCAAGTTTGGAGAGGTTGGGGTGGGTTGTCGTCATTTTTGCAATTTCCCAAAACCTTAAAATTCTTGGTGACTACATGGGTAGGAACTAAGCCTCAGAAAGGCAGGTCAGGGAGTGTTGATGCCAGTTGGGACTGGTTCTCTGCCACCACACCTGTGTGTGAGTTAGGGTATGGTTGTAACAGGGTGGTTTGTTTGGTTTTCTGCTGTGTAAGGGTGAATAATAGACCAGAAAAGCCATATAATGTCTTGGCTCCAGATAATTGCACTCTGCAGTTGAAAAAAGTTGCCATAGTATAGTCAGCTCAGGCCTGTAATACAGTAAATTTCATATTACTTTAATTTTACTGGAAGTGTACACATATATAGTTCTTTTAGCTTCATCTTGTAATTAAGACTCTAAAAATTGTTTGTATTTATAACAATGTTTCTGATTTTAAGAATGTCTTCTTTTTTGAAGATGTGATGAAATATATTTGTTTCTCGAGAAGCAGCTAATAGTGATATAGAGGAAAAAATGGGATTTTTGTATTCCTCTACCTGATAATTGTATTTCTTATCCTGCAAATCTGTGATGAACTTGGCATTTTAAATTTCATTTTTCTGAGGCACCTTTATTTTAGGAACTGTTATAAAAAATATGGCTCCTAACGTGTGTGTGTGTGTGTGTGTGTGTGTGTGTGTGTGTGTGTGTGTGTGTATACGTGTATTATCCTCTTGCAGAGTGTAGAACTTCATAATTTTTATGTAACAATATAGTATCTTTTGTGTACCATATATTACTTTACAGTCTTTAAAACATAATTTAAAAGGCCGAATGTGGTGGCTTACTCCTGTAATCCCAGCACTTTGGGAGGCTAAGGAGGGTGGATCACTGGAGGTCAGGAGTTTGAGACCAGCCTGGCCAACATGACGAAACCCCATCTCTACTAAAAACACAAAAATTAGCTAGGCGTGGTGGCAGTCACCTGTAACCTAGTGTCTCGGGAGGCTGGGACTGGAGAATTGCTTGAACCCGGGAAGGCAGAGGTTGCAGTGAGCCAAGATTGCACTATTGCACTCCAGCGTGGGTGACAAAATAAGACTCTGTTTCAAATAATAATAATTTAAATTTTAGAGATGGCATCTTAATTTCTTCCTAGTGGGGGAACATTGTTCCTCAGATGACAAGACTTTACTTTTTTTTTTCCCACATGTGTTCCTTGCAAAGGACTTTACTTTCTTTTGTATTTGAACTTTTTGTTTTTGTTGTTCTGGCTTAATATTGAATAATTTACCCCACTCTTTATGGGGAGAACAAAACATTGCCTCTTTTCTCTAGGTGGCTTTCTTCCTCCAGAAGAAATAAAAGAAAGATTTGACAGCAACTGTATTACACCAGTAAGTAGTCTCATACTTTGCTAGCTATTGCTAACTCTTAAATGATAGGTTAATTTATTTCTTTCTGTCATTTTAGGGAACTGAATTCATGGACAATCTTGCTAAATGCCTTCGCTATTACATAGCTGATCGTTTAAATAATGACCCTGGGTGGAAAAATTTGACAGTAAGTTTCACATTTTGATACTTCAGAACGATTAGGGTGATCATTTGAGGCTGTACTTCGATATGACTGACATTATTTATCTTTCTGCCCTGCCCCATAAAATGTTAGTTGACTGTCAGAGGAAAGAAAAGCTTCCAGGGTTATTGGAGATGGGGTACCCTTGCATGGTTAGGTTTTAGATAACTGAATTTTATTTTAAAGCCAGTTTTGTCCTCTTATATCACTATGAAGCCATAAAATGGGATTCATAATTTTAAAAACATATATAGAAAAGTAATTTTTAAATGGAAATTTCCGTTATTACATATCAAAATACAGCAAGATTAGTAAATTATGGGGCTGCCTTAAATGGCTGTGTTCCCAAATATTTAAGTAATATTTAAATGAACTTGTATGTAATTTTAGGTCCATAAGCTGGCTTTCCTATTAATTAGAAATGGTAAATTATATTTAATAGATATCTGTTATTGATTATTGGGGTATATATGGTTCAGCGCGATATCCTTGCATAGTAGTGAAAACAGAAGGAACTTGTGAGTGATCAGTTTTTCTGATGGCTAGGTCTGACCCAGACATTTCATTCTTTTCCATTCCATGTAGTAAGTTAATCAGTGAAGTCGTTTTGAAGACATACACATGCACACACACACACACTCACCCCTACCTTATTTAGAAAATTTTTCCATAACACTATTTCAGTTTTACATACACACACACACACACACACACACACACACACACACCTTATTCAGAAAAATTTCCCATAACACTATCTCAGTTTTTCTTGAGACATATAATTCTTTTGATTTTTGTGCCTACAGAAAATTGGGGATAAGCTAAAAGTGTTAGGTTTTAGGTTTGAGGCAACTACTTCAATTACAGGTATACTTAAAAAAAATTGTAAAATTTTTTTATAGGTTATTTTATCTGATGCTAGTGCTCCTGGTGAAGGAGAACATAAAATCATGGATTACATTAGAAGACAAAGAGGTAAATCTTACTTATCAATATTTGATTATATGTTCTATTTTTAAAAGGCCACTGAATAGAAAATATTTGGTACGAAGTGATATTCTTGTGGTATATGTTAATATAAATATGTGTTTCTCTCTCGTTTAGCCCAGCCTAACCATGACCCAAATACTCATCATTGTTTATGTGGAGCAGATGGTAAGTTTCTTCTTTGGGATTTGCTTCTCTTGGATTAAACCATAGCAAGTTGATGGGTTGGTGTGCAGTAATGGATTATTCATGGCTGCCTGAAAGTTCCAAAATGCCTTGATGATTTTATGTTCAGCAGGGAACTAGTATTGAGTTGCTGTTTAATCTGTGATCACTAATCTTTAATTTTTTTTCTTTATTTTACATTTTTCAACCTTTTAACTCCTCATACCTTTAAAACAGAAAATTTCCCAAGTGTTTAATCCTTAGTGGCCGTCTTTGTTGTAGGTCCACATATCGGGAGGACTTCCTGTTAACTGGGAACTGCCAGGAAGTGTTAGGCTTTGGGGCTTTGCTGCTCATTTGGGTGCTGATTTGGGCTCTTCTTTGTGTTGGTATCTCATAGTAGTTTAGTTATGGTAAGAATCCTCAGAGTACTCACTGTTCGGTGTTTTTCTCATTGTCAATTGATAGCTGATCTCATTATGCTTGGCCTTGCCACACATGAACCCAACTTTACCATTATTAGAGAAGAATTCAAACCAAACAAGCCCAAACCATGTGGTCTTTGTAATCAGTTTGGACATGAAGTCAAGGATTGTGAAGGTTTGCCAAGAGAAAAGAAGGGAAAGGTAATAACATTGAGATGGTAGTTCTCATTAAGAAAAAAAATCTATTGTAAAATGTATATGACATTAAATACCATTTCAACCATTTTAAAGTATACAGTTAAATAGCCTTAAATATTTAAGTTTCCTTGTTTTTAAAATGGATAAAGAGAAGATTGTGGTTGATTAGTTTTTTATGTGCTTGCTACCCTTCACAGAGATGTGTCTGTTAAAGCACTTTAAAATAAACCTGCATTCAAAACATGCACACGCTCATCCTTTCTACGTAGCACTTTTTCTGACATCGCCTGTATCTATATGAGGCTTAGTTCCCATTGATAATAATGCCCATAGCTTGTAATTTGTTTGTGGAAGTTATTTGTTTGAAATAGTTATTCTTCTTAACAGAAACTACAACTTTTTGAGACTTTCAAGTTACTCCCACTCTTTATGTATTTTAGGTTTACTTGGTTATGTCTAGTCCCCTTTAAAGGGGCTTCTGTTTCAATAATATGGTGCCTCTTGAGTCATACAGTTTATGAGGGGGGAAAAAGAATATGATGCCTCTTTCAAAGACATTGTTAAGTGAAAAAAGAAGATAAATATAGTGTATGATTTCAGATGTATAATACAACAAAGACAGTATCATGTATCTGTGCACATCTGTTCACAGGGAAGGGGTACTCATTGGTTGAGTATAGGTCATTGGTGGGCAAACAGATTTGGCCTGTGAGCTAAGAATATTTTTCATATTTTTAAAGTGTTGTTAGAAACAAAACATGAACGGCTGTTCGACAGAGATCACATATGTCCCCCAATAGCCAAAATAATTTACTGTCTGGCCCTTTGCAGAAAAGGTTTGCCGACTCCTGGCCTAGGCGTGGTTGATTTTATGGTTAATTTTTATTTTAAAATGGTTTGGTGAGCTTTTTAAAATTTAATACTTGTGATATTAAAATGGATCTTGCATTAGAAAAAGCCTTAAAATTTGCTTGGTTGGAAAAAGTTACTGGGCTTAGAGTAGACTTGATGAATCTTCATTCTTATTCTTGCAGCATGATGAACTTGCCGATAGTCTTCCTTGTGCAGAAGGAGAGTTTATCTTCCTTCGGCTTAATGTTCTTCGTGAGGTATGTAGCAATAATCATCGAAATCAGCACTCTAAAGCAGGGTTCCTTTGATAGCTGTAATGGCAGCATTCCTTTTTGGTTGTAGTATTTGGAAAGAGAGCTCACCATGGCCAGCCTACCATTCACATTTGATGTTGAAAGGAGCATTGATGATTGGGTTTTCATGTGCTTCTTTGTGGGAAATGACTTCCTCCCTCACTTGCCGTCATTAGAGATTAGGTATGTGCACTTGTGTATTTTTTAAAACTGTTTTACGCTTCTTGACTTTACTGTGCCTACTGGTTCTAACGCATAATGTTTGTCTTCTGCTGACAGGGAAGGTGCGATCGACCGTTTGGTTAACATATACAAAAATGTGGTACACAAAACTGGGGTAAGTTCACTCTTGATTAATTTCAAAACAGAAGTATTTGCTTTAACAAGAAGATCATTTTACATATATTTTATTACTTACAGGGTTACCTTACAGAAAGTGGTTATGTCAATCTGCAAAGAGTACAGATGATCATGTTAGCAGTTGGTGAAGTTGAGGATAGCATTTTTAAAAAAAGAAAGGATGATGAGGTAAAGTGTTTCTCTTGCAGTAGCTAAAATTGCTCCTGTCTCTAATAGGCTCTGATGATCCTGTGATTACTTTTAATCTCTTTGAGTGTGTTTTTATATCATTATGGCGTGTCAACACTAATGTAATCATGAGCAGTCAGTGCTTTATTTTATAAAGGTTGTGTTGCTTGCTGTGTGGAACTATGTATTGTACCCTGTTTAAGTTGCATTGTAATGTTCTTTTCTGTCTTCATAATCAAAATATAAATCCAAACACATTGCTGATCAATATGATTTCAGATGTGAGTTCCAAGGCTGGAAGACTGTTGGGATTGAACTAGTGGCTGCCATGTTTTGAAAGCAGGAAGACAGGTTAAGAAGAATTTATAATGTAGGGAGTGTGGGTTGTATTATATAAGCCAGGGCAGACGGTCGGGAGAATGTAGGATCTGTGGAGAGGTGCATCTCTTAAGAAATTGAAATAGAAAAAGGAAATAAAATAACAAAGCATTTTAAAATTGATTGTATATGATGGGTGAGTGCTTACATGCAAAGTCCAGGTTCTGGCTTGGGCAGTTAGGAGTTTGCTGGTGCCATTTACTAAGATAGCAAGCAGTAGGGGTGGAATGGGTTGGGGTGGGGATAAAGTAGAAATTGGGTTTTATATTGGAGATGTTCAATGTGAGTTGCTACAGGACACCTGAGAAAAGAAAAGTTCATTAAGCAGTTGAATATGGGTAAAGCTCAGCGCAGAAGTCTTTTGAAAAGAGATTTGAGAACCATTAACTGATGAAAGGTACTTGAAATTATGAGTATGAAATTGAACTTCCTGGGAGCTTGTAATGGAGTAAAAGTACCTTTATCAGAAGCCTAGGGAACCATGGACATTGAAGGAGAAAGAGGAGACGGTTCTAGAGAGGTGGAAGGAAATTCCTCAAGAGAAGGGAAGCCATTGGTACTGCTCAGAGGGCCACAATGAGATGGACAGGCTCTTTGCCTGTGGACAAGGTTTGGGAGCCCCTTGGTGAGCTGATAGGAGTGGAGGGACAGCAGCCTGGAGGCAGAGTATTTGAAGGGTGATTGCAGGGTGTAGCAAGGGAGGCCAGCAGTGGGCAAAATGAGCAGATAATAGTTTCTTAGAAACAGTAAGGAAATCTTTTCAGAAACTGATTTTGTAAAAGTCATGTGGCTATTTTAAGCAGATAACAACATTATTACTGCTACATTGCTCCATGGTCTCCCAACACATTGAAATGTGTTATTGAATCTTATTTTCTGTTTTCATCAGCTTTTTATACTGTAGCTAGTGATCTCTTATTTTTAGAGCTTTGGGCGTCTTCTTATGTAACATAGTCAGTTGACTGTAAGCATTCTTTCCAACTGTAAGCACTTACCAAAAGCCTTCAGTACTTGGTAATGTTTTTATGTGATGTCAAGAGGTTTTGCATATAGAATTCAAAATACAGAACTAGCTTTGTCTGGAGGATCAGATTTCAACTGGAACAGACATTTTTAACTTAAGTTTTCAACAATTACAGTGGCATCCCGTGATCTGCTGCTACATACTGTGTACCTCTTGGTTTAAAAACCTTGAGTTACAGCATCCTTCTAACGTCTCTTTAGCAGACTCTGCACCATAAGTTGGCATTAGAAGAGGAAGTATGGGATTTAGTAGATACCATAGTGTTACAGATTTAATTAATATGGTTTTCAACTGACCTGGCAGGAGAGGGCATTTTAAAGCTTTGGATCTTTGTTGGTGTCCCTGAAGTCATACAGTGTCCTTCAGCGTGATTGGACTTCAGGGGAAACCCTCAGAAATGCAATCAATAGGAAAGTTTCTGGGTATATATATTTTTTTTCTGGGAAGTATGTCCCTGGCATTTGACAGGTTTCCAAAGGAGTTCATAGCACAAAAAAAGGAGAGATCCATAAGGTCCACCCAGGTGGTCTTCTGTTTGTGTGTGACTACCACCCTTAGAGATAGGCATTTAACAGACCAGCAGAACAAATGGTAGGAAAGGAATACATTAATATTTGTTACTCTCCATTCATGGTGGTTCATCCTATAATCCCAGCACTTTGGGAGGCCAAGGCGGGCAGATCACCTGAGGTTAGGAGCTTGAGACCAGCCTGGCCAACATGATGAAACCCCATCTCTACTAAAAATACAAAAATTAGCTGGGTGTGGTAGTGGGTGCCTGTAGTCCCAGCTGTTCTGGAGGTAGAGGCAGGAGAATTGCCTGAACCTGGGAGATGGAGGCTGCAGTGAGCAGGAAACACCCCACTCCACCCTGTGGTTTTTGGTGAAAAGGTAAACCCACAATTAAAAAAAAAAAAAAAAAAAAAAAAAAATTGTTATTGAAGTTGAACATTTAGGCAAGAAATGTGGTGTTTAATATATGAGCTTTGATGTTTGCCTTTTACCTTGGGAATGTTCATTTATTAAGCAATTATTTGTTAAATGTTTTACAATGTGCCAGACGGTGTTCTGAGTGCTAGCGATACAGCCATAAAAGCAGATAGAAATCCCTGCCCTAATGGAGCTTACATTCTTTTGGAAGAGCTGGAAGATAAACACAGTAACTAAGTAAACCTTGTTAAATGTTAGACAATAACTGCCACCAAGAAAACTAAAGCAGGCGAGGAGGCATCTGGGAAGGGAGAGGTTGGGCATTACACTTCTAGAAAAGGTGATGAAAAAGGCCTCACGGACAGCTGACTTTGATTGAAGACATAAAGGATGTGAGGGGGCACACTGCAGATGTTTGTAGGAAGCACATTGCAGACAGAGGGAATCACCAGTGCCAAGGCTCTGGGGCAGGAGCATACCCAGAATGTTCACAGAATACCAAGGAGCCAGTGTGGAAGGAGCAGAGGAGGCAAAGGCACAGCAGTAGGAGATGAAATCAGAAAGAAGATGGAGGGCCCAACCTGGTAGGACCCGACAGGTCATCATAGGACTGACTGTAGCTTTCATTATGCATCAGTGTAAGGTTTTGAGTAGAGAAGTGACAAGGTTTGATACATAATATAAAAGGATCATTCCAGCTGGCATGTTGAAATTACTGTATGGAAGGAAAGGTCAAAGCAGTGAGCCTAGCCCAGTGAGGAGCCTTTTTTTGTAGTAATCCAAGGGAGCCTGGATAGTAGCAGTGGAGGTGATCTAAGACAGTTGGATTCTGAACATGTTTTGAAGGTAGAACCAGTGAAATTGGCTATTGGGTTAAAAACAGTGTAAGAGAAGGAAAGGCATCAAAAGACTGAAAGATGTTCTGAGCAACCCTTATGGAAAGACTGGGAGGTGCGAAGGTGGGGTGGGGATTTGGACATGTGAAGTTCGAGATAATTAAATGAAGATGCTGAGTATGGAGAGGCCCTGGTTGGGGAGTCATCAGCGTGTAGGTGGTGTTTAAAGCCATGAGACTTGATGAGGACTCCCATGGGAAGAGAGAAGTGGAGAGGTCCCAAGTACTGGGCCCAGGGGAGCACCAGCATTAACCCATTTATGCCCAGTGTTCCATCACTGGAACGATAAGCTTGTGGGAGTTATTTATGTCCTACTGCTCAAGGTCATCACCAAGGTCTGATTTTTCATAGAAAAAATTTGCAGCCTCCGGCATAAATGAATTAAAAGGTTGGGGAGTTGAGGAGCATAGCGGAGGGAAGGATATCAGGTGAGTGTAGTCTATTGGAAGCCAAGTGAAGACCGTGATCCCGAGAAGAAAGAATCCTAGTCAGATAAGGACTGAAAACTGACTGATGGATTTCATAATCTGCAGGTCATTGGTGACCTACACAAGAGAAGTTTCACTGAAGATGGGACAGAAACTTGATTAAATAAATCAGTGTTTTCTATATCAGAGGAGGTCTTAGATCAACTACCATTGATCACCTGAGCTCCATGTCAGAGTAGGAAACTTATGTATCCAGCATTCAGCTGTTTGCCTGGCAGAAAGCACCAATTTCATATTTCCTCAAGGCCTTATATTGCAGTTGGTAGGAATGACTTGGCAGTGCACCTACTAGGATGATCTTTAGTATGGTACCCATTGGCCCCTGTTTTAGGCTGCAATGGCAGCAGCAGGCACCCTAGCTCATTTCAGTTCCTCGATACTCAGGGAAACGTGGGCATTGGCATGGGAGGCCTGCGAATGGCCCAGAGTTAGTAGGCTAAACAAGATGAACACAAAATTCTGTCCAGTTGAAACCATGGCTGCGTTTTGGAAATGAGTTGGGGCAGGGAAAGAATCATTGTAGGCTGGACCCTCTCCTGTGAATTAAATTGGCCTGCAGTAGTAAGCCGTGCGTATATCTCAATTTCCTCCTTTTTTTCACTAGATTGATGTTTTTGGAAGCTGGCAGGGGTGGCGGATTATGTTTGCATAGACTCCCACTTCTCTCTTTTCTCTATTGTGTCATGCATTCTACAGAGTAAGAGCCCTTTTTAGGTAACAGAGTCTAAATTGTCTTGCTGATTTTTTAAAAAAATTGTTACCTTAGTTATTAACTACATTCAGCTAAACTTTAAGAATTGTTGAGGTTTTTAAAAAAAATTTATTTGTATCTTCTCCATTTTGACAGCCTGTTTGCTTCAGGATAAAACCAAGGGTCTTTGTAATAGTTTGCATTTTCCTGAGATGATTCGAAAGCTTTCTGGTCAGAATTATGAAGAACAACTAAATTGTATCTAAATTCAGTCTTTCTTCCATTTTAAAGTTCTGATGCAGTATTTTGGATATTTAGTCTTATTGCCTAGTTTAATCATGTACCTAGATTTCTGGGGTCGTCCTTTAAAGCTTAAGTTGTCTTCCAAATCATTCCTGGTAATGCTTAACTCTGACATATTTGTGTAATTATATGACAGAATATGTGGATTTTATACTTTTAGGACAGTTTTAGAAGACGACAGAAAGAAAAAAGAAAGAGAATGAAGGTGAGTTGTGATTAATTTCATGAGATTGGTAATAGCATAATTTTACAATGTGTTCATTACAATAGCTTTATTCCTTAGGACTTGGTCAGGGACATAAATGTCCACCCAGTTGCCCTTTTACCTGTAGAAAGAACACTAGTGTCGATTTTAAAGAAGGTCGTCTAGGCTCTGGTGTCTGAAGGGGATGCACTTGAGTGGTGAGAGGTGGGTGGCACTTAGCTGTTTGAATGGTTTCATAGCAGCCAAGTATTGTTTTTTAAGTAAAAATGGTCAGTCTTCTGTATCTTCTTGAAAGTTACTGTACTCTTATTTCTATATCTTTGTCAGATTAATCTTTCTAGAACACAACACACTAGACTTATTTCTCTGTTCTAAAAGCACCACTGACTCCTTAATCCCTTCAGAATCCAATTCTGTCTTAGTTTGGTGTTCAGGGTACATTGTCGTCTGATGAATTCCTGTTATCTGGTGAATTCCAGCCATCCAGCGTATCTCCTGTTTTCTAAATATACCGTGTCCCTGCTGACTAAGAGTGTTGCCTTCATTTGGCACCTCTGAATGGACTTCTGACTTTGCAGCTCACTCACATCTTACCTTTTCCACAAGGCCTCCCTTCTTGGTTATGCTCATAGTACAGGGGGAGCAATCCTTTCTTTTAACTCTGGTGATTCTTACCTATGATACTTGTTTTCTTACTTGATTGCATAATGCTTTATAGTCGTTTAACTTCTTTAGTCCTTGTTTTCTTGTCTTCCCTATTAGAGTTTCAAGCTTGTGGAGTTTAGGGACTGCCTTTTACTACGTTTTGTTAGAATGAAGCAATTTCAGGAAACAAGAAAGGAGAAACGTAGAGTTATTTATTCTTGTAGTGGGTTCAAAATCATTTAGACTGGGCGGAGGATATTTGGTTTCTACAGATACATTATTATTTTCTTTCAGTCAGTATCTTTTATCAGTCAGTCAAGACTATCCTATGTTAGCTATAATCATATCTAATTAGAAATAAAGAGTTAAATTCTAGCAAGGTGAAGGGTAAATAAAAGTTGTGTTTCCACAACAATTAACCAGGTGTGGTGGCGTGCACCTGTAATTCCAGCTACTCAGGAGGCTGAGGTGAGAGGATGGCTTGAACCTGGGAGGCAGAGGTTGCAGTGAGTAAAGATCGCACCACTGCATTCCAGCCTGGGCAACAGAGCGAGACTCCCATCTCAGGGAAAAAAAAAAATGTATTTCCTAAGTATAACTCAAACTCAACTTTTTTTTTTTTTTAACCTTAATTCTGATATTATTTTTATGTGCCTAATATTGTGTCTTAAATGTTTTCTGAAATTGTAAATAAGCAATGGGGATTAGCATAATGAGATATGAATAGATTTATGTTTCAGGACAATGATTATATGTACTTTTAGGGCTGAGTTGTTAAGTTATTGTAGGCTATTGTTCAGAAGGTATAAGTTACCATCAAAGTGTAGACAACCTTGTAATGTTAATGAAGATGATTTGGTCTTTTAGTGAGTTTAGTAAAGTGCTTACAGTTAGGATTTTATTCCATTGCCCTCTTTTCTTTCTGTCACCTAACTGCGTTGTGATTTAATTTTAATGTCTACGTTCATTTCCGTTTATGTTAGAGAGATCAACCAGCTTTCACTCCCACTGGAATATTAACTCCTCATGCCTTGGGTTCAAGAAATTCACCAGGTTCTCAAGTAGCCAATAATCCGAGACAAGCAGCCTATGAAATGAGGATGCAGAATAACTCTGTAAGTGGCTTACTTTTATGTGGCATTTAAGAGTGCTGAATATCACATACCTCTTGCAGGGGTGTGTGTGTATGAAATTTTTCACAGCCTGGAGTTTTGTTTTACAGTTTTCTTAATTGCTTTGCCTCAAGGTATTTTTAACTATGTTAAGTCCATCTTTATCAATGTAAAAATATCCAAATGATGTGAAAGAAAAGCCCTTGGGATTGTTGATGCATTAGAATGTAAAGAGATCACTAACTCCAGTCTGGGTGACAGAGTGAGACCCTGTCTCAAAAATAAGTTAAGTGGTTGCAATGTTTTGTAATGCAGATGAACCACACACTGGTTCCCCTTTCTCCAAATAATAGAGTGATGGATGGTGCTAGAAGCTTGTTAGGGGACATCCATATGTCTCAAAGCTGGGGCAAGAGGAGGAAGATGGGTTTTATTCCCTTATTTCCCCTTTCCTTCAATGGGTAGTTGTGAGTATTTTGCAAAATGGTATTCCTTAGGCATAAACTCTGGCTCTCCAATTCAGGATGGAATAGATCTGAATAAATATCTTAAGGTAGCCCTTACTATTTAAACTCTGGTTGCTCCCTGTTTGTGAACTCAGTAACCGTATGCATTTGGTTGCCTTGTAGTATTCTTCCATATTTGAACTTTGTAATGCAAACTCCAGAAGCAAATCCACCTATCCTGCAAGGCTGTACTTTGTCCACCACCTTCCTATTGTAGTGGAAATAGTCCATGAGCTCTCACAGCACCCAGTGGGACAGTAGCAGGGCTGAGGACACAGACCTTGATCTAATAGTAGAGGAAGGAACATACGCTTTTTATATGATATATCCAAGGAAATTGAATAAACTTGGATATTGTTGTTATTCTGTTAGTTATCCTATTGATGCTCATTTGGAACAGGAATAGCTGATGACCATCATTCAAAATTTTACTGACTACCATCCCTGCAGAGCAGAACTGACAGTGACTGTTGTTGTCAAATGCTCTGTCGATAGGGTATTTTTTTTTAAATCTTGGGAGGCAAGTAGGTTTAAACTTTGCCAGCTGTGGTTGCTTCAAGAAGGATTCCAGTGTTATCTTCAGGAGCTGTAGGATTAGGCCCATAGGACCAGACTGTTGATCGATAACATTTGCCAGGGGAGTAGTAATGGGGAGATTGGTGATGAGGTTGCTTCTTTGATTCTGTCTTAATTAACTCCTCTGCCACAGTTATTTCTATATAGAGGAGATGTGGAATTTGAATCTTTGCAGAGTGGGATTTTCACCTAGAATGTTCTAAATTTAAGGAAATTATGAAGCCAAATTACCAGTTCATTTAAAGGGAGCCATTAAAGTTAGGGATTTCTGTTGTTTTATTTTTCTGAGCTGTTGGGTTGTAGTCTCTAGTACTTGACTACTGATGATTAACATTCTTAGTGTTTTAATAAATAGCTTCTGTTTCCTTATATGTGTGGTTTTATATTGAGTATTCTTCAGTGTGGTTTCCTTATATGTAATTTGTCTGATTAAAAAACAGCTCAAGAAATTTGAATGAATTTCTGTGAATCTTGTATGTTCAGAAAATATTTTTGTGGGTAGAGGCAGAGCAGTGGAGATTTAACATTAAATAGTGAACAGCTTTTTTTTCTAGAAAGTATATTATTATTTTTGTTTTCTAAAGGTAGAGTTTATATCTTGTTAGTCAAGAATTAATTTTGTTTAAGTTTACTTTTTACACAACTTCTCTATATATAGACAATTAATGGGAATGTCACTCTCATAATTTAATCCAAATGGATTAGTGTTTGGTGGAAAAACAATAGTGATTACTTACTGAATGGTTAACCACCATGCGCCAGGGAGGCAGCATGCCAATAATCTTTCACATGTATTGGTGCATTTAACCCTTACAATAACATGTAAGGAAACAGAACAGTGTCATCCCCATTTTAAGATGAGGCTCACAGAGCTTAAGTAATAAATTGTTCAAGGCCACACACCCAGTAAAGGTTGAATTTGGAATTTTAGACTTAGATCTGTCTAACTAAAAATATCTACCTTGTTTTCCAAGTACAACAGTGCCTTCCTGTATTATTTTTATTGGTTTTTTTTTTTTGAGACGGAGTTTCGCTCTTGTTACCCAGGCTGGAGTGCAATGGCGTGATCTCGGCTCACCGCAACCTCCGCCTCCTGGGTTCAGGCAATTCTCCTGCCCCAGCCTCCTGACTCGCTGGGATTACAGGCACGCGCCACCGTGCCCAGCTAATTTTTTGTATTTTTAGTAGAGACGGGGTTTCACCATGTTGACCAGGATGGTCTCGATCTCTTGACCTCGTGATCCAGCCGCCTCGGCCTCCCACAGTGCTGGGATTACAGGCTTGAGCCACCGCGCCCGGCCTGGTTTTTTTTTTTTTTTTTTTTTGACAATATTATCTGTACCTTTTCATGAATAACATTGACATTATAGGTTTTTAAAAGAGAAATGCTCTAAGCTCTATGTGATATATGATTTCGTATTGTTTTAACTTTTCTTGACCTGTGGAATGAACTGCATTTATACTGTGGATACTGTAATTGTTATATCATTGAAATGGCCTTCTGTGCTCTCAGTTTTAGAACAATTCAGTTACTTGAAATATCTAATAATACTGTGAGTAACAGGAAAAAGTTTACTGTGGAAATGTTTCTGCCACTTACGTTTTTGATGATTTGGTCCTTTAGCCTAATTAACTAAAGTTGCAGAAGATTTTCTTTTAATTTTTAATTAAATATTAAAATATGTTAGGGTTATATTAAAATAAGTTAATTAAAATTAACCTATTAATGTTACTTGAGTTAGGTACAATAATGCTGAATTTAAAGTGACAACTAAGTCTTTGAAATACCAATGAAATCTGCATTTTTCTAAGATGACTAATAGATTTTTATTTTTAGATTGATTTTTAAAACAGAACATATAAAATAATTTAACACAGTCTCATTAAACTTACTTTTCACAGTGGTTGTAACTAGGTTGAACACTTACCATTTAACTGCATTCTCACCAGCTTTGAGTATATTTTATGTATTATTACATCTATATTGTTATATATTATATGCTCTATAGGTAATACATTTTATATATAATATAGAACTATACATATATAAAAAATATATGTTATATGTATATTTTTTCCCTCATAGCTTTGCCACTTGGTAGGTGGAAAATGATTGTGAATTCCTAACAGGAATTGTTACAATTGATTGTCACAAATGATTGTGAACCATCAAAGGAGAATAAAATTCAAGTAGTATAATTAAAAAAAATCTATAGAATGAAAACTTTTTTCTTCAGAAACATTTTTTTTTTTTGGGCCCTAATAATGGTAATTCTTTTTAGTGTAAGCATAGGAAGTTTGGGTATTACATTATTTCTTTTGAGGGAAAGTGGAATGGAGCAAGATCAGTCCCTGTACTTTCTAAATATGTTTATCATGTCTACACAGTAGCTTTAAAAATGTTACTGTAAAACACGGTTAAGTAGTGGTGGCTGGATATACCTTCTTGTGTAAAATGAATAATGAAATCCTTCTTCTGTAATTGCAGAGTCCTTCAGTATCTCCTAATACGAGTTTCACATCTGATGGCTCCCCATCTCCAATAGGAGGAATTAAGCGAAAAGCAGAAGACAGTGACAGTGAACCTGAGCCAGAGGATAACGTCAGGTGAAGCCATTTTTTGGTAGCACTTTGTTAGCAAATTGCTGAAATAGATGCGGTTCTAATTAATGCTATTTAGCTTAGAGCAGCAGTGCCTTCAGATGCTTGCCTGTGATCTTTTTATCCACCAGTAATTAATGTGGAGGGTTAGAAAAGTCAGTAAATTCCAGAGAGATGGGTAAGCTATAGCTGTTAAACCTAAGTGTCTAGATTAGTATGCGTGCAGGCTTTCGTCCTCCAATCCACTTTTCCCTCTGAGACCAGGCACAAGATCGGCTAGACATGAGGTGTTAGCTCTGACTATGTGATCTGAATGTTGCTGTTTGGAGACTGATTAAATTTTCAAGCTGCTTAACCTAGAAAGTTCAGTTAGTACTTAGACACTTAATATAGTTTGCTTTAATCTTCTCAATTGAAAAAGTTCTTCCTCAAAATGAAATATGCAGAAATCATTCTGTTAAGAGATCAATATGTATGTTTTTTTTAAAAACCACAAACTTGCATATGCACAATTATATTTCATGACAAAGGAGTTTCCCTTTAACTGTATACTTCAAATTTATAATAGGAAGCTGGTTCTTTAATTCATCCTGAAGTTTGAGATCATTATATAATAAGATTAACAACCTCTCGTATAATTAAATCCAGATTTGAACCGTGGGCTCCAAGTGCAAAAGGCCAACAATCTCAATAATTGTAGCTCATTAAGAATTTAGGAAAACGATCTATTTCAAAGGTAAACAAGACAGTAGTCACCTACAGCTCATGCTTCTTTTACAGGACATGGAAAGTATGTGATTTGTGTTTATGATTAAACGTTGCAAGGATCATGTGTGTTTCTGCATTTTTCTAACATCCTTTGGTATCAGATCCATGTCTACTTGTGATCAAACATTTCCTCTGTACATCTTTAGTTTCTGTCCTCTACTTTCTGTACTTTGGATTTTCCCCTTAGAGCATGTCTTTGGTTTTGTTTACTATGTAGCCATCATGATCAATACTAGTTCAATAGGTAACTTGATTTGTTTAGTATTTTATTGTTTAATTCTGGTGCTGAGGATAATCAGAGTGGAAATGCCTCTACCAAAAAATGCTTGGGGCTTTTAGCATTTTTTCATTCATATTTTCTGTAAAATAGTGATAATCTACCTTATGGATAAGGGGATATTTCTAATTGTTTTCTGAATCCTTTGTATTGTGGGAGGGGTATATTACAATTGATATGGTATATTCTGAAACATGACTGCAATTAATATGTGAAATCTGATACGTGGAAAAGAGGCCTAAATGGAGAATCCTCTTGATGTTCTTGATCTGTTCGGATGTTTTTAAAAGTGTTCTTTGGCTTCTTCGTGTTCCTTAAATCAAATGTTAAATCTTAAAGAATAAGAAATGGATTCTTAAAAAAACACAATATATTGGGTGAAAATGTGGTTGGTCACATTGTATTTTCAGTGATGAATGATAATTTAGTGGATTCTTTGACCTGCTTCTAGATTTTACCATAACATACATATGTTTGTGTGTGTATATGTATACGTAGATATATAGAGATATAGAATGTGTATGTCTCTCTATATATATCTCTATCTCCTTTCCTTAAGCCATCAACAGCTCTTAGCTGAAAGAGGGATAAGGCCCAAGCAAGGATAGAGAGAGTAGGTATACACATAATTTCTGCCTAATGTCTAGATTATTCTTTTATAAACTATTTTTTATATTTAAAAAAGTTACCTGTGCAGCCTAAGTAATTTAGTTGACTCTTTGTGTAGTTTAAATATATTTTAACAAACTAAGGAACTTGAAATATATAAAATATCTTCAATATTTGAATCTTAAAATGTAGCTTTAGAATTGTGCAAAGAAACATGTAAAGCAGTATTAAAATTTGAGCAAACGTGTTCTGTATCTTTTTCAATAACATTTTTAAAAATGTGGTTTTATAATGGTCTTAACAGAATAAGTGATTGGGATGTTAGTGTTTAACTATCTTTAAGTTGATAATAAATCCTACGAAATTAAACTTTTTAGAAATAATGAAAAAAAAAAAAAGAATGAAATGAATCTGTGTTAGCATGACTGTTTGCCTTTTTCGTATTTCCCCTGGATATTAAATATAAATTGAATTGGGGTGTAAATTGGTAGACAGCCTGTTATTGAAGGTGTGTTAATTCAGCATAAATGAGCTGTGCCTGGTTTTAGGTTATGGGAAGCTGGCTGGAAGCAGCGGTACTACAAGAACAAGTTTGATGTGGATGCGGCTGATGAGAAATTCCGTCGGAAAGTTGTGCAGTCTTACGTTGAAGGACTTTGCTGGGTTCTTAGATATTATTACCAGGTACAAAAAGAATATTTTCCTCTGAATTTGTAGTCAGTATTTTAAGAAAGATACTAATTTCTTCTTCTTTTTTTTTTTTTTTTTGAGACGGAGTCTTGCTCTGTTGCCCAGGCTGGAGTGTGGTGGTGCAATCTCAGCTCACTGCAACCTCTGCCTCCCAGATTTAAGCATCTCCTGCCTTACTTAGCTTCCTGAGTAGTTGGGATTATAGGCACATGCCACCACACCTGGCTAATTTTTGTATTTTTAGTAAAGACAGGGCTTCACCGTGTTGGTCAGGCTGGTCTCAAACTCCTGACCTCGTGATCCGCCCGCCTCGGCTTCCCAAAGTGCTGGGATTACAAGGCGTGAGCCACCGCGCCTGGCCTAGTAATTTCTATAATAATACATGTTGTTGAGCTGTATTCTGAAAACAAACCCGGGCTCATTTTTTAAAGTTTTCTGTTCAGAGGTTCATAACTGTAAATGTTTATGGAGACTTTGAAGTTTCTTAGGTATTAGTATATAAACAAAGCTAATTTTCGTTAAAAGTATTTTCAACATCAAGTAATGTGGTTGCCTGTACTTTGTCTTTAAGATGATCAGAGTTCAGTGCTTTTTAAATTGGAGTTTAAAAATAACTGAGTAATGAATTGACAGTCACTAAATGACTGAAAAAAGGACAAAGCCTGAAAAATACCAGTAAGAATTCTAAAGGAATTTGAATGCTACCATTTTCATAACATAGCAATGATAGATGAAGTGCATTCTAACTGGAATAACCTGTATTCTACCTTTTGATAATTGAGATGTCAGATTGGTGAGAGATTAGGTAGACATACTGAGGATTGTTAACACTGTTAGTTAATATCCGGTTTTTTGCTTAGAGAGCAAACCAGATTAAATTTGGTATGACCTGGGAGTAGGTGAAGTTTGTTGACAAGTAGAAAGTAACACAGTGCACTGAGTATTGACTGTTAAGTATTATTTGCATGTTTTACTCCTACCATCAAGGTTTAGATTCACTAGACACAGTCAAAACACATCTTAGATCTCTCTTTTCTATGATTATAACTTGCTTTTGTTTTCTTTTTTGTGTGTTTACTCACATGTTTTTATAGTCAAAAGAAAGTCGTCATGTGAAAATATAATGGTGATTTGTAAAATGAAACTTGTGGCTGTTTTACTCCCAGCCACTGTTCCAATAATGTCTCTAACCACCTTACATGCTCTGTAAATGTCAGCTGCAACTGCTCTTGGTTTTATTTGATGCTGCTAGCTCTAGAGGTGGAAAGAAATGTCACTATGTATTTTAAAGATAAAAATTTTCACCAAATTCTGTTTGCGAATATAAAGTTTGACATTAACTACTGATTTTTCAAAGATGCTTTGCAGTATTTTTAAAGTCAAAGAGCCATTGATATGAATTAGAAACTTCAAACTTTTAAAAGTTTTTAGGAGTCATGGAAAAGATAGTGTTTGGAATACATGCCAGAAGTCATGTGTTTTATAAATAGAATATTATAGGTTAACAATGTAATTTTTGTTTTTTTTTAAATTGTCTCCATCATTAACATAGGTTTTCCTTTTTGTTGTTATTTTTTAATGATTCTAGGGCTGTGCTTCCTGGAAGTGGTATTATCCATTTCATTATGCACCATTTGCTTCAGACTTTGAAGGCATTGCAGACATGCCATCTGATTTTGAGAAGGGTACAAAACCGGTAAGCTTAATTATTTAAAGTCATAAAATTTACAGAATTTTGGATTAGATAGTAATCTTGGATATTAACTTTTTTATTTTTGCAGTTTAAACCACTGGAACAACTTATGGGAGTTTTTCCAGCTGCAAGTGGTAATTTTCTCCCTCCATCATGGCGGAAGCTTATGAGTGATCCCGTGAGTCTCTGTATTTTGAAAGTGTGGGTGACAGGATTTTCATCATACATTTTATTAATATTAGTTACAATTGCCTTTGCAGCGGATAGTTAAAATAGTGAAGTACAGAAAGAAAGTATTTTGAGTTATTTTGTATGTTTTTTACTCCACATACGCATATTTTTCTTGCTTTCTTTGTTTTTTGGAGAAATTTTTGTTTTTGGAGAAAACAAATCAGTTTGTTTTTTGGAGAAATTTTTATAACAGTTACTTTGTTCTCTGGCTACCTGTAAGTCTTTAATTTTATTTATTCCAGCCGTATATTGTAGCTACCAGAGTTAAGGAGACTGCTTTACACCAGGTCACCTGTGAACTTGTTTTATATGCTAGCTAGAAAGAGTGAGACCCAGCAAGGATATAGGAAGTGTTAGAGTGTGTAAACCCTTTACTGTCTGCCTGCCTGTGGCCTGTAGTTGTCAGTTCTAAAATTCTTCTACAATAATGCTTTTCCTTTTCATCTTTAAAAATAAATTGTTGATTTTGTTTTAGTATATTTGTGATTAATGGCCTAATATCTCTTAACATTTTTTAAAAGGAATGCACTTTATTTTCTCATCAGGACTTATAACTTGAATGAAAGTCCTACCAAATTCATTATAACAGAGATGTGTGAGTTCTGTTTCGATTCTTTACTTTTCTCCCCGATACAGGATTCTAGTATAATTGACTTCTATCCTGAAGATTTTGCTATTGATTTGAATGGGAAGAAATATGCATGGCAAGGTAAAATTTAGATGTTCTTTTCTGGTAAAACTGTAAACGTAATTTTTGAAATGAAAGAATTCTGTAAAAGATAAATATTTTAGCCTGGGCATCATAATGACATCTCATCTCTACAAAAAAATACAAAAATTAGTGTGGTATGGTGGCTCACACCTGTAGTCCCATCTACTTGGGAGGCCGAGATGGGAGGATCATTTGAGTCTGGGAGGTCTAGGCTGCAGTGAGCATTGACTATGCCACTGCACTACAGCCTGGGGGGCAGAATGAGACCCTGTCTCATAAATAAATATTTTAAAAGGTAAATATTTTAAGAATTGTATGTGAAATGTTGATATTTTTCCATCCAACTTGGGATTAGCAATGATTAGTAGTAAATTTAATTATAATATTGTTATATGTGAAATTTCAGTGCTGCAAAAGAAATAACACTCGAATATAAATTGTCTCAACAAGGCAATTTACATCTATAGAAGGGTGCGTGCGTCTCACGGATGGAGCACTTGAACAGGGGAGGGGAAGAGGTTTTTATCCCTGATGCAGCCCCTACTGCTGTGTCATTCCCACCGCACAACCTAAGCTGGTTCTGACTGGCTGTTTTTAAGAGAGCAGGGCTATGAGCCAGAGTGGCGGGGTAAGTGGTTTGGCAGGAAAATCACTTAAGGTACAGGTAATTAAAGGTGACTCAAGGTTAGATCAGTTGACCATGGGTGACTCAGGTCAAAGCAGGTGCTTGGAATGAGTCAGGACGGAGCAGGGGACCAGGGGAACAGATGTGAACTGCTGATTAGAACTGGTGGAAAAGGCTGTTTACAGGCCGGGCATGGTGGCTTATGCCTGTAATCCAGCACTTTGGGAGGCTGAGGTGGGTGGATCACCTGAGGTCAGAAGTTCAAGACCAGCCTGGCCATCATGGTGAAACCCCATCTTTAAAAAAATAAATAATAAAAATTAAAAAAAAAGAAAAAGAAAAGAAAAGGCTGTTTACTGAAAGTACAAGGAAGTTAAAAATGGAAGACAAAGGACTGAACATACTGACATACTGATTCTTTGAAGAGAAATTTAGAACTCATTTCATCCAACAATTCCCTCCTCGTGAATTTTCTTTACAGCTTTCTCTTCAGAATTCCTTAACATGTCTTGGCTTAGTTGTTCTGCTTGATTTTCTTAAAGAAGAAGCTTCTCTGAATAAGGTGGAGGGATGGTTAAGGGAGGTTTAGTAAGTGTTGCTTCTTTGAGTCTCTGCACTAACCCATGGATGCATGGTATGATACAACATCCGACAAGAATGAGCACACCCACTACTGCTGTGAGAGAAGTAAGAATTGAGGCTATCATTCCCTTCCATTTACCAAACCATTTTCCTAGCCACCCTGTGAAGGGGTCATTTACCCTTGGGTTACTGGCTAACTCATTGGACAGAGCCATTAGGCCTTGCAGTGCCTTTGTTATACTTCCATAAGGGGCAGTATTGTTTGGGATGAAGGTACAACAGTGAGTTTTAATCATGATGCAAACTCCTCCTCTTTCTGCTAATATCATGTCTAAGGCTATTCAGTTTTCCCAAGTCATCTGGCTAGCAGCCCCTAATTGCTCAGCTATTCCTTTAACACCATCTCTAGTGTAGTTAATAAACCACTGTTGGTTGTGTAATAAATGTAATTTATCCAATCTACGTTTTTATTAACTGTCACCCACCAAAATACTGACTCAAATCCTGCAGCTATTTAATCGTGGGCTTTAAATTTATCTGGTACTCCTTGTGGGACTCCAATTGCATCTAAATAGACTTGAGAATCAAAGGACCCATAAGGGGCTTCTTTTGCTTTATGATGTTATATTTTTTCTTCCTCTGGTCGATGAAATGCCAGGGTGAAAGGGGGTAGCCAATTGGACTAGAGCACAAGTGCCGCCCCAGTTACTTGGCACAGTGTCTAGTAAAAGTCCACCGCAATACCACTACACATCTGCTTGGGGATGAACAAGGGCTGACTGATTGGTAAGCTCGTGAAAAGTCTTAAGCTCACTGCATCCCTTTGGGTCTCCAGGGAACGCTAAGTTTCCTCCTTGTTGTGAGAGACATGAAGTGAACTTAGTGTAGGGAGATGGAAGCTGGATGGTCCTCAGGGGCTGACCCGCAGGGTGTCGAGCTTCGGGATATAGCAGAAAGTTTGGTCTGACGTGCTACCCTAGGGTGTGGAATCCTGGAAAAGAGCTACCATACAGCCCATGCCTGGTCGATTAGAAGACCATCCTAATGGAAAGGGGACAGTCTGGATCTCTGGCCTGCCGTGCACACAAGCATAACGATTGCTTTTGTTTAACGTGCAGACGGAATATTTGATCCATTCCAGCCAGACATTTGCATCTTGCTACCCTGTCTCAACTGCCAAAGTTTGTTTTAAGTCGTTAACTTCTACAATAGCTACCTTGGTCTTGTCATTAGATGGAGGAGAAACAATCGTTTTGTTATGAGAGGTTCTGGAAGCAGGCTTAGAGGACAGTGTAGGTAATGAGGGGGTCAATGAAACGTATTTCAGAGGTTCTGATAGTGCCTTTTTCTGAAACCTCAGCCCCCACACCATAAATCCGACTTAAAGAAGAGAACCGGCTTAGATAAGAAGGGGGAGAACTTTGAGGGTTTGAGTGATAACCTGTATAGGATTATACTGATTTAGCTGACAGGGGAAGCTGTTCCTTTAGTAAAATGAATGTATGGTTTTAGGAAATTACAGCTACTGATTGGGGCAGTCCCTCCTTGCTCTTCAGTGGTCCACAGAACGTTGGACCAACTGTGGCACAAAAGCTCTATATAGGGGTCGGAGGCAAGATTCCTGGTTGATAATGGGGTCTTCATCGATATCTTCACAGACTAAATGGTCCCAATTCACTAATGTCCAGTCTGAGGAGAGTCAGGAAGGACAGAGGTACTTTTCTGAGGTGGAGAGCCGTCTTTGACTTGACAAGTGTCCACAGGGTATAACAAAGCAAGCATCAAATGTAATAGCGTGAGGTGAAATTGACTTGGTTACATTAATAACTGGATGGTCAGCAATAGAGTGAGGAGAGAAGAAAGAGTAATAGAATAGGTGAAAGAGCTAAATTTTTCTTAGCTTTAGTTTGGTAGGGTTTTCTCCTGAGACTATGGCCCATGACTCCAGAGGCGGCAGTGCTTTCTTGACTCAGGTGTGTTGGGTCCATCCTCTCTCTGCCATCTGGAATGAGGTTTCAGTAGTTAGGAGCACTAAGTAAGGTCCTTCCCAGGTTGGCTCGAGCTTCCTTTCTTTCCAGCTTTTGATGAGGACGTGATCCCCAGGCTGCTGTTGATTCACCAAGAATTTCAGGGGCAGTGTCTGTGCTACAAGACCTTTAGTTTTAAGAGAAGAGAAAGCAGAAGATAGACCAAGTATATAATTTGTAAGGAACTGATGTTTTGTTTCAAAGGTAGGAATGTCAGAAGTGGAGTGTAAATAGGGCAATCCATAGAGCATCTCATAAGGAGAAAAACCAGTATCTTTTCACAGCAGTTCAGATTCTCAGCAGGACAATAGGAAGGCACTTTGTCAATCAACTGAGTTTCTAAGACTAATTTGGTTAAGTGGTTCTTTAAAGTCTGACTCATTCTTTCTACTCTCCCTGATGAGGGTGAGTGCCAGGGAGTATGGTATTCCCATCTAATGTCTAATGTTTGGGATAGCTTTTTAATGATGTGTGCGGTGAAATGAGTTCCATTGTCTGAGTCAGTATTTTCTATTAGTCCAAACCTGGATACTAATTTTCAGCTAGGGCCTTGACTACTATATTGGCTGTTGCACTTGAAAAGTGGATAGCTTAGACCCAGTAAGTGAAGTTATCTACTATCACTAGTAAATACTTTAGATGACCTATTGGAGGCATTTCTGTGTAATCAACTTGGATGCTTTGGAATGGCCTTAAGCCTGGATTCCTTACGCCGAGGGGTAATCTTTTTATGGTTTGCTTATTAGTTTTTTTACGTACTAACCAACTATCTGTAACCTGTGTGGCCAAGGTATACATTCCTATATAACCGTAAACTCTGAGAACTGTATCACACATGGCCTGGGGCCCCCAACGGGTCCCTTGATGTCATGGGATAAGATTTCCCTCATAAGGGGTTTAGACAACATTTTTCTCTGGTCTGGCAATATCCATTTTCCTTCTGAATTCTCTTTAGCACCTATTTAAATTAGTTTTTCTTTTTCAGTGGAAGAGAAAATGGGGATTACGGTAGGAGGAGGGAGGTAGGGAGTTAAGTGAAAAATACACATTTCAGAAGAATCAGCAGCCTGGTTGGTGGTTCTGCTAGGTTATTTCCTCAGCTTTCAAAAGAAAGGCATTTCTGGTCTCCAGGATCATGGACAATAGCTATTTCTTCCAGCAACTGAAGATTATTTAATACTTGGGTGATTAGCTACTTGTGAACCAAGGTCTTGACCTTTACTATTAATGAGACCTTGTTTAGTCCCAATTGTTCCAAATGTATGGGCCACTCCAAAGGCATACTTGGAATCAGTATTGATGGTTCCTTCTTGGTTCTGTAAGTACTTTAAGGCTTGGCTGAGTGCAAACAGCTCACACGTTTGAGCAGACCAACTGTTAGGCAGTTTTCCTGACTGTATTTCTACAAGAGTCCCCATCAATTATTGAATACTCATTGTGTCTTTCCCTCAATCACCTGGGAGGAACTGTCTATGAATAAGTGCTGTCCAGTCCTGAAGGACTAGGTCTGGTTGAACCTTTGTATGGTAATCATTTAAATGTAAACATGTGTGCCCTCTCCTTAGCTTTGGATTCCCTGTTAGGAAACCTGCTGGGTTGAGTAAATCCTCAGTGGTTAATGTTAAATCATCTTTTTCTAACAGAATGGCCTCACCCTTTAAGATTCTTGAGTCAGTAAGCCATCTCCCTGCTTTCTGGTTCTAACTTGGTGAGTTGTGCTTACTGTCAGTTTTCCTCCAAAGGTTAGCTTTCTGCTTTCTTCGACTAATATTGCCGTAGCCTCGATGGACTGTATGCATTGAGACCATCCACAAGTGACTGGATCTAAGATCTTTGATAGGAAGGCCCATGGGCTGCCGGTGTTCTCTGTTTCTTGAGTAAGCATTCCTAAAGCTATTCCACTGTCCACATTGAGAAAAAGGTGGAATGGCCTTTCCAGGGAGGTTAAGGCTAAAATGGGTGATTATGAGCTTTTCTTTCAGCTCCTCGACTTGATCAGCTTCCTCAGAAGTCCACAGGAGACGGTTAGGCTTCTCCTGGGCAAGTTTTTGATAAACGGTTTACTATGTAGTGCATATGAGCCAGTCCATAAACGGTAGTTTCCAACAAACCCTAAACATTTCCAGAGTTATTGTTTAGTTTGAGGCAAGGGTGGGGACAGGATTCCCTCAACTCGTTCAGGCCCTATTCTTTGTTTGTCTGCTCTTATTCAGTGGTTAAGTGGCCTAAATATTTAACTTTGGGTTCTACATACTGAAGCTTTCTGTTTGAGACCTGTAGCCCCTCAAAGTGCAGATGGTTAAGAATATGTGTAAAGAAGTCAGTTACCTTCTCTATATCTTCACCACATATAAGAAGATCATCCACGTACCGGAGAAGACACATTTGCTCTGGGATGACAACTTCTTCTAATACTTGTTCTAAAATTTGGCCAAAAAGATTAGGGGAGTTTGTGAACCCTTGGGGCAAGACTGTCCATCGGTATTGTTGTTTCTGCTCTTAAGCAAGTATATCTCGGCCATCTTCAGCCAGGGACATGCCCAAAAAGCATCCTTTAAATCTATTACAGTAAACCGCTGATGATTATATGGCATCTTGCTGAGAATGGTATAAGGATTAGAGATAGCAGGGTGGGTAGTCTGGACTATTTGGTTGATAGCTCTAAGGTCCTATACCAGCTGTATGACCTGTCTGATTTAACTGGCAGTATTGGGGTGCTATAAGGAGACATAGAGGACTCTAGAGGCTTGTCTTTATAAGGCCTTCAATGATAGTTTTCAACCCTCTGCTGCCCTCTAGGGAAATGGGGCATTGCTTTCTTCTTACTACTTCTCCAGGGGTATTTAGCTTGATGTGGATTGGAGGAACTCGGAGTTTCCCTCGGTTCCCTTCTTTGGACCAGACATTAGGATTAATATATATTTCATTTGTAGTGGTGAGTAGATTTAATGACATGAGGAATCCTCTTGGGCTGACTTGTAGACCTATGCCTAACTTTAACATTAAATCCCTCCCCAGTAAATTAGTCCTTGCTTCAGGGATTAACAAGAACTGAGTAGTTGCTGAGCGATCCTGGTATCTGACTTCTGTGCTTTCTAAAATTTTTGTTTTAAATCCTTCCCCTTTTATCCCAGAGACTAAAAGTTCTTTTGAGGAGCAGACAACATTAGACAGGGGAAACAAATAGGAGCGAGCGGCCCCCGAATTGACTAAAAAGGTGATAAGCTCATGTTTATGTCCCAGCTCTAAATTTATCAAGGGCTCCTGGTGGGACTCAAGATAAAAAAGACAGAGCCCCTGACCTCCCTACACTTCCTGGAAAGTCATGAGTGGAAGGGCTTCTTTCTCCTTTCTTAGATCAGGACGTTTTCGCTTGAAGTGACCTGTTCTTTCATATCTGTAGCACCTGTCTTGCCCTTCCTCCCTCTTAGTTCTGGGATTCTTTGATCTTGTTCCCCCATACTCTTCAAGGGGTCTGGTAAATGAGGGCCTTGATCCTCCAGATGGAGGCTGGGGTCCTTTAAAGAAGGGTTTGGACCGCTTACAGCTTCTGGCTCCCTGGAAGCTCTGTTTAGAATACCTTGGTTTGGAGCCATCTGTAGGAAGGTGGGTAACGTAAGTTTTGCCTTTTGTTTCTGCTTTTCTTCATCCCTTCTCACATACACCTTCTGAGCTTCCCGGAGAAGCTCACTTGTGGTGGGCGTGGGGGAATGGTCTTCACAATATTCTATCTTTTGTAATTTTTTTGAGAGCCTGGCCAACTTTTAGTGACAAATTGGAGTTTCAACATTCCTTCCCAAGGGGATTGTCCAAATTGAGGCCTGCATATTGCCTGATTTGCTTCCTTAGTCTATCTAGGAATCTTGTGGACCCTTCATTCTTTTCCTGTTGTATATCAGATGCTTTAGAAAGATTTTGGGTTTGGGGTTCCTGAATTTCCATTATTATCATCTCTCTTAGGTCTCGCATGTTTTCCCAGTGATCCGCGTTATTGTCCCACTGGGGGTCTTGGGCAGGGAGTTTCTCATCTGCACTAGGAACATTTTGAGCGGGAGGTAGCTCATATTCCCAAGCTGCCGTAGCAGCTCTACGAATCATACTCCTTTCTTCCCCTGAAAAGAGGATGCCCGAGATGGATATTAACTCGACTCAAGTGTATAACTAAGGTCCTAAGAGTTGATCAGTTTAATCTGCCACTCCGTAAGGGTCATCTAGTACTGGCTTAAGCCCCTTTTAAAAATTTTGGACTTCTGAACTGATTAAGGGAGCATTTACAAAGCCAATGGTTCCCCCTCCTTGTGGTACCTCTTTCAAAGGGAAGAGAGTCGGTCCCGACTCTTTAGGTGTGGAGGGAAATGGAGAATTCTGAATATCTTTTTTATGTTCTACCTCATGCTGGAGTCCTTTTAGAGAGGGGTGTTTAGGTTGGGACGGAATAGGCTCGTGGGATGGTAATTCCCAAGAATCAGGGTTATAAGGAGGAGACATAACGTGAGCAGAGGATTTGGAATGGGATCTGAGGTGTCAGCAGCTGCCTGAGGGGAAGGCTTGGGGACACTGAGTGGGGGAAGATAATCTAGGGGATCCCATGGACTGGAGTCTTTAGGCATGGGAATTGGCTCCTCTGACTTTTCATTTTGAGGTGCCAGATTGAAGTCTTCCCTATTGTTTTTAAGGGAAAAAGGAGGATAAGTCCCTGCATCCAGCAGAGCATAGTCCATTTCTTCTTGAGACACTGGATTTTTATTGTTAACGGATTAGAAGGCGACACATTACATCCTCATTCAATCCAAACTTTGGGCAGAAGATTGAGGATGGAGGATGGGCCCCCGAGTCCAAATAAAACAGCAATATTTTATCATTTGTTGCTTTTTCTTATGTTTAGTCCTTTCATTATCCTTCTAGTATTTTACATAAGACCTAGGGAGCTACCAAGGGGGATAGCCCTGTTACCATCCTTATCCTTCTTGCTCCCTGTCTTGCTTGGGGTATTCCCAATCTTGATGGTTTTGGGGTGAGGTTCAATTTCCCTTACTGGAAATTTCTCACCTCCCCTACTGTTGAAGGTTTATTCCAACCAAGGAATGCTTGACTGCCCCCATGGCTTTTCTTGCCTTGGTCTGTGCACAGAGTTGCTGAGTTGCCCTGGTATTCATAAGCCTTTTTTTTTTTTCCCACGTTGCCGAGTCGGGGCTTGTTTGTCACACCAGGTGGGTCTCAATTCCTTACTCCTGAGGCTGCTGCAGTGAGGCAGCAGGATGTGTCTCCTAATGAGAGAGGACCCAAGACTACCCAGAGGAGAACAGCTTTTCCCTGTATGGGCCACCAAATTGTTACATGTAAACTTTTGATGCCACAAAAGAAATAGCACTCAAATATAAATTCTCTCAGCAAGGCAATTTACTTCTATAGAAGGGTGCATCTCATGGATGGAGCAATGGTGAGTGCACACCTGAACAGGGGAGGGGAAGAGGTTTTTATCCTTGACTCAGCCCCTATTGCTGTGTTGTTCCCCTATTGGCTAGGGTTAGACTGCACAGTCTAAGCTAATTCCGACTGGCCATTTTAAAGAGAGCAGGGGTATGAGCCAGAGTGGTGGGGTGAGCGATTTGGTGGGAAAACCAGTTATGGAACAGCTAACTAAAGGTGACTCAGGTCAGAGCAGGTGACCAGGGATAACTCAAGTCAAAGCAGGTGACCAGGACGAGTAAGGATGAACAGGTGGTCAGGCTGAGTCAGGATGGAGCAGGGGACCAGGGAAACGGATGTGAACTACTGATTAGAACTGATGGAAAAGGTTGTTTACTGAAACTACGAGGAAGTTATACTTAAAAACAGGGGACAAAGAACTGACCATACTGACATACTGATTCTTTGAAGAGAAATTTAGAACTCATTGTATCCAACAGCATTCTTAGAAGCAGTAAATTGGGTTGAAATAGATTGATAATTATATCTTTTGTTTCCTTTTCGATTAATTAATGGGGCTTGTTATAGTCAGTAGCTCATTAACAACTTTCGGGATTGCTGAGAAATACAGAAACATAGTAGTGTCCATGTGGAGATTTCTGAATACTCCATGGAAACTTCTGAAAAATATGCTAGAAACTTTTATTTAGTTTAAATACTTGACACTGATCATTACTTAATTCTACTACTTTTTCATTCTATTAAAAAATTTTGTAGGAATAGCTATATAAAATTAGTACTAACTTTTAGCTGCCATTCACCACTTAACCAATACGTGATGATGATTGAATGTAAAATACAATGAAGAAATCTCTTACACAATAAACCAGCTGTTGTTTTTACACAAAGCCCTCCTGCAGCAAAATATTTAACCTTTTCTTCCACCATACATTTTCCTAGGGTAATAAGCACATTTGGTAAAATCACATTTTCATTCTTTCCTTGATTATTGTTCCCTGTGGTTGGAATGGCCAGTAAAATGATTCACAGATAATCTTGAAACAAAGGGGAATAAATAATAATAATTACAAGTTGAAAAATTATGAGTTTTTAGCATCGACTTATGTAGTAGCAGAATATCATATCACTTCAGTGGAATGATCATGGGAAATGTACCCCATGAAGGTTATGCAAGTGTTTTTTGCTTCATGGTCATGTATTATTACATATAAATAGATTGGAGATTTGGGTTTTTCAAGGTGCTCTGTAGAGGATGTCTTGATTAAAGTAGAGAGAGAAGATTCATAGGACAGTGAGGGATGTAAACTAAAAATACTAAGTAAATTAATTAAGAAGCAAATAATATTTTTGTGTTTGTTAAATAAGTAAATTATTGAATCCTTACCTGAGTTTATTAAGTAAATAATTAAATACATAAACATGCAGATGACTTGTCAACTCTCATTGTGGTATATATTATTTCTATTACTGATGGAATATATTCAGTATAACTTATCTCTAGGAGAAAAGTGAGGTAATGCACAAGAGTTCAGATTTCTTCACATCCTCTCTAACATTTGTTATTTTATTTTTATTAGTAATAACCATGCTAATGGGTGTGAATGATACTGTGGTGGCAATTTGCATTTCCCTAATGATTGATGTTACTGACCATCATTTCATGTGCTTTTTGGCCATTTCTAAATCATCTTTGGTGAAATGTCTATTCAAGTCCTTTGCCCAATTTTGAATTGGGTTGATTTTGTTGTTGGGTTACAGAAATTTTTTTATATATTCTAGACATCAATCTTTTATTGGATATATGATTTGCATAATATATTTTCTCTCACTCTGGATAATCTTTTCACCCTGTGATGATGTCCTTTGATACCCAAAAGTTTTTTATTTTCCTGAAATGAAGGTTATCTTCTTTGTTGTTTCCTGTGCCTTTGGTGTCATATCCAAGAAATCTTTACCAAATCCAACATCATGAATCTTTCTCCCTATTGTTTACTTCTAAAACTTTTATAGTTATTTAAGCAAGTCTTTAAAGACTTTTTTGTATATAAATTAATTAGTAGGCTTTAAAATAAAAAAAGAATACTATGGAATTTCAGAGCAGGAGGAGTCTATGCATTCTGGTTGAACAGAATTGAGTATTTTAGTTTAAATGCTCTGATTTTACAAAAGATACGAAACCAAATACTAGAAAGATGAAAGGACGTGTTCAGGTCCTAGGGAGAGTGACTGGCTTGCCTGGGGGCAGCTTAGTAACTAATGTGAGAACATATACCGGTATCCAGGTAGCCATTTGTTCATTTATTAAGAATTTTTATCACCATGGAGTTAAGATTCAGAAAACATGATTTTCCATATAAGCGATTTTAAGAATGAAAAATATGTAGAATTTTTTTTCTTCTGCCGCATGGAAAAGAATAGCATCTGAGTTTTGGCTTAATGAGACAATAAGAGTTTAGTTCCAACATGTTTGCATATCAGCAAGGACAGTCTACTAGAAACATTTATTTCGACCAATGATGAGTTGGAATTTAGTTGATCCTGGTATTAGGGGTGGTTCATGTGCACTTGTTTTTCCAGGTGTTGCTCTCTTGCCATTTGTGGATGAGCGAAGGCTACGAGCTGCCCTAGAAGAGGTATACCCAGACCTCACTCCAGAAGAGAGTAAGAATTATACTTCTTAGTCAACATTGATCTGTGTAATATACACTTTACATTTCTGTATAAAATTAGACCTTTCACCCCCGTTTGTCAAATTTTCCATAAAGGGGGCATAAATCATTGATTTTGTTTCCTTATTACAGACGTTTACCTTGCTTCTTAATTCATTATCTGTAAGTTAAATAGTACTTAAATAAAATGTTTTAACTTACAAGTGTTTGTTAAATTTTTTAAAAAGCCGTGCTTAAATAATATCCTTTGACGTTTTGATTCTTACATGACGTGCACAAACGAAAGTATTTTTTGCCTGTTGGGAAGACATTATTCATTCTCTCCATCTGCTGTCACCCCTACTTACCCCTTTCCCCCAATAATAACTACTTTGCTTGAAAGGTTAGAGTAAAACAAAAGCATTTGCCCTTAGAGTGCTAACTTGAAATGTGACATAAAAGGTGGCATTTTGTAATTCATACTGACAGTAAAAAGTATTCATATTGGGAAAATTGCAAAGCTGGGCTCTATTGAAAAGTTAAATACTATTATAATAAGCCTATAGAAACAATTTCTGTATCATCTGTCTTTAGAACAATCTTTTCATTAAATGATACAGTTTGTTTATATTTCCTCAGAAAATGATTATATATTTCTTATACTAAGAAAATGAGTTCATTATAAGTAAGAAAACATTACCCTTTATCTCTTAATATATTCATAGATATTTCTGTGGTTTTTTTTTTTTCTGATAATTATTGATCTTTTTGAAACCTTTTTGTTAAAATATTTTTTTTCCCCAGAGGCACATCACACGTTTAGGTCTATCACTATAATTTTTTTAAAGTTTTTAAATTGATACACACATTTTTGGGGTCCATGTGATAGTTTGATACCTATATACAATATGTGATGATCAAAATAGGGCAATTGGAATATCCACCACCTCAGATATTTATCTTTTCTTGTGTTGGGAACATTACAGTTTTTTTCTTCTGGCTATTTTGAAATATGTAATAAATTATTAACTAATTTCCCTACAGTACTGTCAAATACTAGAACTCCTGTCTAACCTATCACTTTAAAATTCTTTTTCATAAATTTTATAATTAAGTTGTTAAAACTTAGATGCTTTCCCTTGATTTATACTCATAAAAATTGGTCTTGCAGAACCACCATGGCATGTGTATACCTATGTAACAGTATTGCACAATCTGTACATGTACCCCAGAACTTAAACTATAATAAAAATACAAAAGAAAGAAGAAAAATTGGTCTTGCAGATACAACTTTTTTAAATGGAGGTCTCATTCTTTTATTTCTCCCTAGCCAGAAGAAACAGCCTTGGAGGTGATGTCTTATTTGTGGGGAAACATCACCCACTCCATGACTTCATTTTAGAGCTGTACCAGACAGGTTCCACAGAGGTATGTTATGCAGTTTGGTTAATTAGAAATGTACTTTTTTTGGTAAAATACACATAACATAAAATTTTTTGGTAAAATACACGTCACATAAAATTTACCATTGTTAAGCATTTTTAAGTATGTTATGCAATTTGGTTAATTAGAAATGTACTTTTTTTTACATTTTGGTAAAATATGCAAAAAAACCACAAAATTTACCATTGTTAAACCATTTTATAAACTATTTTTAAGTGGTTATAATGCTGTGGCATTAAGTGTGTGTACAGTGTTGTATAACCATCCCACTTTTTCAGAACTTTTCATCTTTCGAAATAGAATTACTGTCCCTTTTAAATAATATTAAATATCTCCTCATTCTGCCCTTCTCAGCCTCTGGTAACTTTTCTTTTGCTTTCTACCTCTATGAATTTGATACCTCTGTTCTTGATACTTCATATAAGTGAAGTCATACAGTATTTTGTATTGGCTTTGTGTCTGGCTTATTTAATTTAGCGTAACGCTTTCAGGGTTCATTCATGTTACAGCATTTCATACTTTTTTATGGCTGAATAGTACTCTATTTGTATGTGTACATTTTTATCCATTTATCTGTTGGTAAATATTTGGGTTGTTTCTGCCTTTTGGCTCTTATGAATGATGCTGCTTTGAACCCTGAAGAATCTGCTTGAGTCCCAGTTTTCCATTCTTTGCATATAAGATCAGGAATGCATTTTTCCACAGCCAGTGGATGTACCCCCTGAACTATGTCATGGGATTCAAGGAAAGTTTTCTTTGGATGAAGAAGCCGTTCTTCCAGATCAGTAAGTTTCGTTTGCATATAATTACGGTGACTGGAAGGAAGTTTAGTTAGCATTTTTTCCTTGTCTATGTTTATTTTCTAATAATAGTGAGAAAATTATATTTAAAATAAGACAAAACCTGGCTAACTGAAAAAGGCTTGGATTCAAAGGGCAGCTCTTCAAAGTACCTGTATCACCTTGTGCAGGGAGCTCTGGGAGTCCCTTTCAGGATACCCCGAAGGTCAAAACTCTTCATACTGATACTAAGATGCTACGGTGTTACTTGCTCTTCTGACACTTTCTTTCTTGAGTGGACTTTGCCAGAGGCTTCCCAAGAGATAGAAGCAGTGGAGAGTATCTAGTTGTTAAATAGATACTAACCAGATATTAATGAGATTTTCAAAAGTGTACAACAGCATTTATTTTTGTTTTGCTTTGTAAAAAGTAGCTTTTCATAAGAATGTTATTTATGTTAACATGTAGGGTTATCTTTAGTATTTTAAAAATTTCTTAGTCATAATTTTTAATGGGTAAATGTTCATAAATATAACCACTATAAACAAAAGCCCTTTGAGAGTTAATAGTGTAAAAAGGGTTCTGAGACCCGAGTTTGTGAACCACATCTCAAGGGTAGATTTCCAGGAATGGAACTGCTGGCCATAGAGTATGTGTATCTTCATTTTTTTTCCTAGGTAATATTTCTGGGTGGTTTTTCAAGATGGTTACACTGTGTTATGATTCCAGTGGCAGTTTGTGAGAGATCCTGTTGTTCTACATTTTGGCAAACCCTTGTCACAACTCTAATTTCTATCAATCTGGTGGATGCTCATTGACATATTGTGGTTTATAGTCGCAGTTCTTTGAGTACTAATGAGATTGAATGCTTTATGGCTAATAGTTAACCATTTCATTTATGTGGTACTTATTTTTTTTTTAAGATATAAATGGTTTTATTATTTTTGTTAGTTCATCCTAATGATTTCTTTTTTCTAACATAGCAACAAATTATTTCCACTTACCTAAAAGGTTGCAGTTTACAGATAGATGTGTTTTTCTTGTTTCCTTTTAGAATAGTATGTTCTCCTGTTCCTATGTTAAGGGATCTGACACAGAACACTGTAGTCAGGTAAGTTTTCCAAAATTTATGGTATTCACCCGGAACACAGCTCTGAACTTGCAAATCCATTTTTAAAAGACCTCTGATTCACAAGGAAATGGTAGCTGTTAATCCACCACTGCTTTGAGATTGGAGAGTCCCTGTGTTGCAGAACTTAGAGCAGAGCCTCTTGACTTTAAATTATGTATATTGTTAAGGTTACTGATTTAACATGCTTGCTTCTCTGTTATCTGGTTTCCCATGACAACCTGTAATTCTTCCTGGATTAGGCAAGTGGGAGGTAAAGAGTAGGAGTATCTAGCAGTTTGTTATATTGGAGCAAACAGAACTCTACACCCCAAAGGCTCACACAGCTTCCTTGTATTGCAACACACTGTTTTAATTATGTTTATAATCATGGCCTTGCAGAGTTTGAAAACAAAAATACTCTGTAGTATGTTTTAGTTAAGATGACATAGAATGTAACTGTGAAAATTTGTATTAGCAATTAGAAGCTTAAATGGCTGATTTCTTCTCTGGAAAACTAATTTATATCTCAGTTTTTCGGCGCTGACATCGTTTTCTATTGAGTAAAAATAGTATAAAATGTAATATGACTGTTTAGATTGAAATCCAACAAGTTGACTCCTCACTTGGGTAATATAATGACAGATTATTATGGCAGAGTTCAGTTGTCATTTTCTCCAATCTTTAGGCAAGGCTAAAGCAAACGCATCTCAGATATTCGAGAATTTGATAAAAGCCTGCTAATCCTGAATCTTCCTTTTCCATCCATTTTTGTTTCTCTCCCTCTCAGGAAATATTTTAGGTTTTCTTTAGATTTTCCTTCGTGAAGTATAAACAAGTTTATTTCCTGTCTTTAATAGATTGAGGTAGTAAATGATTGCCATTCTAGAAAGGCTTTTATTTCAAGAAAACTATTTTGAATTTGAAAAATCTTTCTGGATGAGTTGCTTACGTTTACGTATAATTTTTTGTTTATCTTTACACCTATCCTGGTTCTTTGTCTTTGTGCTGTTTTGTTAAGGGTGGGTACAGAATTGAAATCCATACTCCTAAACCCATCACAATCTGGCTCCGACAGATTCATTGTGAACACTGTTTTAACTCTTGGGGTCTCTGGCTTGCCTTAAAGCATTGGTGCTTCAGGCACATTAATTCCATGGTGTTCTGTCTTTGGATTGCCACATGTTTGCTTGTGCTTCTCAATTTTTCTGCATATATCCAAGGGCCTTCCTGCCTAGTCCTCTAGAAATAGTTAATTATACTTAACTTTCTAATTAGGATAGAGAGCCTTGCCCAGAGGAGAGTTACAGAATTAACGGACACATTTTGGAAGTTTTGTTTGGTTGATGATGATGTTGGTTGGTTGTTTTTGAGCCTAAAGGGGCTTTTGGTATTTGGTGCACACTATGTTCACAAGATTATTAAATTTATAAAACAGGATGGGCACGGTGGCTCACACCTGTAATCCCAGCACTTTTGGGAGGCCAGGGTGGATGGATTACCTGAGGTCAGGAGTTCGAAACTAGCCTAGCCAACGTGGTAAAAACCCGTCTCTACTAAAAACACGCTCCTAAATCTATCACAAACAATCTGGCTCTGACAGATTCACTGTAAACACTGTGTTAACCCTTGGGGTCTCTGGCTTGCCTTAAAGCAGTGGGGCTTCACACTAATTAATTCCATTGTTCTGTCTGGTGGTGGTGCACTCCTATAATCTCATCTGCTTGGGAGGCTGAGATGAGAGAACCACTTGAACGCTTGAGCCTGAGGGACTGAGGCTGTAGTGGGCTAAGATCATTGCACTCCAGGCTGGGCAACAGAGCAAGACTCCATCTCAAAAAAAAAAAAAAATTATAAAACAAATCTCAGATCTAAATGCATATTCAGGTATATTTTGAAAATAACTTTATAATAAAATCAATTAAATTAGGTTAATTTGCTGAAGACTTATGGGAGACCAGCGTTAACTTTTCCCTTAGGTAAAAGTAAGTTTCAGTGTTTTCTCTGAAGAGCAATGTTGACGCTGAGATCCAGTTTTATAGCTGATTTTTACGTGCTTGTTTTAGGCCTTGTATGTTCCAGTGTTATATTTGCTTTATAACTTTAACTTACAATTTTCAGATTTAAAAAATCTCAAAATGTACTCACCAGTATCAATTGCCATTTATTTTTCTTTCGACCCCTGGCATTTTTTTTCCCCCTTCCTTATTTAAATACATGTAGTATCCCATTTGATATTTGAGAAATTGTTTCCTCAAGTTGAGTTTAGGTAAGTTCTTCCCATTCCATTCGTTCTTATCTATAGTGCTCAGAAAGTATGTTATACAGGTTGTTGAAGCCCTTTAAATTCATAAACAGACCCTTGGAGAATATAGTCAGCTCTAACCTGGGAGATCATATTTTTTTTTCCTATTTGTAATTCCATAAATTATTCAACATATTAGCTTCTGCATATGACTTTAAAATCATAGAAGAGTTTTCCTCCCAATCTGTCATCTGGAGGGTAGTTGCACACACTTGTGTGCTTTTGCTTTTTCAAGGCCTGACGCACCTTGGCAGGGCCCTGATTCTGTGCCTGAACCTTTAGGTCCTCAGGATGTTTCCTTCCTGCCCAGGCTGACCCCTTCCGTACTCCTTTGACTTCCACCCCTTCCTCCTGTTGTTTGGAGTGCTCTTCCTTTCTTTTCTCCACCTGCTCATTGTCTACCGTTTATTGCTTTTCTTCTAAAGCATAATTTATATAGTTTTTATATATGTTTTTCCCAGCAGTAGTGTCATTAGGTTTTCTTTTTCTCATAGTACCTAGCATAGTTCTAAACCCATATAAAAAAAGCTCAGTTGTTCATAGTGTTGAAACCAGTGTTTGCCAAAGTCTTTGAAGAGCCTAACCTTTTTTTTTTTCAGAGAAGTGTTTCTCAGACTTTTCATATTCACTTTTGGATGAATCAGACAAGGTATAGAATGTTTTATCTCTTCAAGGAGATTTTTTGTTTTAATGTGAATGTGTATGGAGATGGATATTTTGAAGTAACTATTTCTGGAGCATTTGCAAGGCTAATGCTTGGCAAGCAGATAACTCGAAACCTAAAGCCTGAAGGAAGTGGAATACATGCAGTCAACAGTGGATTTGATGGTGTAAAACAGTTGGCAGGGTTTCACTTTCACTGCCTGCAGTACGTTACAGGATGCTGAACTGGTTAACCTCTTCTGATATGATGTCACCATGCTATAAACTCTTTAAATGTTTTAAAATGTCAAGTATATGAATCATGAAATTTCTCTGCAAGAACAGTTTGCCTTTGCCAATTCAGCATTAATTATGGCATGTATCAGGGAAAGGTATAAAAATGAAATGATATTTGGAGTTTTCTGCTTTCTTTGTGAGCTGTGCTAGCACTCTCTAACAGTAATACTTAAAATAGCATTTCTGGCTGGACGCGGTGGCTCAAGCCTGTAATCCCAGCACTTTGGGAGGCCGAGGCGGGTGGATCACGAGGTCAAGAGATCGAGACCATCCTGGTCAACATGGTGAAACCCCGTCTCTACTAAAACTACAAAAATTAGCTGGGCATGGTGGCGCGTGCCTGTAGTCCCAGCTACTCAGGAGGCTGAGGCAGGAGAATTGCTTGAACCCAGGAGGCGGAGGTTGCGGTGAGCCGAGATCGCGCCATTGCACTCCAGCCTGGGTAACAAGAGCGAAACTCGGTCTCAAAAAAAAAAAAAAAAAGCATTTCTAAGGATAATTCTTCAAGTGAATCAGAAAAAAGGAGTTCCACATTCCATTCCTTTTCTATTGAGCCTTTGCTACAATATTTTCTTGTTACCAACAGTGCTGAAAGTGCTACTTGTGATATGAATAAAAAAAACTGTTCAGTTTCCTTATTTTTAACCATGTTTAGGTTTTAAATTTTTATTTACTTTGCCCTTGGCGTGTTTATGAAGACAATCAAGTGATTAAAATAGTGAGGAGGTTACCTGTCAAGGAAAGTATCTGTTATGCTACTCAGGGGAAAGCTGGTCTGGTACATAAAAGCTTGATGAGTCAAACAGTGTTTCACCTGCATTTGGAAAACGTGGATAAAAATGCTATTGTTTAAAAATACTTCCGTTTACAGAATTAGATGAAGCAATATAAATCTAAACACAAATCTCTTAACTCAGCTGGGTAGCCTGTTGAGTCCTTGGCAGGCTGTTTGGTTAACTCGTTTGTTTCCTCTGCTTCTCAGAGCTCGCGGGAGGGTGCTTCTCTCCTTAACTCATTGTTACTACTACTTTCCCCCTGCCAGATAAACTCTTCACAAGTAATGCCTTTTGCTTCTGAGGATGGAGTTTAAATGACATACACATGAAAAAAAATAAATACCTTCAAAAGTTTGGATCCATATAAAAAGTTACCTTTTGGGTCTTTGCCTAATGGATTCCTGCTTAGTCTGTGTGTTTGACTTTTAGGAAGTGTGTTTAAGTCATGGCTTTTATCACATTGGAAAAATATATTTCTAACAACATAAGAGATCTTAGTGTACATTTTTGGGAACAAATTAAAATACAAAAAATCTTTCAACCCTTGAAAGCTTAACTCATTTTAGGAGAGAGTGTGTCTTCAAATTGTTCTCAAAGATCCAAGGGAAAAATGATTTAATCCTTTGATTTCATAAATAGTGTCCTTGTCTTTGAATGGAAGCTTACAAACTTACTTTTAGATACTCCTTTTCCATCTCCTAATGGTTTGTACTGTATTAAGTGTATGGATCCTTTTGTTGAGTGTGATTCTGAGAGAAAGTAGGGATGATCTTGGAGATTGTCCTATTGGCTTGGAAGGAAGGTTTTTCCCTTTCAGAGCATGAACATGAATAATGGAACTTTTAAGACAATTTTATTAAGGGGTAATTGGCAAATAAATGGATTTGTTTTCTCAAAGTTGAATTTCAGCTATCTTATTAAATCTCTTATAACCATTCTCCCGCAGAAGTGATTATCTCTGTGACCCTGGGATTTTCTCTTCTCCCTGGGAGTTTATTGTCTTGGTTATTTCCTTTGTTTTCTTAGTTTCAGGACTTTGTGTGCATGAGTTGCAGATCTTCATCTGAGCTCCATCTCCATTCTAGTTCCAGCGTTACCATTTTATTTATTTTCCCAACATTCCTATCCAAGATGTGTGTTGAATACTGTTGCTTAGACTGCATTGGTGACCTCTTTATGGGCGTCCCTCTGCTCTCTTGTATACTGCTGCTGGGTTGTTCTTTCTGAAATGGTCTTTGATCACTTTTACTTCCTTATTGACTACTTGCAAAGGCATCACATTATACGCACACAAACCCTCCATGACTATAACCCACTTCAATTACGCTTTCTTCCTGCCCACTTCAGCTCATATGCATTTTTACTCTAATCTAGCCCTTCTCAACTGGAGTTCCATGGGAGAATTCTGCCTTGAGAACTTAAAGCATCTGTTGTATGTATCAGATTATACATATCAGTTTGTGTCCTGTGTCTCTAGAATGATACTAGCTATGTTTTTTCCTTGGGAGAACTGAGAATGTACTCACTTGTCATTTTTCGTAGGGCTTAATTCCCTTGCACCACATCTCCGTTGAGAAGGGCTGCTCCAGGAAAACTGAGCTGTTCCTTGGTCCTGGGACCCCTTTCCATATCTTTGTTGCATTTGTTTTCTCTGCCATCCTGTAACCAATCCTGTCTCATCTTAAGCCGCAGCCTCTTGGATGATATTTTCCTTAATCCTCAGGTGAAATAATTCCCTTCTCCCCACCCCCGAGTACACACACATCTTTAGCCTACACTGACAAAGATGTTTGTATGGAAGGTGTGTATACACACATGCTTTGACTCAGCATCTTTTCTGTGCCTGTTGTTGCATTTTCCACTTTCTTCCTTCTTTCCCTTATTAGAAGGGGAGACAGGCTTGATGCCTGGTAATGTGCATAATCCCCCTTCCCACCATGAACCATGCATGCAATAGATAGTCTATCAATTTGGCAAACTGCTAAAAAAAGCCCCGCTGAAACACAGATACCTGCTTCAACACTTTATTTGCAAGTCTTGCTTTATTACCCGTTTTCTCTCTTGACTTTTTATCTGCAAAGCCCTAATGAGCCCAAATACTTAACTACCGTTTTGTCTGTCATCCTCTTAAACCTTTGTCACTGCCTGTCCTACCTTGCCCTACCCTAGGCCATCTTACCAGTAGAGAAAATCTGAGCTAAAGACAGTTGCCAGTGAAGAATGAGTTGTAAGAAGAACCAGTTGAGTAATAAGTATTGTTCAGCTGTTCTTGAGCTCATGGTGTATTTATTACAAGTGAATCCATTTTTGTGTACTTTATATTTTACATGAAAATTTCTGTAAAGCTAATGGACTCTAGTTAAAGTGGCAGTATTCAGAAAGAAAACAGCTATCTAAAAATGTCAACCAGGTCAATAAAACCATTTAAACTAACTGTAAGTATAATCATTGGAGGAATTTTGAAAAATATATTTTTAAAAAGGAAACAAGTTACTGACTTATAGAGAAAAATCACTGATAATCTATTGATGAATATGTCTAGTCTGTTGCATATATATATATTTTCCATGTCATTAAATATTCTGTTACTAAATCTTTAAAAATATTATCTGAGTTCTAAAAAGGAAGAACTCTAGTTTTTTAACCAGTCCACTATTGTTCATACACTTGGGTTTTACAGTCTTTCAAACATTATGAATAGTAGTGTTATAAGCATCCCTAAGTATAAATCTTTTTTTTTTTTTTTTTTTTCTGAGATGGAGTTTCGCTCTTGTTACCCAGGCTGGAGTGCAATGGCGCGATCTCGGCTCACCGCAACCTCCGCCTCCTGGGTTCAGACAATTCTCCTGCCTCAGCCTCCCGAGTAGCTGAGATTACAGACACACGCCACCGTGCCCAGCTAATGTTTTGTATTTTTAGTAGAGACGGGGTTTCACTGTGTTGACCAGGATGGTCTCGATCTCTTGACCTCGTGATCCACCCGCCTCGGCCTCCCAAAGTGCTGGGATTACAGGCTTGAGCCACCGCGCCCGGCAATATAAATCTTAAGATATATAACCAGAGTCCTGGAAGAAGAATCGCTGTGCCAGAAGACAGAGTTAGGTACTTACCAACCTCTGGGATAGGTACACACACATATATACCACTACCACAGCCATCACTATCAGAAAATAAGTTTGACCCAGCTTATACTCAAAGTTTGAGTATATATAGCTTTTAAAAATTGGCACATTGGCCGGGTGCGGTGGCTCATGTCTGTAATCCTAGTGCTTTGAGAAGCTGAGGTGGGTGGATCTTTTGAGTCTAGGAGTTTAAGACCAGCCTGGACGATGTGGGAAAACCCCATGTCTACAAAACATACAAAAATTAGCCGGGCGTGGTGTTGCGTACCTGTAGTCCTAACTTTGAGGGAGGCTAAAGTGAGAATTGCTGAGCCTGGGAGGTTGAGACTGTAGTGAGCTGTGAGTGTGCCACTACACTCCAGCCTGGGCAACAGAGTGAGACCCTGTCTCAAAATAAAAAAGTGTATTTGTATAGTTTTCAAATTGTGAAAACTATTTTATTATTTAAAAATCACATATTAGGAGAGAAGGGTACATGGGTCCAACTGTAAAGTTTAATATATTTTATAGCCCCCTCCAATAGATTTCTTAGCTATTTGTGTACATTTTTTTATTTTGCAAAAATGTTTCTATTGGTATATCCATCTTTTCTTTATTAAAATAGGAGCTAATCTGCCTCAAAATGCTAGGGGTCTTTGCCATGGACTGGACAAAATGAAAGGCAATTTTTATTTTTTGTTGTTACAAACCTCTTCCACCTGTCCACAATACCATATCAAAATTTGAGTTGGGCCAATGGCTGTTATGTCTCTGTCATCACCAGCAGTTAGCTAGAATATGACTTTTCTCACAGAGAAAGTTACCTGAAGGTTATATGTACAAGGAATTAGAGACAGTTTGGTGAGGAAGATATTTAGCCATTTGGCAAATCCATTAACTAAAATAATTTTTGGAGAGGACTTAAACATGAAAAATACCTCAGTCTACATGATAATATAATCAGATCATTGAATTGTTTATTGTTCTTTTCCAGTATTAATTTTAAAGACCCACAGTTTGGTGAAGATTACATTTTTAAAGCTGTAATGCTTCCAGGAGCAAGGTAACGACAGTAAATTACCTAGGTTTATGTTGTACAAGTGGTTTTCATTCCTTTTACTAAAAGTTGTCTTTTTAAATGGTCAGAAAGCCAGCAGCAGTATTGAAACCTCATGACTGGGAAAAATCCAGCAATGGACGGCAGTGGAAGCCCCAGCTTGGCTTTAACCGTGACCGGAGGCCTGTGCACCTGGATCAGGCAGCCTTCAGGACTTTGGGGTGAGTTGTCAGTTTCTAGCCCTTATGTATTTTGCTTTTTCTGAGTCATCCCACAAAACAAGTCAGTATTTATGCCATCTTTTTTTTTTTTTTAAACTTTATGAAAATACTGAGTTTGTTTCACATGTATATTTTTGTCTCACCACCATATCTGACCACCGCCAACTACTATGTCCTCTCATAACATTGCTTACATACTTAAAACCAGGCAAAGAGTGGAGCTCCATCTTTAAAACCTAAACAGGCATTTTGGACAACACATTATTGTATGCCACAAATATCTGACAGACCATAAAATACAACTGTTTTGTAGATATTTTAATAACTTCGATACTGCTCTGCTTTTCTTTTTAAAAATTCACTTCTCCATTTATATGTTGCTGTATGTGTTGCATGAGTATTCTATTATTTTCTCTAAGACGTTTTACTATTTTTCTGATTGTTATTTCAAGGGAATGAAACCTCCTCTTTACCCTCAAGAAAGTTTAGCTGAATTAATCATTGTATGATGGAGAGTCTTTTTCAAGTGTTAACCAGTAGAGAAGCCTCCAGTCTCTTAAAGTTTTGTTTGCCTAGTGCTTGAAGAGTGGCATCTCATAGTTGCTTGAATTGACATTTCCCTGCAATTATCTTTTAATATGTTTATTAGTCATTTGTATTTCCTCTTCTGTGAATTTCTGATTTTTATCCTTTGCCCTTATTAGTTATTGAATTGGCTTTTTCCTAGCTGTAGAAGATACTATAGAGAGAGGGGACTTGTACTTGAAATAACAGGTAAAGCTGGTGTAAAAAGAGCAACAGGCTTGCCATAATATTGAGTTAGGTTTCATGCATTAATAATTACAACTTATAAATAGATATTTCCAATTAGCGGGGACACCTTAAGATTCCAAAAGTGATGTAGGCAGAAGGTCACCATCTGCATGTAATTTATACAGCAGATATTAAGAGGATAGTTTGGCAGAGTGATTGAGAACATGGGCTTTAGATCTTAAATGTCTGGATTCAGATACCTTTTTTTTTTTTTTAAATTTAACCACTTAATATATTTGTGAACTTAACTGAACCACTCTATACCTCCATTTCTTTATGTCTGAAGTGGAGACAGTAATTATGCCTATATATTCTTAAAATTATGAAGTTGTAAGAATTAAAGTGAGCCTAATACCTGTCAAGTGCTTAGGTAGTGCCCTAGGAACTACCCTATGTAAACACTAGCTATTATTGTTTTGGAAACTTTTCATTCTTAGTAGCAGTAAAAGAAATGTAGATTTAAAATAGTCTGAAGATAACTTTTTGCATTGTTTCAGCTGTTTTGGAAAGCAACATAGTATTTCCTCTAAATAGAGTTGTGAGTTCAGAAGATATTCATAACCTTTGATCCAAATTCTTCTTGGATTTGTACTGAGGAAATAATTTTAGGTGAGCATAGTTATATGCCCAAGTATTTCTATTGCACTGTAATCTATACTACTAGTACGAAATGAGAGAAATGGTTTAGTTAAGTATAAGACATCAACATAGCGAAGTATTCTATAGGTGTATGTGTTTCAATTATGAAGGTGAAGAAAAGATACAGGTAAATATTTGATAGAGTAAATTTAAAATAGCAAGATATAGAGTAGTCGTATATACAGTGATAGCGAGAACATGGATCCTTAAGGAAAAAACTGAAATATAAGGCAAAAAAAGACAAAACATTCAAGTTTATTTTTTGTATGATGTGAGTGGTAAGTATTTAAATGATTATCAATTAAGAGTCTTGGTGTGACAGATGAACATTTACTGTCTCTATTACCATTATGTAGTTTCCAGCTTTAATTATAAACCTTCTTTTGTATTATCTTAATCAGATCTGTTAGTGAAGACATGGCTGTGAGCATTTGTTTGTTTTATTTGTGTCAGCTGTGTTATATAATCACTATATAATTTTTTTTTTTCTTGTGTGGGGTCCTTTTATAGCCACGTTATGCCAAGAGGCTCAGGAACTGGCATTTACAGCAATGCTGCACCACCACCTGGGACTTACCAGGGAAACTTATACAGGCCGCTGTTGAGAGGACAAGCCCAAATTCCAAAACTTATGTCAAGTAAGCTTTTACTAATCGGTTATTTTACATTATAAATTAAATATCACAACAAAGGTTGATTTCTAATCTTCATTGCTGAAAAAGATTGGTTTTATCAGTGCAGTGAACTTTAGAAACATGTAAGCTAGAAGAGTTGTAAGAGAATACCTTATGCACAATCTTTCATATATTTTTCATCTTTATTTTTGCAGGTGCCTTGTAGCTGTATATATTTATGGGATACATGAGATATGTTGATACAGGCATACAATTAGTAATAATTACATCAGGGTAGATGGGGTATCCATCACCTCTAGCGTGTATTCTTTGTGTTAGGAACAATCCAATTATACCCTTTTAGTTATTTTTAAATGGTTTGCTATCAAATACTAGATCTTATTCATCGTTTCTAACTTTTTTTTGAGATGGAGTCTCACTTTGTCACCAGGCTGGAGTGCAGTGGCACTATCTCAGCTCACTGCAAACTCCGCCTCCCGGGTTCAAGCAGTTCTCCTGTCTCAACCTCCTGAGTAGCTGGGACTACAGGTGTGTGCCACCATGCCCAGCTAATTTTTGTGTTTTTAGTAGAGATGAGGTTTCACCATGTTGGCCAGGATGGTCTCTATCTCTTGACCTCATGATCCGCCCACCTTGGCCTCCCAAAGTGCTGGGATTATAGACTTGAGCCACTGTGCCTGGCCTCTATTTTTTGATACCCATTATCCATCCCCCCCTCCCCAGCTCTTCCTCCACTACCCTTCCCAGACTCTGGTAACCCTCCTTCTACTCTTTGTCTCCATGAGTTCGATTGTTTTAATTTGTAGTTCCCACAAATAGTGAGAACATGCAAAGTTTGTTTTTCTGTGCTTGACTTGTTTGACTTAACATGATGACCTCCAGTTCCATTCATGTTGTTACAGGTGGTAAGATCTCATTCTTTTTTGTGGCTGAACAGTACTCCTTTGTGTAGGTGTATCATGTTTTCTTTATCATTCACCTGTTGTTGGACACTTAGGTAGCTTCCAAATCGTGGTTACTGTGGATAGTGCTGGAGTAATTGTGGGAGTGCAGATGTCTTCTTGATGTACTGATTTCCCTTTTATAGGTGTATACTTGGCTTTAAGGATTTCTGGATCATATGGTAGCTGTAGTTTTATTTTTTTGAGGATCTTCCAAATTGTTCCATATTGGGTTGTACTAATTTACATTCCTACCAGTGATCTGTGAGAGTTCCCATTTCTTCACATCCTCACCAGCATTTGTTATTGCCTGTCTTTTGGATAAAAGCCATTTTAACAGGAGCAAGATGATAATCTCATTGTAGTTTTGATTTTCATTTCTCTGATGATCAGTGATGTTAAGCAACTTCTTATATCCTGTTCGCCATTTGAATGTTGAGAAATGTCTAAGAGATCTTTTGCCCACTTTAAAATCAGATTAGATTTTTTTTCCCATAGAGTTGTTTGAGCTCTTTACATATTCTAGTTATTAATCCCTGGCCAAATGGATAGTTTGCAGATATTTTTCCCATTCCATGGGTTGTCTCTTCACTTTGCTGATTGTTTCCTTTGCTGTGCAGAAGGTTTTTAACTTGATGTGATCCTGTGTGTTCAGTTTTGCTTTGGTTGCCTATACTATTGGGGTATTGCTCAAGAAATGTTTGCCCAGACCAATATCCTAGAGATTTTTCCCAAAGTTTTATTGTAGTAGTTTCATAGATTTAAGTCCTTTTAAACTATTTTTATTTGATTTTTCTATATGGTGAGAGATAAAATTCTAGTCTCATTCTTCTGCATATGATATCCAGTTTTCCCAGCACCATTTATTGAAGAGACTGTTCTTTCCTCAGTGTTTGTTCTTGGTTCCTTTGTCAAAAATGAGTTCACTGTAGATGTATGGATTTATTTCTGAGTTCTCTATTATGTTCCAATGGTCTGTGTTATCTGTTCTTATGCCAGTACCATACTGTTGTGGTTACTGCTGGTCTGTAGTATAATGTGAAGTCAGATAATGTGATTATTCCAGTTTTGTTCCTTTTGTTCAGGATAACTTTGATTATTCTGGGTCTGTTTTTCATCTTGACTATATATAGTTAACTGAATAAGATAATTTGGATTTCTTCCTTAATCTTCACTTACAAATCTGTTTCTCAGTTAACACAGGCAAAAGAAGTATGTGGAAATGATTGCAATGTATTTCATTAATACAAGTATAATTAAATCAGGTGCAATAGATATGGATTGTCATCACTTAGTTGCCTGAAAGACAAAGGTATCCCTTTCTTGATCCAAATTTTATCTCCGTACTACCTACAGTATAGCCAGGCACTGCTTTAGGTAGACTATATCTTTTTTTTCTTTTCACTCATGTTACCCAGGCTGGAGTGCAATGGCGCGATCTCGGCTCACCGCAACCTCCGCCTCCTGGGTTCAGGCAATTCTCCTGCCTCAGCCTCCTGAGTAGCTGGGATTACAGGCACGCACCACAATACCCAGCTAATTTTTTGTATTTTTAGTAGAGACGGGGTTTCACCATGTTGACCAGGATGGTCTCGATCTCTTGACCTCGTGATCCACCCGCCTTGGCCTCCCAAAGTGCTGGGATTACAGGCTTGAGCCACCGTGCCCGGCCTAGACTATATCTTTAACCCTATAGTTCTGGGAAACTTTAGTCTTTCCTTAACCCCTCATAACCTGTTTTGTGGGCAGGTCAGAAATGTTGACCACAAAAATAATTAACATGGCATTTGGATTGCAGTGGGAAAGGGAAAAGATAGTTGAGTGTTAAGACTTCATACATTTTTCATTGATTTTAAATTGTATCCCCATTTAATGTTATTTTTAAGCTCCGTTGTTATACCTACTTATCAAAGAAGTGTAAGTCATGTGCCCACGTTTCAAATTAATGTCTTCATGAAGGCTTTGTTTGTCCATTTCTGGTTGTCTGGTTGCTACAAGGGCAGCATGGAGGAGAAGAAACAGTGTGACAGATGCTCACATTTGTTAAATCTGAGTGTCATATCAGTAAAACAATTTTTTCTGAATGTTTGAAATATTTCATAAAAATTTAATTAAAAAAAAAAACAACAGAGTGATACTTTGTTATAGATACCCCTCAGAGCTGTTTTTAAATGGAAGCTGTACTTATTAAAGAACGTGCCAGGTTAAAATGGATGGGAAATATTTGTTCTATGCACCTAGCACCATTTTAATGCCAGTTAAGTTACCAACCAGAAGTCCAGATTTTTTTGATGTACTACTCAAGAAGAAATTGGTTCTATAGGTCTTACTCTTTCAGAGCCCTCTGTTTTTAGCGTATTGACTTTCTCTCTGCCCTTCTCTCCAGCAGCATAGCTTTGCTGCATGGCTTAATGACATTGAATGGAGCTTTGTGAGACTCTTATCATGAAAACTCTGGACTTCTATTCAGTGAAGCACAGAAGGGGTACAGAGTTAATGGTCCTGTGGGAATCTGCTTGGTGCAGTGATTATCAGCTGTTTCCCCTAAGATTTAGCAAATAACATTTCTAAGCATTTCTATATGTTCAGTATCAAGTCATACTATGTACAACAGGAGAGTCTAATCATTTTGAGTGAACTGTCTTTGCCCTAAGATTTTACCAATAAATGGTCAAAGCATATCCAACATATTTTTAAAGCCAGCTGTTTATTGACATATTCCTTATCAGTTTCTTTTTTCTTGTGGCTCTTTACCATTCATATGGATACCATGGCCTTCTGCTTCTAGCCTACAAGATCCTGTTCCAATAATAACAGAAAGAAAGAAGCCAGAAGGTTCTTTTTTTATTTATTAGCTTTACAGCAGAGGAGAGAATTTCATGCCCTAGGGGCCTGCAGTTCTATAGTTCTTAATCTGCCTTCTTTGGAAATAGACAACTCTTGTTTGCATCTGTGTATTTTATTTCGAATAGTGGAGTCCCTCTCTACTTTTACTAATATTACTTTGGTTAAATAACTCCTTATTTGCCATTGTTGTGGCTGTTATTAAAGTTAATGTATACTTGCAAAGTACAAAATACTTACAAACAGACTTTAATTAGAATCTATGCCAGTCAGAATATCTTTATTTAAATTACGTCATGAAAAATTGGGAGATGTGGTTTGTAAAGTAGGGATTGATTTAGAGCAAGAAACAAGTGCCCTCTGCCTCATGACTTGTAAACATGGAGTTACCTCAGGATTAGTGCTGGGACTCTAAAGACATTTAACATCTTTTCAAAGGGGATAGGAGGAGTGAAAAAGTTTATGGACAAAAAATCAGCAATCATGTGGTATTTAAATTGAGCCAACAAGTGAGGAATTTGGGTTACTCTAGGCTGAGAGAAAATAATGAACTTTGAAGTACATGGCAAGTATTTGGGTGGTATTAAGCATAGCATAACCGATACAAAATTAGATTGGGAGCATACATTGGAAAAGATTATGAGGGGAGGAAAGCTAATTTTAAAAATATTTTTAGTGATTTTAAAATATATCTTTAACTGCAGTACATGTTAATTGAATAAAATGTGGCATGTAGCAATAAAACATAAAAAACACCCATAATTCCACAGTCCTGAAATAAGCAGTGTTTCTTTTCATAATTTCATGTGTGCAAGTTTTGAAAATTACGTTATTATACATGTGTTTTTACATATACTTTTTACTGAAGTGTAACATATATAAAGTACCAAATTGAACTTATACAGTTTAGTGTTTATGAAATGGACATACTTATGTATCCACCATTCAGATCCAGTAGAAATGGATCAGTCCTCAGAAGCTAAAGGACTGATGAGTTCTTCCCCAGGCACTACCCTCAGCCTATTAAAGGGAACTGCTATCCTTACTGCAGTATCACAGTATCATATGTCACCTTTTTGGTTTTTTTTAAACTTTACCTAATAGTTTAAAAAGCTATTACATGACTACGCTTTTAAAAGCTTGCATTATTTTTTTCAATCTTTGTTTCTGAAATTTATATTGCTTGTAGCAATAGTTCATCCATTGTCTTTTTTTCTTCTTTTTTTGTCACCCAAGACAGTCTTGCTCTGTGGCCCAGGCTGGAGTACAGTGGTGCAATATTGGCTCATTGCAACCTCCTCCTCCTGGGCTCAAGCAATTCTGCCTCAGCCTCCCGAGTAGTTGGGATTACAGGCGTGTGCCACTATGCCTGGCTAATTTTTTATTTTCAGTAGAGATGGAGTTTCACCACTTTGGCCAGGCTGGTTTCGAACTCCTGACCTTGTGATCCACCTGCCTCGGCCTCTCAAAGTGTTTGGATTACAGGCGTGAGCCGTTATGCCCAGCAGTTCATCTATTTTTGTTGCTTACAGTGTTGAATCACAGGACTGTGTCACCATTTATTTACCCATCCAGTTGGAATAGCATTTGGGTTGGTTTCTCGTTTGGGATCACTGGATTGGACTGCTGTGAAACCTGTGTATCCTTCGATGCACATATGTAAACACTCATAATGTTTACAATCATCACAATAAAAAACATTATGTAACTTTTCAGTCTGAAATCATCACAATAAAAAACATTATGTACTCCACAGGAATGGAATTGCAAGAGTGTGTATGTTCAGCTTTAGTGAATGAAAGTGCCAGACACGTTTCCCAAATTACATTCAGTTAGTATGAATTTACACTCCTACAGCAGTGTAGGAGAGTTCTGTTTGTTTCATGTTGTAGCCAATCCTTGGTGTTGTCAGGGTTTTCACTTTTAGCCATTTGACTAAGCAGGGAGTGGTATCTCACTGAGCTTTTAGTTAGCATCTTCTTGGTGGCTAAGTTGAGCATTTATAAAAAATGCTTATTGACTATTTGGATATTTTTATGTGATGTAGTGTTCAAGGTTTGTCTTTTTTTTTTTTAATTTATCTAAATTATTATTTTTTAAATTATTTAATTTTTTTACATACTGTATCTGGCATTTCTCCCCATGTTATCTTTCCCCACCCCCTGCTGTCTCTCCCCTAGTGTCCCCAACTGCCCCCAGTGTGTGATACTCCCTCAGGCCACGTGTTCTCACTGTTCAGCACCCACCTATGAGTGAGAACATGCGGTGTTTGGCTTTCTGTTCCTGTGTCAGTTTGCTGAGAATGATGGTTTCCAGATTCATCCAAGTCCCTGTAAAGGACACAAACTCATCATTTTTTATTCCTGCATAGTATTCCATGGTGTATATGTACCACATTTTCTTTGTCCAGTCTAGCATTGATGGGCATTTGGGTTGTTTCCAGGTCTTTGCTATTGTACACAGGACTGCAATGAACATATGTGTGCGTGTGTCTTTATAGTAGAACGATTTATAGTTCTTTGGGTATATACCCAGTAATGGGATTGCTGGGTCAAAGGGAATTTGTATTTCTAGGTCCTGTCTGGTTTTTTAAACCGGGTTGTTGTCTGTTTGTTTTGTAGGCATTCTTATATTGTGGTTATGAGGGTAGTTTTATATTGGAAATATCGTTTTCCACTTGGCAATTTGCATTTTTGCTTTTTTTTTGGTGTTATATGGTGAATATAAAAAGGATGATATATTCCAGAAATTAGGTTTACTCTAGAAATGCCATGTTGGTTTAACTTTTGAAAATCAGTCAGTGTAATTTTTATGCCAGCACTTTGGGAATGTGGGTGAAGGGGTTGTGGGAATTCTTTGTACTTATCTTGTAACTTTTCAGTCTGAAATCATGACAATAAAAAATTAAGGACAAAAAGAATTATTACTATATAATTGATGTGTTTTGATGTTTTAAGTAATAGTGTATCTTAAATATCTATCATTTTCTAATTGCTTGTTTGTATATAGAAATAAAGTTGATTTTTGGATATTTGTATCTGACATCCTTAGTAGATTCATTTCTCCTAATAGTTTGTATGTTCTTTTGAAATTTTTTTGTGTATACAATTATGTCATCTCCAAGTAGTGACCATTTTTATTTTCTAATCTTAATGCCTTTTGTGTGTGTGTGTGTGTGTGTGTGTGTGTGTGTGTGTGTGTGTGTTTTGCTTTATCGCATTAGCTAGGACCTCATAATTAATAGAAGTGATGATGATGATGATAGATATACTCATTTCATTCCCAATCAGTTTCAAGGGGGAAACTTTTACTATTTCATCATTGAATATGATGTTTGCTGCAGTGTTTTTGTTTGTTTGTTTGTAGATACCATTTATCAGATTGAGGAAGTTCTTCTATTCTTTGTTTCTAGTGGGTATTAAATTTTATCAGATCCTTTTTTCCTCCAAAATCTGGGGGTTTTGTTTGTTTGTTTTTTTCTGTCTTGTGTTAGTATGGTAAATGACACTGATTGATTTTCAAATGTTAAACCAACATGGCATTTCTGGAGTAAACCTGATTTCTGGAATATATCATCCTTTTTATATGTCACTACATTCTGTGTGTCAGTGTATGGTGGTATTTTTTAAATCTCTGTGTTATGAGAGAGATTAGTTTTACTAGTTTTCCTTTTTTGCATGTTCTGGGTTAGAGTTTTTTTCTGGCTGGCCCTATAAAACAAGTTGGAAAATGTTTTCTACATTTTTATTCTCTGTATGAATTATCATAAGATTGTTGTGATTTCTTAATTTTTAGAAGAATTCAATCATCAAGCCAGCTGGATTTAGAGATTCCTTTATGAAAAGGTTTTTAATTATAGATTCAAAATTTTAAATACTGGCTTTTCAGATTTTTCAGTAAATTGTTATGTTGATTTTGATAAGTTCTTTTTTTATATTTGGCAGAAATGTGCCCATTCTAAAATTCCAAAATTATTGCCAGAAATTGTTCCTAAGATTTTTAAATATGTTTTTAATGATTGTAAGACTTCAAAATTAAGTGCTGATACTGGTAATGTACAGTCACTCTTTTCTTGATTAGTGTTACTAGAATCTATTTAATGTTTTTTTAGAACCTATTTAATTTTATTGTTTTTGTCCCCATTGAACTAACATTTTGTTTTGTTGAATTATTTTTTCTTTTCCCTCCTCCCATGTACCTTTGTTTTCTATTGATTTCTGCATTTGTCTTCATTATTCTCTTCTACTTTTGGGGGGATTAAATTGATATTCTTTTTCGGGCTTTTGAGATGGAGACTTGGGTAATTTAGTCTTTTCTAGTATATGCACTTCAGTGTTACAGATTTCCCTCTAATCACTTTAGCCGTATCCCACAAAGCTTTGTCTCACATGTTTATTATCACTTAGTTCATAGTATTTTCTGATTTTTATTTTGTTTTATTTTGTACCATGGATTATTTAGAAGTATATTGCTTATTTTTATTTTTTTTTAATGTTTTGGGCTCTTCTAATAATCTTTTAAAAGTTTACTTCTTAACTGCAGGCTAAATTTCTAGAAATGGTATTGCTGGATCAGAAGGCATGGTGAATTTCTAGACTTTTGGTCAGTGTCACCACAGCCTCCAAATAAGAGTATACCGTTTTATACTTCCTATAATGGCATATAAGAATGACTAATATCCCACTCCCATCAGTACCAGGTGTTATTTTTTAAAAGTTCTTGGCCAGTTGCAGTGGCTCACACCTCTAATCTAAGCACAAATTTAACGAAGCATGGTGGTATCCTGTAGTCTCAGCTACTCAGGAGGCCGTGGCAGCAGGTTTGGTTGAGCCTGGATTTGAGGCTGCAGTGACCTGTGATAGCGCCACTGCCCTCCAGCCTGGGTAACAGCAAGACCTTGTCTCTTTAAAATAAAATAAAAAGTTCTTGCTAATTTGATGAGGAATAATGTGTCTTTGTTTTAAGATGTGATTTTTGTTTTCAGTTCCTGCTTTGGTCATATTTTTACTGACCAGTTTTTTTACCTTGTAAGTCGGCTGTTCTTGTCTCTTGCTGATTTAATTTGGGCACTCACTAGTCTGTTTATGAGCTTTTAAAAACTAGCAGAAGAATGAACCAGGTACAACTCCATTCTAGAACCACAGCACTGTGGGTTAAGGAGAGATGATGAACGTCTGGTACTATGGCAGAGTAGATCCAAAGTCTGGAAGGTGGGAAGAAGAGAAGGCTGAAAGTCTGGATAATTGAATATGAAGAGAGGAGGAGAGGGAGAAGGGAATGAAGAGACATATGTGTCCACTCTGGGTACTTACTGAGGCTTTTCACAGAGCTTGGAAACCCAGGAGGGTGAAGGAATATGAAAGAATGTGATGAATTATTTTGTAGAAGTCAAAGTGCCTGAAAGACATTAAAGGCATCTGTGGTAGGTAGTAATAGGAGTCAGGTTTTTGCTCAAGACAAAGGGGACCCAGTTGGAGAGAAATATAGGGATTGTCTGCATATAAGCCAGATGTGTAAAAGCTCAAAAAAGATTTGAATAGGTTAATGGATTTTAATTGCCCTTGGTTATAAGAAAACCTTGGAAGGCTTGGGTTAAGAGGTTGGACTTCCTAGAAGGCAACCATGTCATTTCACAAATCAGTTATTCCCTAATACTTTTGTAAGAAATGCATTGGATAAGAAATGTATAGCCTGATCTAGAATGGTCATTAAAGTATGATAAGCTCAGGCAGATGCTGCAGAAGATGAAGAAAAGAAATCTGATGTTTTGTGATGTTTCCCCAATATCGTTACACATAGTCCAACATATGATTTGTTTTTTTTGTTTTTTGTTTTTGTTTTTTGTGTTTTTTTTTTTTTTTTTTTTTTTTTGACACAGTCTTGCTCTGCTGCTCAGGCTGGAGTGCAGTGGTGCAATCTTGGCTCACTGCACCTCTGCCTTCCGGGTTCAAGCGAGCCTCCTGCCTTAGCCTCCCAAGTAGCTGGGATTACAAGTATCCACCACCACACCGAGCTAATTTTTTTATTTTTAGTAAAGTCAGGGTTTTGCCATGTTGGCCAGGCTGGTCTCAAACTCCTGGCCTGAATTGATCCGCCCATTTCAGCCTCCCAAAGTGTTGGGATTATGGTGGTGAGCCACTGTGTCTGACCTATGATTTGGTTTTTATTTTCTTTTAGTTTACTGTCATTAACACTTCTGACATTTTTATCTCGTTACCTCGATTCAATATTTATGTAGAACTAATCCTTACCCTTGTATTAATCTTTCATCCATTCATCCCTATCTATCTATATCCTTTTCTAATTTTTATCTGATCCCTTCTCTTTATATTTTCTTTTAAATGCCAGATTTTGAGGGGCGTAGTATTATCCTTTTAAAAAGAGCAGAGATTCCAGTGTTTTAGCCAAGACCTTTTCTTATTTTTTCTGTATAAATCCTGTATTTGCCTAGATGCTTACAACTAAAATGTGTGCATTATTTTTCTTTCCTATCCTAATTGGATATGAGTAATAATGTTAAGTTGTAAACCTTTAAGATGTTGAGTGTAGTTGTTAAACCTCCCATCCTGCCTTGTTGAAACCCTAAGTTTCTGAGCTTGCTATTAGGAAGCACAAAATCATGGGTGGTTCTTCTCTGCTTCTTCTGAAATAAATTAACATGAAGTGCCATCTCAACTGACAGCATAAATGCCTGTGAAACTTTGAGATTGCACAGTGTAGTGGAGAGTGGTTATGAGAACATAGTCCCCGGCCTCACTCTGATCCTTAACAGCTGTGTGACCTCTGATAGGTTTGGTCATTGCCCCAGTTTCTCATCTCAAAAATAGTATAGAGGATAAGACAACTTATCACACAGAATAACCAGACTAAATGAATTTAAGTAGTTAAGCACTTAAAATACTACCTTGTACAGAGTAAGTACTATGAAAGTATTAAATAAGTGATAAAAGATCATCTTTCATGGAATTTTGAACTTCAAAATTTAGTCAGATAGCTTATTTTAGTAAAACTGAGATCTAAGCCATTTATTCCATCTAAAATATTTTTAGCATCATAATTATTATCTTCATGTAGTATGAAATTGTACTCAAGAAGGGCTGTTTGGTCAAACTGACAACTCTGTCAGGTGTCTGTTGTGGGCGTTTCTTGTTGGTGTTTGATTTGCCTTGGATGTGTCAGTTTTTGGCTGATGAGTAATTATCTGAGTACTGATAACTTGTTGGAGTCGAGTGTAGCCCTGCGTACTCAGTCTGAATAAAAAGCATTTGGTTTTTGTAGCCCAGAGAACCTTAAATGTGACTTCTCTTCATTTTAGTCTGTGAACTTGTCAATTAGCTGCATTGAAAAGTGATTTTTGATTAGTACAATCAGTAAACATGGAATCTTTTCTGTGATTACCACACTGATTAGGTAAATTGTCACTTCAGAAGCTATGGGCAAAGCTCGGTTTACGTGGCCTTAGAGCTCTAGAAAAGGGATAAGTTTTTAAAGACCAAAGGAAAAAATTAACCGTCATTTTTCCACTCTAGCCTGTACCTTTCTGAAGTGCAATTCACTATCTCAGAATTTTTTTTCTTCCTCTCAAATAGATCTTCTGTTAGAGCCATACAAATGAATAATAATAAGTTTGTTTTACCATCTACTTCATTACTGATGAGCCAGGAAATATTTCTGCTTTACGAATACTTCAGGGTATATATGTTACTAAGAGCCATATGAAGAAATTTGGTTAAAAGTAGCCTTGAAGTATTTCTTGGAGCCTTTTTATTTTTCTTTTTGGATTGAAAACAAGGGGTATTTTAATAATTGCATCAGAGTTTATTGAAAGTTTGAGAAAATTTGCTTAGGTTTTAACAAAAAACTCTAATTTTTGTATGTGCTGCTGAGTTTATGTGGAAAAAAATATTGTCCTGGAGGTGAGAGAGAGAAAATGGAAAATGGAGAGGCACCTGGCACACTAGAGGTCATATATTCAGAACGTTTGCTGTTTTTTAAGATACTTCCAGGTGTATAGATTAGACAATTAAGGAGTATTTCCTCCTCCAAAAAAAGCATTTATGCTTAGTAAACTTTACATTATAGTTCTACTTAGAAATATTGCTGTGCTTAATCTAAGAAAAGCATGTTTGAGTCTAATGAACATATATTATGGGTGGTGATGGCTTCATCTCCATTCACACAGTTCCTAGGAGAAAATATGTAAGTTTTTTTCCCCATCTTTATTTTTCTTAAAACATTAGGTTAAATGTTTCTGAAGGTTCCTCTTAATGTAGATATATCTTTGTATTGTCTTCATTCAATTTTAAATTTATTAGGGAGCCACTGTGGAAGCTTTCATGAGTACCATGGGGAATGTGTATCCTGTGATTAAAACATACATAAAGATGGAATATGAAAATAGGCTTCTGGGAAAACAAAACATAAAGAGACACGAGGCAACCACAATATGGAATTAAGTCTTAATGGGAAAAAAGGGTGCGTTTCCAGGGTAACCTCAGGGATTCTGGGGCATGTGAAGTACCGGGGTAGACAGGGGTCTGGAAGAAAATGTGCTGTATTTCTTTTGCCTTATGTTATGTTTGCAAATTTTGTATATATAAAGGCACTAAAATGAAATACTTCTGGGAACATTTTAACTGATTCTCACTGAACTAATTGTGTGCATGATATTTTGAAAAAGTGGCTCAAACATTGATTTTACTTTCAGTAGATTACTTTCTCACAAATGATAACTCATTGAAAGTCATATATGCAAATGTACCTTAAGTTTTCCCATAGAAATAAACCATACAAATGAAATTTTTACTATTATTGTAAGAATTTTCTACTTTTACCTCTTCAGAAAATTGATTTTCTGACAGTGTATAGTCTGTAGTAATGACTCAGAACTTACTCTGGGCGTAGAGTGGGGAGCCTGCTTCCTCTGTTTTCTGTGGACGGTGTGGTGATCAGCATCCTCTGCATTGTTACTCAGTTTGACTGCTGGTAGTTTGACTTTTAAGAGATAAAAAAGGAACTTAATTCGAATTGATTAAAGATTAGAGATTCTTTTAATTCACAATGGGAATCTGCCTGAAAGTGACCGCTGGTGAAGGGCTTCCAGTACCTTTCTGAGAGAGGTGGGTTTGGCTCCCATCGGTATGACTGGAGGGGCTTTTCCAGCTGGCCATGGACTGAGGTGTGAGTGGGCTGTGGCAGCGGCAGATGGCTGCCCCCCTTCAGGTAGTTTGTCCACATACAGAAAACTTTATTCAGCCTGGCCTTCTCATCCTGTCGAGATGGGAAGGAAGCCCAAGGCTGAGGTTGCCAGTTGTGTGTTAGAATCATTGTGCACAGCCAGATATTTTACTGGTTCTGTGTTCTTGGTCATGGGGTTTTTAAAGCATGATTCTACTTTTTTCTTTCTTTCTCTCTCTTTCTTAAGTAAAAACTGTATATATTTTTGGTTTCTAACCAGAGATAAGCTTTCATCTCTTCTTTAAGAAAGTAATTTTGAAAAGCATTTTTCTAGTTTGTATTTCTATTAAAATGTGAGCCTGAATACATTATGGTAAGCCATGTTGTCCTTGGTCTCGGGAGTCTAGAGGAGGTTACTGTCCTCGCATGCTGAACTCATTAGACAACTTCTGGAACCAGCAGTTTTAATTAGGTCACAGCAGACCCCGCTGAAGGTGAGGTGACTGCAGGTTGTGGTTCATCGATATAGACAGGCCCAGATGTTTCTTTCATCCCATTTATCTGTCAGTTTATATAGAAGAGCAGGAGCCATTTAACTGTTTCTTCTAGTGAGATGTTGTTGCTAGTTCAGCTTTGTGTTACAAGAAGACTATCAGAAAAGATGGAGAAGTGGGTGGTCCCTTCATTAAAGTGTTTTCTTGGTTTGTGTTGGAGAGATTGTGTGTACTCTGCTTTACATTAATGATAGCAATTTATGCCTTCAGAAGGAAAAGTTCAGGATTTCTGTCGTAGATACTATTAATTCAGTTTGCATTCTATTTATGAAAAAGAACTAAACCTTTTGTACAGCATTTAAAATATAAATGTAAAAACTGTATAATATATGTGTCTTAACACACAGACATATGTGCGCACGCACACACACACACACACACACACACACACACACACACACACAGAGAGAGAGAGAGAGAGAGAGAGAGATAGCAAGAGGATTGTGTGAGTTTAGTGGCCAGGGGTTACTAGAACTATTTTATCAAAGGAAAAATCATAAAAATTTGCTGACCTTGTTACTTTTTACATTTGTGGTGTGTGTTGTTATGATACTAGTTTATTTGGTTTACAGTCTTTCTCAGATTCTTTTCAAGAACTTTTAATTATAAAATGTATGAGTAGTTGAATATTGGTTACTTTGAAAAATCTTTACCCTTTTCTGTTTCGTTTCCAGATATGAGGCCCCAGGACTCCTGGCGAGGTCCTCCTCCCCTTTTCCAGCAGCAAAGGTTTGACAGGTAATATTAAAGCAGACATGACTTTTAAATACTTTCTCACACCAACATTTGGGGTTTATGGGTTTTATGGAAGCTAAAAGCTCTGGTTAGAAATGTACTTTTTCCCACCCAAAACAATTTCCCTCATACCTATCCTTTAGGAAAATATATAGCTAATACTTTAAGACTAGTATTTAATATACTTTCCTACTTTTCTTGGTTCTTAGCCTTTATTTTATTTATGCTTTTGAGATGCCCTGAAAAATGCAACACAGCTTAAAACTGTATTAGGTTTTGGTCAGGCTAAACAAATTTCTTTTTAGAAGGGTTGTGCAGCTTAATGAGGCATAACTAATGGTGTTCCACTTTTATCATTTCTGTGCGGGCGATGCAGCGTTAGTACAGACCAGCCATTGATTCTTGCTACAAACCTCTTGAAGTCCTAATCAGCTTCTTTGGTACAACTTTTTCAATGCTGACAAGCCTATTGTAGGGCAGTGTCACTATAGGTCAGTAGTTATTAGTTGCCACTGAAAACAGTTTCTTTAACTACTTAAGACTGAACTGAATTAAATGCAGAAGGGACTCAGAAGAGGATTATGGGATCTGCAGTCTAATAAGTACCATGGACTAGGAGGAATGTGACATGGTTTAATAACAAGGGATGTTTAACATGTATTTCTTCATTGATAAGTTGTGTGCTCCTAAGTCAGATGGACTCTATACGGTAAAACAGCTAGGCACATTATGAATAATTAAACATCTGCAGAATAATTTTTAAAGGCCAGCCTTAAAGTGTATCATTTCACGATGGTTTTGCCTTCCCAGTCTTAATCTATTTTATTCTCTTGGTCTCTGCCATGTTAATAGTCTCTAATCTGTTCACATCTGAAATGAATAAAGTGTTTTTATATATGGGGTTCTAAATTCAGCTCCCCTTTTAAGAAAACTTTGTAACTCTTTAGAGACTCCAAAACTTCATTTCACTGTTTTATTTAACCAGATAAAAGGAACCCTGTTGTTCAATGTTTACTAATAGTATCAACTTAGTGCAAGTCTCATTAAATAATAGTACTAGCAATGTGTGTAATGTTTTGTTTTTAATGTATGCTCTGAAAGAACACAGTGTGTGTTTCATTTTCTTCAGTAGCACCAATTTTAAGCAAAAATTAAATGAGTAAGGGGTAAATGTTTCCCAAATTATATACTTCGTTTCCCTATCTTATTGCTCACTTTCCATGTTAATAATCATGAATGTTTGTCTGCTTACAAAATGTTAACACTGTGTTAACATCCTTTAGTAAGAATGATTTCATTTATTCCTCCCTACAATGCACTGAAGTAGATGCTGTTATTTTTAGATTTTTGCAAAGGAAGAAAGTGAGGCACACAGAAGCTCAGCAGCTTACCTAAGGTCACTCTTTTGTGCCATTCTTTACCAAGAAACTTTTCACTGGAACAAAACTCATCAGAATATTTACTCTGAGCATAATATAAAGATGTAGGGACTTCAAAGGAAGTAAAGGATCTGTTTCCACTTCTGAGGCCCCAAACAGCTTTCTTCCCCCTCTGTTCACATTAAAAGTTTTCCTAAGATCATCATCATTGTCCCTTCCCTTGCCCTCCTGTCCATCAGGTTTTGTTCTTATTCCACCCTACTGACTTTATGAACCCAGAAGGTTAGGGACAAGTTTTGTGGGGATGCTTTTTGTTGTAGTTTTAGTTAAATACTTAAAATCCTGCCTGAAATCAAAAGGTAAATGTGAGCATAATAGAGTTCTATCTTAAAAGTTTTATATCACAGACATTTAAGAAATATACCATTTCGCTCCACAACTAGGTTTTACCAGTCTGTGTAGTTCAGTATGTTTCCACGGCACTATTCTGAGTGTTTGTTGAGAGTCTTATTAAAAAAGAATTTTGAGTGTCTTTTTTTTATGACATTGCATTTCTTGAATAATTTCCTACCTTAAGACAGTATATATAATCCATATATCAAGTAGATTTAAAACTATAACAGGAACATCCTCCCCACACTGGCACAGCCTAGACTTAATAGATGCCTAGTATTGGAGTTCCTCTTGTCGCTTGAGTTCTGCCACATTGTTGGGGTTCTTCTTGTCAGTGGAGACGTCTCTTCTTCGGTCATCTGCAAGGCAACCGTTTAGTTTTTTACCTATGGGTGTTAAACTCAATCATGAGAAATCTTTGAAAACTCTTATTTTACCATATATATACATTTAAAATATCCAGATTGATAGTAATTACTTCACATCACCAGTAACTTTTCAAAACAGTAATTTGGAAACTTAAGAATGTTGTTGCCATCTCCAATGCCCAATGGCTCAAATAAGTTGTCTTAGTTATTAACTTATAATTTTTATTTATTGATTGAATAATTGAGAAAAGGTCTCACTCTCTTGCCCAGGCTGGAGTGCAGTGGCATGATCTTGGCTCACTGCAGCCTCTGCCTCCCAGGCTCAAGCAATTCTCGTGCCTCAGCCTCCCAGGTAGCTGGGACTACAGGCCCACACCACCATGTGTGGCAAATTTTTGTATTTTTTTTTTTTGTTTGTTTGTTTGTTTAGAGACGGGGTTTCATCATGCCGCTCAGGGTGGTCTCTAATTCCTGGGCTGAAGTGATCTGGCTGCCTTGCCTCCTGGAGTGCTGGGATTGCAGGCTGAGCCACTGTGCCTGGCCTAACTGCTAATTTTTAAAGGCTACGGTGTGTCCAGTCTCTGTGCTTCTATCCCAGATTTTTTTGCAAATTATATAATTAGTCTACACATATGATAAACTTGTGGAAAATAAAGGCCTTTCTGTCATAAAAGTCAGAAGAGGGTAGTACATGACATTGTTGCTTTGTTCTTCTGTTTAATTTTAATTATTGATAATAATTTTCATAAAAATTATCTTTGTCAAAAACAGTATAAGTAATTCAAATAAAAAGGAGACCTTTATGTTTTTAAACTGTGGCTTTGTTCTTAACCTACTTTTTGGAACATAAAATAGTTTTGAATTGTATTTATAATGTATATTATTTATGCCAGCAGATCCTAAAACTCAGTTGAGTGAATTTTATTATTGTAAGACTTGAAAGAAAAACTGATCACAGTTAATAAAAGATGTGAATTGCAGTTTAGCCTTCGGGTTTTGCATTAATTGGCCCAGTTTTGATGAGACTGGCTACAGCACAAACCTTAGCCCTTCACTCCTGCAGAAACTGGAGAGACCATTCCTGTCTCTGCACATGGAGCTGTTTTTGCTAAAACAGTTGAGGCATCCTTGCTAAAATATGTTTGTGCTAGTAATTATCCTGAAAAATAATTAAAATCCCTAGCCGTATGCATTTTCTTTCTGAGATACTTATTTCTAATTGTATTCTGAATTACTTATATTGTTAATAGAGCTCTGGTTTCAGCTACCAACTGTAAAGAAAAGCTTTAGCCTTTCTAGAATTCTTTAGAGAGCAGTTCTTCTCTTCAAGCCATCACACAAAAATAATTATCTTTGGTGTTGTTTTAATATAAAGAAGGCAAGCTCCAAGTGAAGGGAGGAGAGTGAGGGTAGAAAGGTTGGATTCCGGCTTGAATAGGTGTGAGAAGAATGCTTCACCCAGTGAGCCCAGCACCGGGCTTTTTTCCCTAAGACCTCAGAAGTGAAATTCTTATGCTGATATGGTTATAACTGGTTACCAGCTAGTCAGCACTAAAGTGAATTTAAAGTTTTATTGAATTCCTCCTAATACGGTCAGTGGCCTCAAAGCTTCTAATATTAAAATATACTGGAGCATTTGCCTCTGTTTGTTCTTTATAGTGACTTCCATAAAATGGAAGTTATGGAAAGTGCCTTAAGGAGAAAGTTAAATCTTAAAAGGTGATTGCCTTTGAAGGGGTATGCTTGCTACATTGTTTATGTGACAGTTTTTAATTAAGTTATGATTTAGTATATTATACCTGTTGCTTTGCATCTGCAAAGTTAAAATAGGCACTTGAAGACAATTAAACATTTCTTTCGACTAGTAATCTGGGACAGCAAACTGGGTTATAATAGCCGTTGAGTCTGTGTTCCCATGTAAACTGTACACCAAATGCCAGTCAGCCCATGCCAATTAGTGCTCATGTTGCTAGGTCACCGTGGTCAATTGAAAGCTGCATCAATAGAACTTGAAAAGGTTTCCTCCCAATCAGACCTTCTGACATATTGAACAGAATAATGGATGGGAAAAAACAGCCAAGTCCCCTACCCTGGATTCAAAATACTCAGCAGTAAGAATTCATTTGCAACCTGCAATTAACTGGAAAGAATGGATCCAAGAATGAGTCTGGACATTTTTGAAAATAAAGCTTCATTCTCCTGTCTTGTACATGTTTACTCTTTGGATAGCATCTTAAATGTAGCCAACTTGGTGATCTTGGGTCTAAATCTTTAAGTGACCAAAAAGGAAATTTTCCAGTTGAAAATGAACAAAATTTTTCAAACGCAGAACTTCTCGGTTGAGTTTAAACATCCATTGTAATAAATGCTGATGCTTCATGAAACATGTTAGATTATACTGGATATAAGGGACACAAAGGCCATTCTGATACTCTGCATTTTATATGAAAAATCCAGGCAAATTGGATTGTATTAAAATTTGAGGATGATACCTACCGATTTTAGGCTTTGTGCTATATAATAGGCATGGCTTCTGATGTTAACCTGGTACTTTTCCACAGAGGTGTTGGGGCTGAACCCCTGCTGCCATGGAACCGGATGCTGCAAACCCAAAATGCAGCCTTCCAGCCAAACCAGTACCAGATGCTAGCCGGGCCTGGTGGGTATCCACCCAGACGAGATGATCGTGGAGGGAGACAGGTAAATGGGCTGTGGGATGAAAAGCATACTGCTCACCTTTTATTTAAACAAGCCTCTCAAGACTCCATATTTCTTACTGACATTTCTGGAGAAGATAATAGAGTATTTTGGCTGAACTTGGACCTATCATTAAGAACATATATGGGTTGAATACCTGCCTCACCAAATAGGTTATATGCCTTGAAGATGCCGAAGAATTTCTAACCCCAAAGCCCTCTGAATCTTAGCAGTCAGTGATAATTAGTCCTCCAGATATAGTAAGTCACCAAAACACATTGTTTTTCCTTTAAGGAGATTGTTCTTTAGTATAAACTAGATCCCTCATAATGGGCGCTGATTTTCTGGAAGCCGAAAGTAGGAGTCTATCTACTTTTTCAGCTGCTGTCTTTGTTCATTTTAGAAGTCCCCTGTCTTGATTCATCTGCTATCCCTCCTTATAAAAGAAATCTCTGATAATCTTTCACATATTTTTCTTCTCAATGTAAGCAGCTGTATCACTGAATGAATATCGTAATTCCTAGACAAATTTATGTAGCATATTTGTGAATATTACAAAATGAAGTATATGTAAGCTTCATTTCCATCTCTTTACAGAATCCGGTTTTAGCAGCATTTAAGACTGAGGTCTATTTGACATAATATGACACCCTGGCCAGTATTTACATGCTCTTAATGGAATCCTTACTAGAGAACAAGATTGGAATGCTATGATTCAGAATGTAATGTTTATGGAGTTTGGCACCTGCAGTGATGTGAAGTGGTTTTTAAATTGCTTACCTGGTATTGCCTCCAGGCCTTTTGCAGTGCTTCACATATTAATTAGTAAGACCTCTCTTCTCACAGATAAGGCACATATTTTTTATATGTTTTTTGATATATTCTTAAAAGTATCTCCACCTTAAAAGAAAATTGCAAATAGTTAATGTCCTTTGAGAAGATTTTGTTACAGTTTATTTAAATCAGTTTATAGAATTTTGGTTTGAACTTTTTCCACCCAAGACCTCTAAAAATCCTATCAGTGAATTAAGGCTCTTTATATTACTGTGGGGTTAGATGGCACTAGGCAGTTTCCATGATGAGCATGTTTGAAGTGAGGACATATTTGTAACTGGGAGAAACCCTGGAGAATGTGTAGTCTAGTTACCTCATTTTCCAAGACAGGAACTGACACCCTGAAAACCTCACACAATTAGTTGGTGAGCAGAGCTGGGGCTGGCTGCCTAGACTGCTGACCCCAGTTCATCCATTTCCTCCCTCCTTTGGAGATCTTCCCTTTAAAGGAACTCTCTGCTGTTACAGGAGGTAAAATTCTTACTTACTTCGAAGATAGAAACCAATTGGTAAATTTATTATTCTTTTAGGACTTTTTGAAAGTAACATTTCTTTTTTCTCAGTCTTTTTTCCACGGAGATACTTTTTATTAAATTACAATTGTTGAAGCAGTATTAAATTGCACACATTTGTTGTTGAAAACACAGAATCATTACTTCATTGTATTTTTAGTAAAGTTTTATGTGACCAGTCAAGGCCTTAGCCTACATTCTGGCCTTGAGAGTCTGCACATGTTCATGTTTAAAGTACTGAAGCGCTCTCTGGGTGGCAAAATGAGGTGGGAGTGGGGTTTCATTTCAAAACCCTTAGAGGCCTAGAAAGGGACTTAAAATGAAGAGGTGTCATGTTTATCTTTTGTTATATAGAAATGTTATTTGCAAGCCTACTAGGATATGTTATAAAGGTCACCGCTAATGGATTGTGTAATAATCTTAATGTATCACTTAATGCTCTACTCTTTATTGCTAAATTTTTTTTAAAAATCCCTAAGATCAGTTGCTCATGTGGCTTTACTGATTTAGCAAGCTTTTGCCTTGGTTAAAGCAAAGTTACTTTCCTTGTGTAGTAAGTCTAAATTGATGTGGGTATCTTACCACAATGTGACTTGAATTACTACTGCTAGGGTGATGGGAAAATTGAGAACCGTTGTCTGTACACATTGTTTATACAAAACACTTTAGTTCTTTTGTGATTGTTAAGGTTTTTTTTGTTTCGTTTTCAGTAGTAGCATTTGTGCTGGCCTCTAACTTTGCAACAAGTTTGTGTTAAAGCTCTGCATCAAGGCACCTGTTTATGGGGCCTTTCCAGGTGCTGTACCTTTAACACATACTCAGCTTCCTTATGATGTGTTTTTCCATGGAAGTGTAAAATTAACTGACTTGTAGGAGTATTGGTCCAGAAAATAAAACTCTTTTGTTTATTTTCAGGGGTATCCCAGAGAAGGAAGGAAATACCCTTTGCCACCACCCTCAGGAAGATACAATTGGAATTAAGCTTTTGTAAAGCTTTCCCAAATCCTTTCATCATTCTCCAGTTTTATGCTATTTGTGGAAAGATTTCTTTCTCAAGTAGTAGTTTTTAATAAAACTACAGTACTTTGTGTATTTCTTTTAACCGTGTATATTTCTACTGATGTGATCACACTGTTTATGTTGCTTTCCAAAGATGTATGTTGCATAATACAGTGGATCTGAATTTATTATTGCTTATAAAACACATTTGATGGAAGAGGAGTACTGGTTTTTCATTATGATTAAAAATGAAGCCAGCTGTGGATTTCAAAACACAGTGTATTCTAGATCATCTAAGATCCATGCTGATTTTTATTGCACAAGAATTAGGTTTGAACCCTTGAGCTGGAGCCCTCAGCAAACCAGAGTATATATTGTTTAGTATTTCTTTGGAAACATTTCATTAATGTACTTGTCTTACAGAAATTTCTGGTCTGGACTTTAGTAAAAAAAAATAAAGTTAAACTTTTAAAACTCTGTTCTCGTGTTCTTGTTCTTTTGCAGTATTTCCGCTTTGAAAATCTTGACCAAGCACGGTGTTTTGAAACTAAATTTGCAGAAAACTGTTTCTGCAGTCACATGTCCAAAGCAAAAAACAATAAAGTCAATGAAGAAGTAGATTGTAAAAAATTGGGTCAGCAAGACATAACAAAAGCATTAATTTTGTTGTATTGGTATGTCAGTGACTGGTCTGGCTAAAAAATCTTTGTGAGATAACTTACTACAAATTTAATGTAGACTTGTGCTCCAGTTTTAAGGATTTGATTTAAATCTTCAAGTTGACAAATTTTAATTAATGGTCAAATAGTCTATGCTCCTTAGCATATTTTTTGTTATTTCATTAGATTGCATTTTGTATTCATGTTTTTCCTTGCTACCAAGCACACTATAAATTGTTCAAATGTGTGTTTGGAGTTCACATACAGTACTTACATATGCATTTTCATTTGATTGCCAAAACAAATTTAGATACACATATAAAGACTATTGCTTTGTTTCAGCTTTCCCTCCTAGCCTAAGATTGTGAGGTAAAGTTTCTCTTTGACCTTCTGACTTAGGACATTTTTGCTTTAATTTTCAACTGAAGCACACTTGTTAAACTTTGTGGGGGAAAAATATCTCACCTTAACCTTGAGTAGGAAGGTGTTTTGTAGCTATTGAGTTCATTGCTAATGATGGGTGACCAGAGGGGGATCCTTTATTGAGACAGTCTCTCCATTAGGAATTACTAGCACAACACTTATATAGCGACTTCAGTGAACAAGTAGTAATTCTATTAAATTTCTCTGTAAGTTTATCTCTCAAATAAAAATGTATATAGTCATCTCAGTAAAGCATTGCATATTCCAAGAGAGTTTATAAATTTTTTTTTTTTTTTTTTTTTGAGCCGAATCTCACTCTGTCCCCAGGCTGGAGTGCTAAATTTTTTTGTATTTTTAGTAGAGACGGAGTTTCACCATGTTGGCCAGGATGGTCTCGATTTCTTGACGTCGTGAACTGCCCTCCTCGGCCTCCCAAAGTGCTGGGATTACGGGTGCGAGCCACCACGCTCAGCAATAAATGCTTTACTATTCATAGTTTATAATCAAAACCGACACTTCCACCCTATATCTCAGATCTTTAGTTTTGGCTTAGTTCTATTTTAAGCTATCTTCAGACTGATTCAGTTTTTGACAATGTTTAAAGCACTGTTTGGAAGACGTCTGAGCACAAGACCTGATGGAGAAACTGATGATGGTAGATATGTTCTGCAGAACAGGTAGGTGTTCTCTGAGGGGTCCCTGCCAGCTCGCTGAGCCAGCTTTAGACCCTGCTCCGTTCCTTCACCTTTGCTTCTTTCCACCGTTAGTCTTCATCTCTTTCCAACTTGTCTCCACGTTTTAATCTTCCAGGAAAATGCCTTGTTCATTTCAATAAGTAAAAGGTTTTTTAGAGCTTTACGTGAAATGTTAAAAGCTGTAAACATCGCCTCCAAATTTTTATGTAAAAAATAAATGACTTTTATGTAAAAGTCATTGGGCCAATTTTAAATAGTTACTTGTAGGCGATTATATTCTCTTTAAACACATTTTTTCAGGGTCTCTTATTAAAGTTCTTAAAAAAAAAAAAAACCTGGAAACACCCTGACTACTGTGGTGCTAAGGGCCTGTAATGAGCAATTGTCTTCCCTTTAAAGATCAAACGGAGTAATGTATGTTAATGTACAAAGGCGTCTGCAAACTGGCTTTAGATTGCCATTTAGCGTTACAAAGACAAATTGGGTGTAATGAGCGATAGGTTAATTTTCGTAGGATGACGGGGGAGTCCAGGAACTGGCCGGGTGAGGATGGGGGCCCAGCACTCCGTTACCGGACGCTTTGAGGCGGGGTGCGCCTGGACCGAATTGAAGGGCCCGGGGCGCGGCGACCTCGCAGCCGGGGGCGAGTTGGTGGCTGCACCCGGGACCCGCAGGCTGCTCAGAGCTCAGGTACTAGGTGCTTGGCTCAGTTTTCTCCCAGCAGGGTCGGGAAGCGCCAGACCCTTGGTGCACGTGGGGCACGCACCCGGCGTCTGAGTCTCCCTGGCGTCTCCCTCGCCGCCGGACCCAGCCCGCAGACCTCCCGGCTGCCCCTCCCGCGAGCCGGCCGCACGCACAGGCTTGGCGCGGAAAGCTCGTTCCTCCACCCCTGGGCGCACCCTCCTCATGGTCCTCACAATGCTTAGAAATCTAAAACCTAGACATTGCCCGAAGAGTCAACTTAGAGTCCCTTATTCCTAGACTGCGGAGCGGCTCTCTGACTCTGTGCTGCTGACTGACGCCTCCTGCCCACCCTGAAAGGGTCCTGGAGCTGCGATCCCGCCAGACTGTACTCCTGGTGATCGACTGCTCTACTATTTCCACATCAGGAAGAAGGTCAACAAACGAATGAACTAGCAAACGGCCCTTTCTCGATGGATTTCTCCTCCACTCACTAAAGCACTCCTGTGGTGTTTCTCCATGCCGTATTTATGTAATAAGGGCCAAAAGAGAACAGGTGTTAACTGATGTGTGTGAAATAGGAATACAGCTGTTCACTACTGCAAAATAGTTTGCACAACTTAAATTTAGGCAATGTTCCTCAACTTTTTTTTAAGAAGTCACCTGAACAATTAATTACTGAAGGTTACATGGAATTTTAAAAAACGAAAGGCATTTCATTCAATTGCAGGTAAACATTCTAAAGCGAAAACAAAACCCATCTCTCCCAGAAACTTTCATTACCTCTAAACTTAAAAGCAATCTTGAAATCACAAAGTTATCTCCATGCTTACTGGAGAGTGCGAATTCCTGATGGGATGTGAATGCAGTTCACTAGTCTAGGCATCTTCTTTGAAACTTCCCCAGATGTTCACCAATATTTTATAAAATGTATCATCGTTCTCTCACTGGGTTGCAGGATAACAAGTAATAGTGTTTCAAAAGACTGTACTCAATTAACATTCAGAGTTTCATTAACACCTTAGTGTTATGGTAAGCAGTCAGAAAGTATTATCCATGCTTTGAACTGTGTCTGAAATTTGTGTTGCCACCACATAATGCATTATTTTCTCTTTGGCACAAATTCACATCTAAAAATCCAATTGATAGGTCTTTATATAATTATGGCTCACAAATTTGTTCTTTTTTGTCTTTAAAAATCAATAGTATTCAATGCACTTAACAAAGCAAGTGTATGGAAGGAGCCTGCATTTAGTGAACAGGATTGTCTCTGATTTGTTTTAAATTGAAAGTAAACAGTTGCTAGCCGAATGGAGTTTGAACACAACATCTGTGTTGATAGAAGTCTGACTGACTACTTGTTCTGACCATTAGGTTCTAGTTCTAAGCAGACTTAAATAGAAGACAACTCAGTTACACCCCCATCCTTCCATATACAAAACACCCTTCTTGCGTCCTTCAAAACTGCGCGTGCGCGCGCGCGCGCGCGCGCGCGCGCACACACACACACACACACACACACACACACACACACACACACAGTATCTCAATTTACATCCCAACACAGATTACAGAAAAGTACCTGCAATTAATTCTTCCATCCCTCTCTGCAACTTTGATTCTGGGTTTTGGTTTTCCGTGCCTCAATTGGAAAATATTAATTGTTGTAAAACCCAAAAACATTTAGGAAAAGGTTACATCTGCAGAGTAAGCATTTTTGAAACAGGTTTGCTGTAGCCTCTGCCAAACTTTGAGGGGCCTTTGTTCCACTCAGACCCTGCTCCAGTCCTCCCTCTTGGTTGTGGAGACACTTATCCTCCTCTTCAGTTAATGAGTTTCACCTAGTCGGGCCGTTTGTGTTTTTATAAAAGATTTGCAAAACACTAATTGCAAAAAGAAGAAAACAGCTCTTGTTTTGCACTGTTCAGAAGGAGGGATACTATGGTAAAAATATTTCTATTTTAAGCTTCAGGAATCAAACCTTTCCCTAATTTCAGGATATACACACATACACTCAGTAAGTCTCTGGGTGTACAACGTTAAGCCCTTTGCAGCAATTATTTCTGGCTTGGTTTTTTTTTTTTTCTGCTTAAAGGCTGAAAGGAAAAAGATATGCCCACACAAAATATACTTTCAGAAAATATTGTATATAAAAGTAGTTTCTTCTTAATGGTGACATATTTTTGAAAGAATGTGCACCTCTTCAGTCTAAGGGATTTTTTGTTCCAGAAATAAACTGTCCATGAAGACTCATTTTCTTTAAATGTTACCTGGAATCCTTGGACTATAAGCTGTTATTGTTTTTGTAGGTGTTGGACTGTAACAACAAACACTGCAAACCATGAGGACTTTTAGAACGTTTTCTAGAAGTAAAATTTCAGAATTATGGTACTATTGTGAGGAAATCAAACTAATATAAACAAACATTTTGAAATCTGGCACATCAGTAATAGTTTTGCTAGCTTAGTTAACATTTCTAAAGTCACTTCTATTAATATACCCCCAAAACTGCAAGTTGAATTTTCTGGGGTGTATTGTACAATTTTCATACAAATTTGTCTGTTCAAATTATTTGTTCTTACACAAAATGTTTTAAAAATTAGATCTCATTTTCTAAAAGTTCTTTTACAGCCCCTTGATAGAGATTCCCCTGCTTCTTTAGTGTTTTTTCTCCCTCTGTGAAAGAAACTGGAGTTAAAAATAATTACTATATAGAGTCTAGAAAACGTGCAAGTTTAACTTCTAAAACACCTTCTTATGAATTCACGTTGCACATTCAGAAAAATGCACCAACAATGAAGTGAACCACAATGTTTCAGCCCCAAGCTGTAATTCTAAAATTTCAAATGTAGAAGAGGTTTGGGGTCTCCAGTAACTGTTTTGATCATTTGCTAATCATGCTTTATCTGTGTTATTTAATTTTCATTAATTTTACAAGCACATTCTTCAGCTTTTAGTATTTTCACTCCAATACCAGTCATTTCTCTTACGAGTAAACTGAGCTGTGTTGTCACATCATGCCAACTAGTATTTTAAAAACACATCAAGCCTTGTATAAACTTAATGAAAAAGAAATGACCACTTGACTTTTAGAAAAAAGTACTTAAGTTTCTTTAAGTTATATTTAAATATCCATTTGAAACATAGGAAATATAAATTGGCATATTAAAGAGTAAATACATTATTTGTACAATAAAACACCAACAAAACCAGTGCAAGTCCTAAGTTCTAAATATGGTGGAAAAATGACAAATATTTGAGTTACTTATTCCTTATATCTTTATCACAATTCAATAAATCACCTTACTCTCTTCTTGACATGCTTTGAATACAGATTAATTGATGTTAATTTTAGCAATTTTACTTGTTTGTTCTAGTACTTTATCAAGGTATTCAAATTCAGACAAGAAAGTACCTCAAAAAAAGTAAATGCCATGTCCACAGAAGGATAGGGTTATTTTTTCAGTTGATTTTGGGAGACCTGATTGCAGCATATACAAATAGCATACAACCTTTCTTTCTTATGGTGAGCTGCATCTTTGGGGGGAAATCCTCTTTTAGGGTAACATACACTCATTTGCCAAATAATCATCAAAACATTTTGAAATCAGCATTAAATTTTAAAAGCTCCATCAATCCATATAATCAGTATTTTGATTATTTTGATTCCATTGCTCTATTACCTAAATGGCAATAATTCCTCTGCAATAATGTTGCGATGTGTATGATCGACCTTGAGCTACAATTCAATTTACTTTCAATCAAACATTAATGAAATTGCACTTAGGGGGCCCTTCGAAAATTAATCTCCCAAGATAAATTCCACTTCAAAAAAGACTCATTGTTAAAGCTGGGTTGATTTTTAGAGTTACAAACGCCAACAAAGTTTGAGAGCTGTGGTTTTTTGAACGCCGCGTAAACTTCTCCAGCTTTCCACGTCATTTAAGAACTTCTAGAAGGAGAAAATCACCACTTCCAAGCCTCGTAGCAAGATGTTACACAACTCGGTTTCGGGGCTGTCGCCCTCCCCCGCCCCCAGCAAAGAGGTTCACAGCCTGCCCCTCTCTGAGACCGGTTCGTTTTCGATCGCCGTTTACACGCGCGAGTCAGTTTCTGCACGCCCCCCCCATCCGTTCTAGCAGTTTCTCGCAGACCCTTCGGCCGCACCAGGACCTAGCCCGAGGGCGCCCGCGCTGTCACCACGTCCTGCCATAGAGCAGGTTGGCGCCCAGGACGCCACCGCCGTACTCCCCGGCGGCCGCGTCCAGGGCCGCCAGGCCGCCCCCCGGGCCGTGCAGCGCGGGCGGGCTGGGCGACAGCTCCTCCAGCTCGGGCGCAGGCGTCGGGGCCGGCGGCTGCGGGCCGGCCTGGCCCGGGGTGGGCGTGCTGGCGCCGTTCTGGCACGGCTTGCCGTCCTTGACCAGCACGGGCACCGCCACGCGGCGCGGCGACGGCGGCGGAGGCGGCGGCGGGCCCAGGCCGCCCTCCTGCTGCAGCTGCTGCGCCGCTTTGTCCTTGGCCTGCCGCTTCATCTTGTAGCGGTGGTTCTGGAACCAGATCTTGACCTGCGTGGGCGTCAGGTGGATCATGCTGGCCAGGTGCTCGCGCTCGGGCGCCGACAGGTACTTCTGCTGCTTGAAGCGCCGCTCCAGCTCGTAGACCTGCGCCTGCGAGAACAGCACGCGGCGCTTCCTTCGCGGAGCGGCCGCCGCCGCCGCCGCGTGCAGCGGCGCCAGCGACTTGGCGGCGTCCGCGATGCCGGTCAGTGACCCCATGCCGGCCACGTTCACGCCCGCCGACGGCCCCATGAACCTGGAGACTGGGAAGAGGCCCAAGGGGAAGGCGGGTGAGCTCCAGGCCCGCTGGGAGCTGTCGGCAGCCGCGACGCCGCCGGGCCCCTGCTGGATCCCAGAACCCCCTGAACGCCGCGACCCCCGGCCCCAGCACGCCCCGCGCGCCCTCGGCGGAGCCCAGAGCACCGCGCTCCTCTTCGGGTCCCAGGACCCCACCCGCGTGCCCAGTCAGGTCCCAGGACCCCCCGCGCGACGAGGGGCCCAGGAAACCCCGCGCGTCCCAGCCGGCGTCCCAGGACGCCCCGCGCGCCCGCCCGGCCCAGGACCGCCCAAGCTGTGCACACCCCGCCTCGCGCCCGCGCGCCCCGCGGCTGTGGCGGGAAACGCCTGTGCCGCCAGCCTGCCCGCAGCCCCGCGCTCCTGGCCCCGCTCACTTGACGAGTAGCGCGGGTCCGGGTTGGCGCCGTACCAGCCGGTGGCCGCGCCGCCCCGCATGCCGTCCGTGTAGGCGGGCAGCTCGCCCATGTTGCCGAGGCCGCCGTTGCAGTAGCCGCCCATGGCGCCGTGCGGGAACTGTGAGACGCCCGGCGGCATGTGGTAGGTGGCGGCCGCCGCCGCCGCCGCCGCTGCCGCCGCCGCGGCCGCCGCGTTGTGCCCCGCCATGGCGTGAGGGGGCTGCATGCCCGCCACGGACGCCGCCTGCGAGGAGGGCCCGGGTGGCGGTGCGCGGTAGGCTGCGGCGGCCGCGGCCCCCAGGGGCGCCCCCAGGCCGGGTGGCGCGCCGTCCATTGCGCCGCCGAACTTCTTGTAGGTCTCCTCGATGGGGCTCAGGATGTCGGACACGGAGAAGGGCGTCGTGTGCTTTGGGCTCAACGACATGGCTCGGCGGGCGGCCAGGTAGGGGGGCCCGGGGCGCGCGCCGGCGGGACGTGGCGGCCGCTCGTCGCCGCCACCTCAGCCGCGGCGGCTGCGCCTGTGACGAGGAGTCGGCGGCTCGGCGAGCCCCCGGGGCTGCGGGATCTGGGGTTTATTTTAGTCCAGCGCCAGGTTTACGACAGACTCGGGGGGCGGAGCAACATCCCAAACGAGCAAACAATGGTCATTGACATCTTTTTCTCTCCCCCCCACCCCCTCCCCATAATGGAGGCAAAAAAGGTAAAAGGGGCAGTTGGGTGTTTCTTGGAAAGATCACTCCCTGTTGCTTTTCCTCTCCTTCGCGCCTCCATCCGGGCCGTTATCGTAGCCCTGGAGCACCAGAAATAGAAATTCGGAGGCTGGCGTCGAGGCTGGATTTGAAGGACTCCGCGCCTGGCCCTGTCCAGACTGCAGCTTTCTAAAGTGACTTTGCAGCAAAGTCTGGTAGAATTGCTAAGTTTGCGGGGAGGGTGTTGTGGGGGCTTGCTTCGTCCTTTCCGGCTACCAGCCCCTCATTCGCTCCATCACCTAAAGTGTTAAAAAAAAAAAAAAAAAAAAAAAAAAAAAAAAAAAGCTCTTGGGTCCCACCGTAAGAGCGCATAAAGAGAGGAGGTACAATGACCGTCCTTTGCCATTGTAGGGCTCCCTAATTTATGCATCTTTAGATCCTTGAGCATCACTTTGTGGGCAACCAAACGGGCACTTCCAAATTAGCTCAAAGTATCCAAGCCCAAAGAAGAGAGAAAACACACATACACTGACAAATACTCAGATGCTAACTTGTAAGTATTCTGTTTTTCCTCTGCGGGGATGGAGATTGAACAAGGCTTTCAGTCTCCTAAAGGGGAACATTTTTATTTCCTAAAATGTTTCATATTCAGTTTGCACTTATAAAGTTGTTTTTACTGTTTTCTTTCCCTTTGTGTGTGTTCTTTCTCTCCCCCTCTCAGTAAATATCTCTGGCTTAAGTTTATTCTCCTATCACTACCATGATCAAAAAGAAGAAAAAGACAAAACATCAAAACTTCCAAGTATTTCTAATTTGTTCGTAATGGGTCTTTTTGTTGTTGCGGGAAAAATATAACCTGTTCAAGCGACATGAAAATGGATGCAGAAATCGGGTGAAAAATTGTAGTTTCTCTGGAAAAATACAAAACCATAAACAGATTGTTAAAATGTTGTCATCCTTTGACTTGCAATTTTACCCAAATAGCAAAGATCTTAGACATTATGAACTCTCTACTAAATACTGAACAAGACAAAGGATAAGACAAAAGAACTGTGCAAAGCATATTGATTAAATTTTGAAAACAATCTTGCAGCAAAAATAATGATAACGGGCAAATGAAGATACAATTTTTTAAGTTTTCCTGGAAACTGGAGCAAGAGAAAGAAAAACACAGAGAGTGCTTTCTTAAGCAATATTTTGTTTTTTTTTCCCCCCAGAAAAAGGTGTGTGAAAATGATTTAAGTTTAACCTGACAGTACATGTCTTGAAGGCAAGAACAGTATTACATATTCCTTTTTCTGTTTGGTTTTAGCCCTTTGATGGAACTGTTCTCTATGGTTTTGTTATTATTTAAATCACTGTTTTGTTCATTTCAGTTTGGTTTTGCAAAGGTTCTGCCCTTTCTAGGGGGGAAAAAGCCATAGGTCACTTATGGGAAGGAAGTGACAGACGAATGTTCAGAGTCATGTTTTAATATAAGAATACAATGCAAGGTTACAAGAATTGTTTGCAGACATCAGTATTGACTTAGGAAGATTAATATTGCTACAGTTTTAACATGATGTTACTTTTACAGGTCTTTTCTGAACCTGAAACATTTGGGCTAGGTCTTCATCCTCACCTGCACTGGAATTACCTACTTAAAAAAAAGTGATTCACAGAGAAGCGTTTATGTATGTATTTAAACAATTGCTGAGATCCTTCTGAAAACCACAGTTTGGATTTTATGTTTTTGGTTTAAATTGTATTGTTTCCTTGTCTGTATTAGCTTAAATAAAAAATAGTAGAAAGTCATTTCAAATGTTTCTCAGACAACAGGGGTAAGTAAAAACTAATTGTTATAACATCTGTGAATGTGAAAGTTATTTGTGGACCATTATATTTTATTTTTCAAGTTCAAACATTTCAAAAATGAAACACATTATCATAATCTCCATATTAATTAGTTGTCCAGATTCAAAGGTGTTTACAATTTTAATTTTTTACAGATGATTATTGGTTACTCTGTTTTCAGGCTATATATTTAATCTCATGTAATTTTCTTTATAGAAATTTGACATAGCAGTTTACATCAAGTGGTTGTGCTACAGTTTTTGCTTATTTTGTTTTTCAACTGCATTGGGTCCTGTTACAAGTGCACGTACATCTAAGAATACTTCTATCTTTAAATTCTTTAAAAAAAGTACTTTATTGTATCTGAAGGTTCTCTGCATAGAGTCACTTTCTGACTGGTTAGGAACTTGATAACCCAAATCGTATTCCTTTACTATAGGTGAACAGTCCTGGGGAAGAAAAATCTACAGTCTTTGGCATTTCTCCCTGTCAATTATTTGTATCTCATTCTAGAAATTGCATATCTTCATGCTGGAAAAACTATTTGGATGTCTGTGGATGATTCTGAAAATAGATGTAGTCTGAAGGATATATATGTACAGTTACATGTAGACACAAAACCCAGTCGATATTCCATTGAAGCTTTGTATTCATTTCATCAGATTATTGCGTACCTAAGTTATGTGTGGAAATTTATACTTAGTAGACTCTTAAATATTATTGACTAAACTGCATTTCACAGGAAATGTATTTCTCAGGAGTGTTTTCTCATTGTTTTTCTTTAAAAAAAATGCTGGCACTCAGCAAAATAATAAAATTAAAAAATAAAATAAAATGCAAATACTACCTAGGGGAATACAGCGAAAAGAGGTGGTTCTCACTTTTGCTGTTCTTCCCCTCAGAGGCATTTGGTGTTACCTGTGTCTTTTAGAATAGCCTGTTCATCTAGAAGCATACTACAGTTTTACACACAAAGGATAGCATGTTCTGTGTGATTTGGTACCTTGCCTTTCATAGTTTAGGTTTTTATAGTTTCACACATTACAACATTGAAAACAGACTAAAATGGGCTATGATAGATACAGAAAATTGTTCTAGACAAAAAGACATTTTTTTTTGACACAAACCATTCTCTTGGCTTTCTGGCAAAAATGTGGTATTTATTGAAAATCTCTGTTGTGTTAGATAGCCTTAGTGCCAAAAATATTTAGCAAAAAAAAATTCTAAAAGACCCTTCTGCAGTTGGGATGTGCTGTTGGCAGACAGAAGCTCAGCGAACAGTGGGTCTACCCCTAGAAGGGACCTGGGAGGAGTCAAGAAACTTACGACATATCCACTTTGAAGTGGGGTTCCAGCCAGTAGTTAAAGGGAAATTTTGTTTTCTAGGTGGTAAATAGGTTTACTGTATTTTCTCACCAAGACTGTTTGAAAATATAATTTTCTGCTTGATAAACAAAAACACAAATGCCTTTTAGAACTGAGACACTTGGTACATTGTAATTAGTTTAAAATAGTTGTGAAATAATTTAACAAAAATTTTATCTCGTGGAAGTAGCTTTAAAATATTGTCTTTGCAGTTGGGAAAGAATAAAGAAACATGAAAGAGACTGGTATTTTGCAGCAAAATTTGAGATTATAAAGAGGTAATAAAACTGCCATATAGAGGTGAAACACAAAGTTTGTTTGAATTATTTTACATTATTTTGCTAATTTCATCAGTTTCTGAAATCTGATTCTCATTTATTGTTAGTCCCTCTATAGGCTGTTTCCCAGTAATGTTCATTTCAATTATTTTATATTTCTTATGATAATTTTACTTTTGTATTTATAAGGCTGTGTTATTTCTCTGTGACACAGTAGTCCTTTCATATTTTCTTCGCAAAATACAAACTGCTTGCAGAGTACTCTTAAAAAAATCTTGTGACTCTTTTCCTGAGATTTAGATATTTTAGATTGAAAATTGTTTTCTGACCAGTGATAATTGGGACCAATGAACACATTTTAAACTAAACACAATTATTAGTACAGTGTGAGAATGAATGGTAGGTGATGAAGACATTTTGTTGTCAAAATTATCATTATAATGTGGTCCAATGAAATGATTCCTCCTCCTATCCCCCTAAAAACAAACAAACAAGAAACCTCCCCTTCTAGGGCCAAGCTGGTAACACTAGTTTTTACAGTCAGAGTAGAGAATAACACTGAGGTATAACAGGGGAGTAAAATGGGGAAATTATCCAATATGCCCAATTCTTTCATCCTAGGATTAGGAGCTTGAGTTACAAATTTAAATTTTTCCATGTTAAAAATTATTTTTTAGAGTAATAATACAAGTATGGGAAAAACCATGGCAATATTGAAATACAATTTTTATTTCTGAATGACAAGTTTACTTGTATATTTTGCTTATATGGAAAGTTTAAAATATTTTAGAACATAGTGGTATTTCCATTGAACAACATTTTTTAGATGTTTCGGAATGTCATTAAATGGCTCTTTTGGGGAAAAAAGAATCCTTTGAATTTTAAGGAAAACTGTATTTCTGTTATTTTGTGTGAGGAGTTAGTTTTTCTAAGTGTTCTACCATGTTTCCAACACTACCTAATTAAATACACAAAGCTTTTAAAAATGCATTGTTTTATAACTTTCTCTCACATACTGTCAAAGGTGAATTTAATGTAAACTCTTTTTCTCCAGCAACTCTCATTAAAGATGTATCATCTTACATTCACAAGTCAATTTGTAATTATCAAGGAAGGTATCAGTTTTTAACATCTGGGCTACGTAATTGGGTTTTTTGTTGCCACCATCACTTACTTGAAGGAGAACTCCAAATTTTGATGTTTGGGCCGGGCGCGGTGGCTCACGCCTGTAATCCCAGCACTTTGGGAGGCCGAGGCGGGTGGATCACGAGGTCAAGAGATCAAGACCATCCTGGTCAACAAGGCGAAACCCCGTCTCTACTAAAACTACAAAAAATTAGCTGGGCATGGTGGCGCGTGCCTGTAATCCCAGCTACTCAGGAGGCTGAGGCAGGAGAATTGCCTGAACCCAGGAGGCGGAGGTTGCGGTGAGCCGAGATCGTCCGTTACCTTCACCTCCGGGGATCAGGGGGGAAACTCTGTCTCTCAAAAAAAAAAAAAAAAAAAAATTTGATGTTTGGGTAAATGGATTATTAGGTTGTTGGATTTGTTAATAAAAAGTTTTACTGTGTACATTTTAGAAGGAACAGCTATGACAATATAGTAGTTAGAGAATAATTTTCCCCATTTTGTCCCCTTTTGTTCTTCTACAGTGTATGTACTAATGTTGAGGGGATAGTTGGCAGATATTTGTATTCGTATGTATCTGTCCAAATTGTAGGTTGAGAATTGTTCTTAAAAGGAAGCAATAGGCTAATGTTTACTTCATGAACCAATAAAAATTTTGATAGATTTTAAGCAATTATTGCTTAATAATTTTCATTAAAAAGCTTAATATGAAACAGTTTCATTAATCTATTTTCTCAAATAAGAAAACCAAAGACCAAAAAACCTAGCAACATGAGAGCCTTAAACCACAACAAATGTGTCAGATGGAGTTGAAAATTACTGAATATTGCCCCAAAGTATCCAGTTTATGAAATAAGTGTTGGGATCTGACTCTAGTAAATCGAGGGTGTATTATAAAGTTTTTAAAAGTGAAGTACTAAATGTAAAAGGAAATTTGATCTTATCACTATATAGGGAATTATGTAGGGATAATATTGAAAAGGTGATTCAAACTGGTGTTTTTACTTTTAGAAATCATGGAAGTAACACAAAAATGTCACAAACCACAAGCCATTGGAATTTGGCCCAAAATACCAAGCCAGAGAAATGAGAATTGCGTGAGAAAATCAGAATCAGCTTAAATGAAAGCAGCTTATCATTGACGTTTAGTATGTCTTTAAAAATGTATAATTATCTGACAGAAGAAACATAGAACATTTGGAGTAGATTACCTCTTCAAAAATAAAAGGCATATGCTAGATATCAAAGATAAATTTTTAAAAAACTAACTCAACCATAAAAAATGGCAAACTTCAATGAGTGAAAGATTTTTAAAAACATTAAAAAAATTTCAAATCAAATATATATTATGTATATATAT
>NW_022437005.1:8106192-8122959 GCF_009761245.1 Sapajus apella
TTTTTTTTTTTTTTGAAATGGAATTTAGATCTTGTTGCCCAGGCTGGAGATGGTGCCATCTCAGCTCACTGCAATCTCCACCTCCCCAGTTCAAGCGATTTTCCTGCCTCAGTCTCCCAAGTAGCTGGGATTAGAGGCATGTGCTACCATACACGGTCGCAAATTTATATTTTTTAAAGTTCACTTTTTAATGAAGAAATAAATCTTGAACTGTAAAGAATATATTAAGGTTGAATATTGTGCATAGTTATTGTTCTAGGATTTGGATAATAGAATAATTTACAAGGCCATTGTTTCAGTACATTCTTTATACTGTTACAAACATATAAACAAAATACTCTGAAAGATCTGAATGGAAAGTATTATATGAAATTTTATTTTTATATAAATATTGTGGCATATGTAATTATTTTGTATTTTTATTTCTTAGCTACACCTGCTGGAATGAAATGTATGACCTAGAGTTGGTTCTTTTAAGTGCAGCATTTCTTTAGGATGGTCAGTGATAGTGCATATATGATTGAGCTACTGTTGTGAACATAATTGATGGCAGAATGCCTTGATGCAGCTCTTACCAACAATTTATAGATATTAAAAGGGTGGAAGAACTGGTGGATTAGAAATTGCTTTCTAAAGAACTGGAGGATTGAAGAGAAACCTGGGGTTTCCAGTGCTCTCTGAAATCATCTTCACATAAAACTTAGGTTTAGTAGGTAAAATTGTTGTTTAAGTGCCCTGCTCATGAAAAACAATTTATGCGGCATAAAGAGATTATTTGGTCATGGATATTGCATGAACAAATCAGGGCTTCTGTACCCATATTAAAGGAAAAATGGAGGATATTCTGTATATTTAATATGCACATGTGATTGCATTTATAGGTAATAAATGATATAGGTAAACACGCTTATGAAGATCAAACACGTTTCATGCCCAAGAAAGTCTAATCATGAATTGTCCTTAGCTTCCTGTATGTGGATTGTCCTGTTTCCTTATGTTCAAGCAAGGTGTATCTCTCTCACATAGATATTTTGACATAGAGACTCAAGAGAACCTATGTAAGGCAAAAAAGAAAAACTTAAACATATATTCTTCCTCTGCTTTGATTCATAAAAAATCTGAGGCAGTTTATAAATAAATATATGTGTGCACTTTAAACATTTAGTAAGACCCAGTACCTCATAAATAAGGATTTAAAAGAAGAGTAGGAAGTTATAAGTTGAAAAAACATCAACAGGCTATAAAGCCTACTGAATTCCTGTAGTTGACCCTCACATTTGACTGTAAGCTTCCTCGTGGTCAATTGAAAAATCCAGTTATATTTTCCTTGCTTTTAGGAAGAACAGCCTCCCAATACACACACACATATCGTCAACATTCCTCAAGGAAAGTGGCATTTCCTAACACTCAGCTCTAAAAAAAAATTTGTCATGGGGGGCTTCATGGAGGGAGCACTGAATATAAACGTCCTAGTAGTTCTATAGCAGATGGAATTATTTTTAAATATTGGCTTATTGTAGCGGCCATTCCTAAAATGTTTGAGACCTCAACATCAAACCATCTCGATTAAGGACTCTTAAGATGTAGGAACAAAATAATATGGTTCAGGTTTGTAGCCTTCTGATTCAGGAATGCTTCATACTTTAAAAAAAAATGACTTCATAGAAACCATGACAAGATTGTTTGATATCCTGGTTATTAGAAAGTTCTGATACTAAGGTTAAATATGTCACCATGATTTGACGGTAACAGTCCTAGATCAATTCTTTGATGACAAACGATAACTCCCACAAAGTCTTTAAATATGAGAATATTATTCTACCTATGTTTTCTCCTTTTCATACTAAAAAAATCCTCCAGAGCAAAAAGATTTAGAATGAATATATTAACTAAGAATTAATCTAGCGATTATGCTTAAGATTGTCTTAGTGCTTGAGAAAATTGGGGAAGGTCCCCCTCTGATATTAGAGAAAATAAACTTATTCCTTGCATTCATATCCTGACCTTGAACAGTATTTTTAAATCATATATTGATGTAGTTTGGATGCTTGACTTCTCCAAATCTCATGTTAAAATTTGATCCCCAATGTTGGAGGTGGGGCCTGGTGGGGGATACTTGGGTTGTGGGGAGGCATCCCTCGTGAAGGACATGGTGCCCTTCTCCTGATGGTGAGTGACTGCTTCCTTTAGTTCTTGCAAGATCTGATTGTTTAAAAGAATCTGGCAACACCCTCTTCTCTCTCTCTTGCTTTCTCTTGTCATGTGATGCCTGCCCTCCTTCACCTTCCATCATAAATGGAAGCACTCTGAAGTCCTCACCAGAAGTAGATGGTGGCACCATGCTGCTTGTACAATCTGCAGAACTGTGAGCTAAATAAACCTCTTTTATTTATAAATTGCCCAGCCTCAGGTATCCCTTTACAGCAAATGGACTAAGACATGTATGTATAATATGTATTACTGTATGTACTTTTATGTACTATTTGAAATTATATGTTTATGTCCATGTGAATATATCCTGTGTATATTTATCTAAATGAAAATGAATGTCAAATTCTTAACAGTTGACTTACTCATGAACATTTCAGAACACATCCCATTTGTAAGGTGGAGATACAGCAAAAATTGTAAAAATTACTTATATTTATTAATCTTTTACTAACATGCTAGGTACTTTCATCAGCTTTATGTGTTTATCTCATTTAATAGGTACAATAGAAGAGAACTTAAGTGTCATCAACATTGACAGTGAATTCAAATGTAAAAATCTAAGTAGGGGTGAAAAATCTTAAAGTTATTTTTGGCTGCTTTCCTGCATCTCTACAAGGTTAATAGATGATGATTTATGATTTTCTTTTTTTTTTCAGATGGAGTCTCACTCTGTCATCAGGCTGGAGTGCAGTGGTATAATTTTGGCTCACTTGCAACCCCCACCTCCTGGGTTCAAGTGATTCTCCTGCCTCAGCCTCCCGAGTAGTTGAGATTATAGGTACCCACCACCACAACCCTGCTAATTTTTGTATTTTTAGTAGAGATGGAGTTTCACCATGTTGGCCAGGCTGGTCTCAAACTCCTAATTATTTTAACAATATTAGTAATTCAAGTGATCTGCCCACCTCAGCCTCCCAGAGTGCTGGGATTACAGGCATGAACCACCGTGCCCAGGCTGGTTTGTGCTATTTTTGGGTAGCTCTTGTTAACGAGACCATTCTTACATTGCCAGATGATTTTGATGACTATTTTAATTGGATATATTTGTTTTGTATACATTTTCTTTTTAAGGACACCAGGTTTGGAAATTGCAAGTGGCTAGAGCAGAGTTAATGGAGCAGTAATAGAAGGTGTTTTTTCCTCTAGGTACTACAGTAATGAAGTAATTTTCTTTTTTGCTTTTGTCTTTTCTTTGAGATAGGGTCTTGCTGTGTCTCCCAGGGAGGAGTGCAGCGCAGCACAATCACAGCTTACTGCAACCTGCACCTCCCAGGCTCAAGCAATCCTCCCACCTCAGCCTCTGAATCACTGGGACTACAGGCTGGTGCCACCATACCCTGCTAATTTTTTGTATATTTTATAGAGACAGATTTTGCCATGTTGCCCAGGCTAGTCATACTCCTGAGCTCAAGCAATCCATCACCTTGACCTCCCACAGTGTTGGGATTATAGGCATAAGCCACCATGCCTGGCTTGAAATAATTTTCTTAGAAAAGCAAATAATATAGTTTCTCAGATACAGTGAATTACAAATATTTGCAGAACACTGGCATTGATTATCATTAACTCAATATTATTAAAATTACTGAGGTGATAAGTAAAAGCTTGTTTTAAAACAGTTCAAGTAATGTGAATATGTATATGTATAGAGCAATGCTATCCTGTAGAAAAATGTGAGCCACAAGTATAGTTTAAAATTTTCTAGTAGCTACAGTAAACATGATTTAAAAAATAGGGGATATTAAATAGAAATATATTTAGGCTGGGCACAGTGGCTCATCCCTGTAATCCCCGTACTTTGGGAGGCTGATATGGGAGGACTGTTTGAGGCCAGGAGTTGGAGAACAGCCTGGTCAACATAGTGAGACCCCCCGATCTCTAATTTAAAAATAAAAATAAATTTTATTTAACCCAGTATTTCCAAAATATTTTCATAAACCATATACTCAAAATTAAGTTTTTTTTTAATACTAAGTCTGTAATTTTATACTTACTAGACATCTCAATTTGGACTAGCCATACTTAAAGTGCTCAGTAGTGGTGTGCCACTCAGGGGTACTGTATTGAGCAGCATAGTTCTAGAGTAGGCATCAGAAAACTATGACCCACAGGCCAAATCTGGCTCAGCACCTGTTTTTGTAGAGCCCAGGAGCTAAGAGTGGCCTATTTTTTAATGGTTGAAAAAAATTAGATGACTAATAATATTTCATGATGTGTGAAAATCCTATGAAATGCAAATATCAGTGTTCATAAATAAAGTTTTAGTGAACACACTTACACTTCTTTGTCTATGACTGCTTTCTTGCTACGGCAGCATAGTTGAGTAATTGCAAGAGGTTGTATAGCCCACAAGCCTAAAATATTTAATTACTAGTCCTTTACAGAAAATGTGGGTCAACCTCTGCAAGAGTAAAAGAGAAAAGTCACTATGCATATACCCAATCTCACACCTGTTTCTAGGAATGATCACTATTAAGAGGGTATTTTTGTTTTTCAGATCTTTCTTTATATGTCTGTATATCTGTGTGTATACACACCCATACATATGCTATAGTTTTATTTGTGTATCTGTAACATACATTTACACTTTTCAGTTTCCACATCAGTACCTATACATATGTTCCTTGTCAGTACAAATACATGTTTTCACAGCAGTGCACATCTTCATAATTCTTTGTTTTTTGTGAGATAGGGTCTCCTGTTGCACAGCTCTACTTGCTCTGAGTGCATTGGTGTGATCTCAACTCACTGCAGCCTTGACCTCCTGGCTCAAGTGATCCTCCTACCTTAGCTTTCCAAGTAGCTGGAACTACAGGTGTGCACCATCATACCTGGCTAATATATTTTTTTCTGTAGAGACAGCATCTCCCTATGTTGCCCAGGCTAGTTTCGAACTCCTGGATTCAAGTGATCCTCCCACCTCAGCCTCCCAAAGTGCTGGGATTAAAATGTGAGCCACTGTACCTAGTTGATCTTCATCATTCTTTCTAATGATTGTTTATATTCCATAATATGGTTTTTTTTTTTTCTCTCTTCATTCTTTTGTTCTTTAGTTCTTTTCTTCCTTTCTATTATAAATGGTATTGCAGTGAACATACAGATCTTTGTGTACGGGTACAGAAATTTCTGCGGGATAGATTTCTAGAATTAAAATTGGATCAAAGGGTAAGTTTTTTGTTGTTGTTTAGAGACAGGGTCTTGCTCTGTTGCCCAGGCTGGAGGGCAGTGGCTTAATCATAACTCATTATAACCTTGAGCACTTGGACTCCAGGAATCCTCCCCCCTCAGCCTCCAGAGTAGCCAGTACTACTCAGAGTAGCCAATACATGGTGCATGCTACCACGCTACGTTAATACTTTCAGTTTTTGTAGAGATGGGGGTCTTGCTATGTTGACCAGGCTGGTCTTGAGCTCCTGACTTCAGGCTGTCCTCCCACATCAGCTTCCCCAAGTGCTGGGATTACAGGTGTGAGCCACCGCGTCCAGCCAGTCAGAGGATAAATTTATTATACATTGGTGTAGAGGTTGCCAAAGTGCCCTCTAAAAAGACTATTAGTTTGCATGATACCAGTGTATGACTTTTCTCCCTACATCTCTCACCAACACCAGAAAATAATTTAAAAGGTTTTTACCAGACCAAATTCAGTTTTACTAAGTACTTTAATATTTCTTTAATACTCTTTTACTTACAAAAATTACTGTTGCTCATTTAAACAACCAAAAAGAAAAGAAAATTAACCAAGAAATATATAAACTGTGAGGGGAAAGTCCCCTGAAAATAACACCCAGAAAAACCACTATTCTATAAGTATTCAAGCTGAAAATTTTAGCCTACACACTAACATAGTTTTATTTTCATCCTTATTACTTTTCCTTGAGAGGATCATGTTTTAGTAAAAAGCAATTATGCTTTAGAATTAGATGGACCTCAGGCCGGGTATAATAGCTCATGCCTGTGATCCCAGCACTTTTGGAGGCTGAGGTGGGTGGATCACCTAAGGTCAGGAGTTTGAGACCAGCTGGTCAACATGGTGAAAATCCATCTCTACTAAAAATACAAAAATTAGCTGTCGTGGCACATGCCTGTAGTCCCAGCTACTTGGGAGTCTGAGGCAGGAGAATTGCTTGAACCCAGGAGGCGGAGTTGCAGTGAGCCAAGACAGCACCACTGCACTCCAGCCTGCTGGGTGACAGAGCAAGACTCCATCCGAAAAAAAAAAAAAAAAAAAAAAAAAAGTTTGATGGATTTCAGTTGAATCCTATTCTACCAAACTAAAATTTGGAGGCAAATTTTACTTAACCCTTCTGAATCTTAGTTTTCTCATCTGTAAAAATGTGAGTTTAGATTAAATAGGTTTAAGTAATAGATGAAATCACCTATCATAGCAATTCTAGAAAATATTTGCTTTATTATTTCTTTTATCATTCCTTTCTCCTTTTTTGTATGTCCCAAAAGTATATATATATCTATATATGTGTATCTATATGTATATATTTTTTTCAGGTAACACCTCATAATTGGACCTATTTATGAGGTAGAGTGATATTTCAGTACATGTACAATGATCAAATACAATGTGCAATGACCAAATCAGGATAACTAACATATCTGTCACCTCAAACATTTATCTATTTCTTTGTGTTGAGAACATTCAAAATCTTCTAGCTGTTTGAAAATATACCACAAATTATTGTTAACCATATTCGTCCTGCAGTGCTACAGAGCACTAGGACTTACTCCTGTTTAGCTGTAATTTTATATCTGTCAACCAACATCATCCTACCTCTGCCTTTCCCAGCCTCTAATAACAACAATTCTACTCTCTACTTCTGTGAGCACAACTTTTTAGCTCCTGTATGAGTAAGAACATGTGGTATTTATCTTTCTATTTTGTCAACTTTTTATTTGGATTATTAGGTTTTTTTTGCTATTGCGTTCCTTATATATTCTGGATATTAGTCCTCTGTCATATATGTAGTTTGCAAATATTTTCTCCCATTCTACAAGTTGTCTGTTTACTCTGTTGTTTTCTTTGCTGTGCAGAAGCTTTTTAGTTTGAGGTAATACCATTTGCCTATTTCTGTTTTTTGTTGCCTGTGCTTACCCATAAAAGCCTTATCCATAAAATCTTTGCCTAGACCATTATCCTGAGGCATTTCCCCTATGTTTTCTTTTAGTAGTTTTATACTTTTGGGTCTTACTTAAGTTTTTAATTCATTTTGGGTTGATTTTTATATATGGTAAGAGATAGGAGTCCAGTTTTATTCTTCTGCATATGGATATCCAGTTTTCCCAGCACCATTTAGTGAAGAAGGTGTCCTTTTCTCAGTGCATATTCTTGATACCTTTGTTGAAAATATGTAATTTTTCTGTAAATATGTGGATTTATTTCTGGTTTCTCTTTTCTGTCCCATTGGTCTATATGCCTGTTTTTATACCAATACTGTGCTGTTTTGGTTACTATAGCTTTGTAATATATTCTAAAGTCAGGTAGTGTAATGCCTCTAGCTTTGTACTTTTTGCTCAGAAGTGATTTGGCTACTTGTCTTTTCTGGCTTCACATATATTTTAGGATTAACAAATTTCTGTGAAGAATGTCATTGATAGTTTGATAGAGATTGTATTGAATCTGTAGATTGCTTGGGGTAGTATGATCATTTTAGCATTATTAATTTTTCCAGTCTGTGGGCATGGGATGTCTTTCCATGTTTTTGTATCCTCTTTAATTTTTTTATTAGTGTTTTGATGTTTTAATTGTGGAGATCTTTCACCTCCTTGATTAAATTTCTTCCCAAGTATTTTTAGGTAGCAATTGTAAATGGGATTGCTTTCTTGATTTATTTTTCAGATAATTCATTATTGGTGTGTAGAAACTCTACTGATTTTTGTATGTTGATTTTCTATTTTGCAACTTTACTAAATTCATTTACTAGTTCTAGGAGTTTTTTGGTGGAGTCTTTAGTTTTTTCTATCTATAAGATCATGTTGTCTGCAAAGGGACAATTTGACTTCCTCTTTTCCAATTTGGATGCCTTTTATTTATTTCTCTTGCCTAATTGTTTTGGCTAGAACGTTCAGTACTATGTTGAATAAGAGTGTTGAAAGTGGTCATCCTTGTCTTGTTCAAGTTCTTACAGGAAGAGTTTTCAGCTTTTTCATGTTCAGTCTGATGTTAGCTGTGGATTTGTCATATATAACTTTTATTGTGTAGGTATGTTCCTTCTATACATAATTTGTTCAGAGTTTTATCATGAAGGGATGTTAAAACTTATTTTTTGTGCCTCTATTGATCATAAGGTTTTGTCCTCCACTCTATTGGTGAGAGGTATCACATTTACTGATTTGCATGTATTGAATCATCCTTGCATCCCTGATATAAATCCTACCTGATTGTGATGTATTATCTTTTTGATGTGCTGTTGGATTTGGTTTGCTAGTATTTTGTTGAGGACTTTTACATCTGTGTTCATCAGGGATATTGGCCTGTAGTTTTCTTTTTTGGTTGTCTCTTTGTCTTGTTTTGGTATCAGGGTAATGCTGGCATTATAGAATGTATTAGGACAAATTCCCTGCTCTTCATCTTTTGAAATAGTTTCAGGAGAATTGGTTTTAGTTCTTCTCTGAACAGTTTATCTTTGTTGGTCTCTTTAGGCTTTCTATTTCTTCTTGGTAGGTTATAGATATACAGGAATTTATCCATTTCCTTTAGGTTTTACAGTTTTTTGGAGTATAGTTATTAATAGTCTTTAATGATCTTTCTATTTTTGTGGTATCAGTTGTAATTTATCTTTTTTTTTTGTTTTTGATTTTATTTATTTGGGTTTTCTCTCTTCTTTTCATAGTCTAGCTAATGGTTTACAGATTTTGTTTATCTTTTTGTTTCATTGATCTTTTTATTCCCCTCACCCCCACCTCTTTTTTTTAGACAGGCTCTTGTTCTGTTACCGGGGCTACAGTGGAGTGGCACAATCATGGTCACTGTAGACTTGACCTCCTAGGCTCAAGTGATTCTCTCACCTTAGCCTCCTGAGTAGCTTCGGTTTGTGGGACTACAGACATGTGCCACCATGCCTGGTTAATTTATTTTTATTTTGATATTTTGTAGAGATGAGGTCTCATTATGTTGCCTAGGCTGCTGCTTGATCTTTATTATGTTTTTATTTTTATTAATTTTGGCTTTGGTTTTCCCTTGCTTTTTTTTACTACTTTCTTAAAGTACATCATTAGGTTGTTTATTTGAAATATTTCTACTTTTTTGATGTAGATGTTTATTGCTATAAACTTTTCTCTTAGCACTGCTTTTGCTGTATCCCATAGGTTTTGGTATGTTGTGTTTCTATTTTCATTTCTTTCAAGAAAGTTCTTGATTTTCTTCTTAGTTTCTTCACAGACTCACTGGTCATTCAAGAGAATATTTAATTTCTATGTAGTTGTAAAGTTTCTAAAGTTCTTTTTGCTATTGATTTCTAGTTTTATTCCATTGTGGTCTGAGAAGATAATTGATATGATTTCACTTTCTGAAAATTTGTTGAGGCTAGTTTTGTGGCCTAACATGTGGTCTGTCCTTGAGAATGTTCCATGTGCTGATAAGAAAAATGTGTATTCTGTGGCTGGCAAGATGGCCGAATAGGAGCAGCTCTGATCTGCAGCTCCCAGTGAGACCAAAGCAGAAGACAGGTGATTTCTGCATTTTCAACTGAGGTACCCGGTTCATCTCATTGGGACTGGTTAGACAGTTAGTGTAGCTCACAGAGGGTAAGCAGAAGCAGCGAGAGGCATTGCCTCACCTGGGAAGCGCAAGGGGTTGGGGAACTCCTTCCCCTAGCCAGGGAAGCTGTGAGGGACTGTGCTATAAGGGATAGTGCTATCCGGCCTAGATACTATACTTTTCCCATGGTCTTTGCAACCCATAGACCAGGAGATTCCCTCGGGTGCCTACACCACCAGGGCCCTGAGTTTCAAGCACAAAACTGGGCGGCCATTTGGGCAGACACTGAGCTAGCTGCAGGAGTTTTTTTTTCATACCCAGTGGCATCTGGAATGCCAGCGAGATAGAACCATTCACTCCCCTAGAAAGGGGGCTCAAGCCAGGGAGCCAAGTGGTCTTGTTTAGTGGATCCCACCCCCATGGAGCCCAGCAAACTAAGATCCATTGGCTTGAAATTCTTGCTGCCAGCACAGCAGTCTGAAGTTAACCTGAGACACTTGAGCTTGGTTGGGGAAGGGGCATCCACTAAGATTGGGTAGGTGGTTTTCCCCTCACAGTGTAAACAGAGCCTCCAGAAAGTTTGAACTGGGCAGAACTCACCACAACCCAGCAAAGCTGCTGTAGCTGGACTGCCTCTCCAGATTCCTCCTCTCTGGGCAGGGCATCTCTGAAGGAAAGGCAGAAACCTGAGTCAGGGGCTTATAGATAAAACTCCCATCTCCCTGGGATAGAGCACCTGGGGAAAGGGGTGGCTGTGGGTGCAGCTTCAGCAGACTTAAACATTCCTACCTGCCAGCTCTGAAGAGAACAGTGGATTCCCCAGCACAGTGCTTGAGCTCTGCCAAGAGACAGACTGCCTCCTCAAGTGGGTCCCTGACCCTCGTGCCTCTTGACTGGGAGACACCTCCCAGCAGGGGTCGACAGACACCTCATACAGTAGAGCTCCAACTGGCATCTGGTGGGTGCCCCTCTGGGATGAAGCTTCCAGAGGAGGGAGCAAGCAGCAATCTTTGTTCTTCTGTAGCCTTTGCTGGTGACACCCAGGCAAACAGGGTATGGAATGGACCTCCAGCAAATTCCAGAAGACTTGCAGAAGAGGGACCAGACTGGTAGAAGGAAAACTAACAAACAGAAGGCAATAACATCATCAACAACAAAAAGGATGCCCACACAAAAACCCCATCTGAAAATCACCAACATCAAAGATCAAAGATAGATAAATCCATGAAGATGAGGAAGAACCAGCAGAAAAAAGGCTGAAAATTTCAAAAACCAGAATGCCTCTTCTCCGCCAAAGGTTCACAACTCCTTGCCAGCAAGGGAACAAAACTGGACAGAGAATGAGTTTGATGAATTGACAGAAGTAGACTTCAGAAGGAGGGTAATAACAAACTCCTCTGAGCTAAAGGGACATGTTCTAACCCAATGCAAGGAAGTTAAGAACCTCGATAAAAGGTTACTGGAACTGCTAACTAGAATAACCAGTTTAAAGAAGAACATAAATGACCTGATGGAGCTGAAAAACACGGCACAAAAACTTCATGAAGCATATACAAGTATTAATAGCTGAATCTATTAAGTGGAAGAAAGGATATCAGACATTGAAGATCAATTTAATGAAATAAAGCATAAAGACAAGATTAGAGAAAAAAGAATGAAAAGGAGCTAACAAAGCCTCCAAGAAATATGGGACTATGTGAGAAGACCAAACCTACATTTGATTGGTGTACCTGAGAGTGACAGGGAGAACAGAACCAAGTTGGAAAACATACTTCAGGATATTATCTAGGAGAACTTCCCTAACCTAGCAAGACAGGCCAACATTCAAATTCAGGAAATACAGAGAACACCACAAAGATACTCCTCAAGAAGAGCAACATGAAGACATAATCATCAGATTCACCAAGGTTGTAATAAAGGAAAAAATGTTAAGGGCAGCCAGTGAGAAAGGTCAGGTTCAGGGTACTCAGAAAGGGAGCCCATCTGACTAACGGAAACCCTACAAGCCAGAAGGGAGTGGAGGCCAATATTCAACATCAAAGAATATTCTTAAAGAAAAGAATGTTGAATATTGGCCTCCACTCCCTTCTGGCTTGTAGGGTTTCAACCCAGAATTTTATATCCAGCCAAAATAAGCTTCATAAGTGAAGAAGAAATAAAAATCCTTTACAGACAAGCAAATGCTGAGGGATTTTGTCATCATCAGGCCAGCCTTAATGAGCTTCTGAAGGAAGCACTAATTATGGAAAGGAAAAACTGGTATCAGCCCCTGCAAAAGCGTGCTAAAGTATAAAGGCCAGCTACACTATGAAGAAACTGCATCAACTAATATGCAAAATAACCAGCTAGCATCATAATGACAGGATCAAATTTACACACAACAATATTAACCTTAAATGTAAATGGGCTAAATTATTAAAAGACACAGACTGACAAATTGGATAGAGTGAAGACCCATTGGTGTGCTGTATTCAGGAGACCCATCTCACGTGCAAAGACACACATAGGCTCAAAATAAAGGGATGGAGGAATATTTACCAAGCTAATGGAAAGTAAAAAAAGAAAAAAAAGCAGGGTTTGCAATCCTAGTCTCTGATAAAACAGATTTTAAACCAACAAAGATCAAAAAAGACAAGGACATTATATAATGGTAAAAGGATCAAGGCAACAAGAAGAGCTAACTATCCTAAATATGTATGCAGTCAACACAGGAGCACCCAGATTCATAAACAAGTTCTTAGAGATCTACAAAGAGACTTAAACTCCCACACAATAATAGAGACTTTAGCACCTGACTGTCAATATTAGACAGATCAACAAGGGCAAAATTAACAGGGATATTTAGAACTTGAATTCATCTCTGGACCAAGTGGTCCTAATAGACATCTACAGAACTCTTCACCCCAAATCAACAGAATGTACATTTTTCTCAGCACCATATCACACTTATTCTAAAATTGACCACATAATTGGAAGTAAAACAGTCCTCAGCAAATGCAAAAGAACAGAAATCATAACAGTCTCTCAGATCACAGTGCAATCAAATTAGAACAAAGGATTAAGAAATTTATTCAAAACTGCACAACTACATGGAAACTGAACAACGTGCTCCTGAATGACTACTGGGTAAATAACGAAATTAAGGCAGAAATAAAGATGTTCTTTGAAACCAATGAGACCAAAGACACGATGTACCAGAATCTCTGGGACACAGCTAAGGAAGTGTTTAGGGGGAAATTTATAGCACTAAATGCCCACATGAGAAAGTGGGAAATATCTAAAATTGACACCCTAAAATCACAATTAAAAGAACTAGAGAAGCAAGAGCAAACAAATACAAGAGCTAGCAGAAGACAAGAAATAATTAAGGTAAGAGCAGAACTGAAGGAGATAGAGACATGAAAAACCCTTTAAAAAAAAATCAATGAATTTAGTAGCTGGGTTTTTTTTTTTTTTTTTTTTTTTTTTAAGATTAGCAAAATAGATAGACTGCTAGCCAGACTAATAAAGAGGAAAAGAGAAAAATCAAACAGATATAATAAAAAATGATAAAGAGGATATCACCACTGATCCTATAGAAATACAAACTATCATCAGAGAATGCTATACACACTTCTACGCAAATAAACTAGAAAATCTAGAAGAAAAGAGTAAGTTCCTGGACATATACACCCTCTCAATACTAAACCAGGAAGAAGTTGAATCCCTGAATAGACCAGTAACAATTTCTGAAACTGAGGTAGTAATTAATAGCCTACAAACCAGAAAAACTCAGGACCAGTTGGATTCACAGCTGAATTCTACCAGAGGTACAAAGAGGAGCTGGTACCATACCTTCTGAAACGATTTCAAACAATAGAAAAAGAAGGACTCCTCTCTAACTCATTTTATGAGGCCAGCACCAACCTGATACCAAAACCTGGCAGAGACACAAGAAAGAAAGAAAATTTAAGGCCAATATTCCCAATGAACGTCAATGCAAAAATCCTCAATAAAATACTGGCAAACCAAATCCAGCAGCACACTGAAAGCTTATCCACCATGATGAAGTTGATTTCATCCCTGGGATGCAAGGCTGGTTCAGCATATGCAAATCAGTAAACATAATCCATCACATAAACAGAACCAATGACAAAAACTACATGATTATCTCAACAGATGCAGAAAAGGCCTTCGATAAAATTCAACACTCCTTCGCTAAAAATAATCAACTAGGTACTGACAGAACGTATCTCAAAATAAAAAGAGATGATACGTTTATGACAAACCCACAGCCAATATTATACTGAATGGGCAAAAGCTGGAAGCATTCCTTTTGAAAACCAGCACTAGACAAGGATGTCCTCTCTCACCACTCCTATTCAACATAGTATTGGAAGTTCTGGCCAGGGCAATCAGGCACGAAAAAGAAATAAAGAGTAATTAAATTGGAAGAGAGGAAGTCAAATTGTCTCTATTTGCAGATGACACGATTGTATATTTGGAAAACCCCATTGTCTCAGCCCAAAAACTCCTTAAACTGATAAGCAACTTAAGCAAAGTCTCAGGATAGAAAATCAACATGCAAAAATCATGAGCATTCCTATATACCAGTAATAGACAAACAGCCAAATCATGAATGAATTCCCATTCACAATTGCTACAAAGAGAATAAAATGCCTACGAATACAACTTACAAGGGATGTGAAGGACCTCTTCAAGGAGAACTACAAACCACTGCTCAAGGAAATAAGAGATGACACAAACAAAGGCAAAAATATTCCATGCTCATGCATAGGAAGAATCAATATCATGAAAATGGCCATACTGCCCAAAGTAATTTTTAGATTTAATGCTATTCCCAATAAGCTACCATTGGCTTTCTTCACAGAATTAGAAAAAACTACTTTAATACTGAATCAAAAAAGAGCCCATATAGCCAAGGCAATCCTAAGCAAAAAGAACAAAGCTGGAGGCATGATGCTACCTGACTTCAAACTATGCTACAACTCTACAGTAACCAAAACAGCATGGCACTGGAACCAAAACAGATATGTAGACCAATGGAACAGAACAGAAGCCTTCAAAATAACACCATACATCTACAACCATCTGATCTTTGACAAACCTGACAAAAACAAGCAGTGGGGAAAGGATCCCCCCCCGCTTTTTTTGAGATGGAGTCTCACTCTGTCACCAGGCTGGAATGCAGTAAGGTGATCTTGGCTCACTGCAACCTCCACCTCCCAGATTCAAATGAGTCTCCTCCTCAGCCTCCTGAGGAGCTGGGACTACAGACACACACCACCATGCCCAGCTAATTTTTGTATTTTTAGTAGAGACAGGTTTTGATCATGTTGGCCAGGATGGTCTTGATCTCTTGACCTCGTGATCCACCCACCTCAGCCTCCCAAAGTTCTAGGATTACAGGGGTGAGCCACCGTGCCCAGCCTTGGATTCCCTATAAATGGTGCTGGGAAAACTGGCTAGCCATATGCAGAAAACTGAAACTGGACCCCTTCCTTACACATTATACAAAAATTAACTCATGATGGATTAAGACTTAAATGTAAGACCTAAAACCATAAAAACCTTAGAAGAAAACCTAGGCAATACCATTGAGGACATAGGCATGGGCAAAGACTTCATGACTAAAACACCAAAAGCATTCACAACAAAAGCCAAAATAGACAAATGGGATCTAAATAAGCTAAAGAGCTTCTGCACAGCAAAGGAAGACTACCACCAGAGTGAACAGGCAACCTATAGAATGGGAGAAAATTTTTGCAATTTATCCATCTGACAAAGGGCCAATATCCAGAATCTACAAAGAACTTAAACAAATCTACAAGAAAAAAAAGGTCAAAAATTGGGTCAAGGATATGAACAGGCACTTCTCAAAAAAGACATTTATGCAGCCAACAAACATATGAAAAAAAACTTATCATCACTGGTTATTAGAGAAATGCAAATCAAAACCACAATGAGATACCATCTCATGCCAGTTAGAATTGCGATCATTTAAAAGTCAGGAAACAACAGATGCTGGAGAGGATGTGGAGAAATAGGAGTGCTTTTACACTGTTGGTGTGAGTGTACGTTAGTTCAATCATTGTGGAAGACAATGTGAAATTGCTTAGGGACCTAGAACCAGAAATGCCATATGACCCAGCAATCCCATTACTGGGTATATACCAAAAGGATTATAAATCATTCAGATATAAGGACACATGCACATGGATGAAGTTGGAAACCATCATTCTCAGCAAACGAACACAGGAACAGAAAACCAAACACTGCATATTCTCACTCATAAGTGGGAGTTGAACAACGAGAGCACATGGACACAGGAAGGGGAACATCACACACCAGGTCTGTTGGGGGTGGGTGTCAAGTGATGGGCTATCATTAGGAGAAATACCTAATGTAGATGATGGATTGATGGGTGCAGCAAACCACCATGGCACATGTATACCTAAGTAACAAACTTGCATGTTCTGCATATGTACCCCAGAACTTAAAGTATAATAAAAACAAATTCCAAAAAAAAAAGAACAATGTATTCTGCAGCTACTGGATGAAATTTTTGGTAATTGCCTGTTAGGTCCATTGGGTCCATAGGGTGGTTTAAGTCCAGAGTTTCTTTGTTGATTTTCTGTCTGGATAATTTGTCTCATTCTCAAAGTGGGGTACTACAGTCTGTAACTTCTTGTTTTGGGGCCTATCTCTCACTCAATAATATTTGCTTTATATATCTGGGTGTTCTGGTATTGGGTGCATACATATTTAAAATTGTTATATCTTCTTGCTGAATTGATTTTTTAATCATTATATAATTATCTTGTCTCTCTTTTTTTTTTTTTTTTTTT
>NW_022437005.1:8123749-8124741 GCF_009761245.1 Sapajus apella
TGTGTGTGTGTGTGTGTGTGTGTGTGTGTGTGTGTGTGTGTGTGTGTTTGTGTAAATGAGGTCTCACAATGGTGCCCAGGCTGATCTCCAACTCCTGGACTCAAGTCATTCTCCTGCAGTGGTCTCCCATATAGCTGGGTTTATAGGCATGAGCCATCATGCCTGTATTCTTATTGCTTATCTTTGCAGTTTGGTGGTTTTCTATAGTGATAACATTTGATTCCTTTTTCTTTCTCATTTGCGTATCTGTACTACCAGTGAATGTTATAGTTTTGTGTGTTTTCATGATGGCACATATCTTCCTTTCACTTCCACATGTAGGACTTCCTTGATTATTTATTGTAGGGCCAGTCTAGCGATGATGACTTCCCTCTGTTTTTAATTGTCTGGAAAATACTTTATTTCTCCTTTATTTATGAAAGATATCTTTGCTAGGTGTAATATTCTTGACTAGCAGGTTTTTTTCTTTCAAGGCATTGAACAGATTATCTCATTCTCTCCTGGCCTGTGAGGTTTCTGCTGAGAAATCCACTGTTGGTCTGATGGAAATTCCCTTATATGTGACTTGATGGTTTTCTCTTACTGTTTTTAGAATTCTCTTTTTTTGTCTTAACTTTTTTTTTTACTTTTTAGAGACAGGGTCTCACTGTGTTTCACAGACTAGAGTGCAGTGGAATAATCATAGCTCACTGCAGCCTTGAACTCCTGGTCTCAAGGGATCATTCCACCTCAGCCACCACACCCTGGTTAATTAGTTTTTTTCCTTCCTTCCTTCCTTTCTTTCTTTCCTTTCTCTCTTTCTCTCTTTCTTTCTCTCTTTCTCTCTTTCTTTCTTTCTTTCTTTCTTCTTTCTTTTCTTTCTTTCTTTCTTTTTTTTGCTTTCTTTCTTTCTCCTTCCTTCCTTCCTTCCTTTCTTTCTTCCTTCCTTCCTTCCTTCCTTCCTTCCTTTCTTTCTTTCTTTCTTTCTTTCTTTCTTTCTTTCTTTCTTTCTT
>NW_022437005.1:8124751-8137225 GCF_009761245.1 Sapajus apella
TTCCTTCCTTCCTTCCTTCCTTCCTTCCTTCCTTCCTTCCTTCCTTCTTTCCTTCCTTCTTCTTTCTCTCTTCATTCTTTCTCTTCCTCCCTCCTTCCCTCCCTCCCTCCCTCCCTTCCTTCCTTCTCTTTCTTTTCTTTTCTTTTTTCTTTTCTTTCTTTCGTCTCTCACTCTTGTGTGTGTTTATAAATGAGGTCTCACAATGTTGCCCAGGCTGATCTCCAACTCCTGGGCTCAAGTCATTCTCCTGCAGTGGTCTCCCATATAGCTGGGTTTATAGGCATGAGCCATCATGCCTGTATTCTTATTGCTTATCTTTGCAGTTTGGTGGCTTTCTATAGTGATAACATTTGATTTCTTTTTCTTTCTCAGGCTGGAGTGCAATGGCGTGATGTCAGTGCACTGCAACCTCTGCCTCCTGGGTTCAAGCAATTCTCGTGCCTCAGTTTCTTAAGTAGCTGGGATTACAGGCATGCACAACCACTCCCAGCTAATTTTTAAAATATTTTTTAGTAGAGACAGGGTTTTGCAATGTTGGGCAGGCTGGTTTCAAACTCTTGGCCTCAAGTAATATGTCTGCCTTGGCCTCCCAGTGTGCCGGGTTTACAGGCGTGAGCCACCACACCTGGCCTAATTTTTATTTTTATTTTTTTGTAGAGATAGGATATTACTATGTTGTCTAGGCTATCCTTGAACTCCTGGCCTCAAGTGATCCTTCTGCCTCAGTCTCCCAAAGCACTGGATTCACAGACATGAGTCACTACATCTGTACCCCAACTTAGACTTTTGACAGTTTAATTATCATGTGCTTCAAAGAGAATTTTGGGGGGCTGACTCCATTTGGATATATTTTAGTTTTTGTTTCTGGATGTTTATATTGCTCTCAAGATTTGGGAAGTTTTTAGGTATTTTATTGAATAGGTTTTCTTTCCTCCCCTCCCCTCCTCTTTCCTCCCCTCCCCTCTCCTCTCCTCTCCCCTTTCCTTTCCTCCTCCTCCCCTTTCCCCCTTCCTTTCCCTTCCCCTCTTCTCCACTTCCCTCCCCTCCCCTTCCCTTCCCTTCCTTCCCCTCCTCTCCTCTCCCTTTCCCTTCTTTTCTCTTCCCTTCCTCTCTTCTTCTCCTCCTCCTTCTTCTTCTTTTCTTCCTTCTCCTCCTCCTCTCTCTCTCTTTCTTTTCATCTTCCTCCTCCTCCTCTCTCTCTCTCTCTTTCTCTCTCTCTGCTGCTGAAGTGCGGTGGTGTGTTCACAACTCACTAAAGCCTTGACCTCTCAGGCTCACGTGATCCTCTTGCTTCAGCCTCCTGAGTAGCTGGGACCACAGCTGTGTGCCACCATGCCTGGCTAATTTTTAAAATATTTTTAGTGGAGATGGGGTTTATTAGTCTATTCTCACACTGGTGTAAAAACATAGCTGAGACTGGGTAATTTATGAAGAAAAGAGGTTTAGTTGACTCACAGTTTCACAGGTTGTACAGATGGCAGGGTTGAGGAGGCCTCAGGAAACTTACAGTCATGGCAGAAGGTGAAGAGGAAGTAAGCACAATCTTCACATGGGGAAGCAGAAGAGAGAGAGAGAGTGAAGGTGGGGGGAGTGCTACATGCTTTTAAATAAACCAGATCTGTGAGAACTCACTATCATGAGAACAGCAAGGGGGGAAATTCATCCCTGTGATCCAATCATCTCCCACCAGGCCCCACCTCCAATGCTTGGCCCCACCTCCAAAGTAATTCAACATGAGATTTGGGTGGGGACACAGAGCAAAACACTATCATTCTGCCCCTGGCCCCTCCCAAACCTCGCATTTTTCCCTGACTCCTCCCAGACCTCAAATGTCCTTCTCACATTTCGAAACACAATCCTGCTTTTCCAACGGTCCCCTGAAATCTCAGCTCATTCTAACATTAACTTAAAAGTCCAAGTCCAAAATCTTATCTAGACAAAACAAGTCCCTTCTGCCTATGAGCCTGTAAAATAAAAAACAAGTTACTTACTTCCAAGATACAGTGAAGGTAGAGGTATTAGGTAAATGCTCCCACTCCAAAATGGAGAAATTGGCCAAAACAAAAGGGTTACATGCCCCATCCAAGTCTGAAACCCAGCAGAGCAGTCATTAAATCCTAAAGCTCCAAAATAATCTCCTGGGACTCCATGTCTCACATCTAGGGCATGCTGATGCAAGCAGTAGGCTCCCAAGGTCTTGGGCAGCTTTGCCTCTATTGCTCTGCCGAGTACATCCCCCACTGCTGCTTTCACAGGCTGGTGCTGAGAGTCTGTGAACTTTTCCAAGCACACTGTGCAAGCTGTCAGTGGATCTACCATTCTGGGTCTGGAAGACAGTGACCCTCTTCTCATAGCTCCACTAGACAGTGTCCCAGTGGGGACTCTGTGTGGGGGCTCCAACCTCAAATTTCCCCTCCGCATTACCCTAGTAGAGGTTCTTTATGAGGGGTCCACCCCTGCAGGTGACTTCTGCTTGAACATCTGTGCATTTCCATACATCCTCTGAAATCTGGGCAGAGGCTCCCAAACCTCAACTCTTGCCTTCTGCTCAGCTGCAGGCCCAACACCATGTGGAAGTCACCAAGGCTTTGGGCTTGTACCCTCTGAAGGCATGGCCCAAGCTGTACTCTGATCCTTTTAGCCATGGTTGGAACTAGAGTGGCTGAGATGCAGGGTGCCATGCCTTGAGGCTGCACAGAGCATCAGTGCCCTGGGCGTGGTCCACAAAACCATTTTTTTCCTTCTAGGCCTGCAGGCCTGTGATGGGAGGGGCTGCTGTGAAGATCTTTGAAATGCCCTGGAGGCATTTCTCCATTGCCTTAGCTCTGGTTTATTTAGGCAAATTTCTGCAGCCTTGAATTTTTCCTCAGCAAATGGTTTTTTCTTTTCTACTGCATGGTCAGACTGCAAATTTTCCAAACTTTTATGCTGTGCTTCCTTTTTAAATATGAGTTATAGTTTCAGGTCATTTCTTTGTTTATGAAAATGAGTGCAGGCTTTTAGAAGAAGCCAGGCTACATCTCGAATGCTTTGTTGCTTAGAAATTTCTTCTGCCAGATACCCTAAATAATCTCTCTCAAGTTCAAAGTTCCCTAGATCTCTAGAGCAGGGGCCCAATGCCACCAGTCTCTTTGCTAAAGCATAGCAAGTGTGACTTTTACTCCAGTTCACAATAAGTTCCTTATCTCCATCTGAGACCATCTCAGCCTGGATTTCACTGCCCATATCACTGTCAGCATATTGGTCACAGACATTCAGCAAGTCTCTAGGAATTTCCAGACTTTCTCCCATCTTCCTGTCTTCTTCTGATCCCTCCAAACTGTTCCAGTCTCTGCCCATAACCCAGTTCCAAAGTCACTTCCACATTTTCAAGCATCTTTATAGCAATGCCCCACTTCTCTGGTACCAATTTTCTGTATTAATTCATTCTCACATTGCTATAAAGACATACCCGAGACTGGGTAATTTATGGAGAAAAGAGGTTTTATTGACTCACAGTTCTACAGGCTGTAGAAGAGACATGGCTGGGGAGGTCTCAGGCAACTTACAATCATGGTGGAAGGTGAAGGGGAAGCAGGCATAATCTTCGCATGATGGAGCAGAAGAGAGAGTGAAGGGGGAAGTGCCACACGCTTTTAAGCAACCACTGTGGGAACTCACTATCATGAGAATAGCAAGGGGGAAATCTGCCCCCATGACCCAATTACATCCCACCAGGCCCCATATCCAACACTTGGGATCACAATTCAACATGAGATTTGGATGGGGACACAGAGCCAGATCATATCATGGGGTCTCTCTATGTTGCTCAGGTTTGTCTTGAACTCTTGGGATCATGTGATCCTCCTGCCTCAGCCTCTCAAATTGCTAAAATTACAGGTGTGAGCCATCGCACCTAGCCTCTTTCATTAAATAGATTTTCTATGCCTTTTCGTATCTCATCCCTTTCTGGATTATTTGTTCACTTAATGGTGTCCCATATGTTACATAGGCTTTCTTCATCCTTGAGAACTTGTTTGGAGGTTCTAGTGGGTAGCACAGCTACTTGCATTCCCTTGGCTAAATAATGGTCCTCCTCTATTTGGGAAGGTCATCTTCTTCAACCAAGCATGAAGGGAGGGACACACATGGCGTGGTGCGGGAGGAAGGACACCTGCCTCGCCAGATTAGACAAATCAGCCCTGGTGACTAGCAGGGTGACAGATGTCATAGCCAGATTGCCCTCATGTTCTCCTCATTCTATTCTGTTTTGTTTTTCTTTCTTCTGTTTGATCTAGTCTGTTTTGCTGAAGCTCTTAATTGTATTTTTATTTCATTCATTGAATTTTTCATTTCTAAGATTTGTTTTTTTGTTTAATGATTTCTACCTCTGTTGAACTTCTCACTTAGATCATGAATTTGTCTTCCTGCTTTTCTTGTATTGTCTGTGTTCTCTTCTATCTTCCTGAGTTTCCTTAAGATTATTATTTTGATTTTTTTTTTTTTTGAGATGGAGTCTCACTCTGTCGCTCAGGCTGGAGTGCAGTGGTGTGATCTCAGCTCACTGTAACCTCTGCCACCTGAGTTCAAGCGATTCTCCTGCCTCAGCCTCCCTAGTAGCTGGGATTACAGATGCCTGTCACCACATCTGGCTAAATTTTGTATTTTTAGTAGAGACAGGGTTTCACGATCTTGACCAGGCATTATTTTGAATTTTAAAAAGATATTTAATACATTTCCTTTTCTTTGGGATCTATTTTGGAAAATTATTGTGTGCCTTTGGTGATGTCATGTTTTCTTGCTTTTTCATGTTTCTTTTGTCCCTATGTTGATATATGTGCAGTCACTTCCTCCAATTTTATGGAGTAGCTCTCATAGGGAAAGACCTATGAGATGTAGCTTTAGTGTTGGTTGGTTATGATACTCTGGCTTTGGTTCAGTTAAGTGCAGTAGGATAGTCTCCATATGATTTCTCCATATGTTGTAATCAGTGTCAGCAATATCCACCAGTTCCTCAGTGGCTTAGGCTGTGATCGTTTGTAGAAGCTGTGATTATTTGTTTACTGAGAACAAATTGAATGGGTTGGAGTTTGGGCCCCTGAGGGGCACATGTGGGTGGGCAGCATCTCCTCTGCTGGAGGAGGCAGATTTGCTGATGGTGGAGGCAGTGGGTACCAGGTAGGTTGGTCCCAGGTGTCAGGCTCCAGGTGGGCCAATTCTTGGGCCCCTGTGCATTGCATACAGACATGAGGCAGCCTCACTGCTGGGATGGGTGGGGTGACCAGTGTTGGAAGCACTGGGATCCATGTGGGCTCCAGGATCAAAGGAGATAGCTGAGAAGTAACATTAGTATATCAGTGGATCTGCACTTGTAGAAAGATTTATTGCTTTGAGGATCATCTCTGCTTTCTGGAAAACTTCCTTAGCATCTGGGACTGCTTCATCCTCATTCTATGATTCCTATATTGACTCTGCTTCCTATTTTTGCCCCTTATAATGACTGATTTCAAAACTGAGCCCTTCATATCCTGATCATCAATAGACCTCAAGTTTTTGATTGGTAGAATCTAACTGGTTGCTGCCAGCATCCTTCCCTCTCCACTTTTTCTGAATATCCAGCAGGGAGAGGATGGGTGCAATTGGCTCTGCCACTTCGCTTCCACATTCTGGACACTTTGCCATCATAGCAATCTCATTGGTTATGGGAAGTGAATAGCCAATATTTTACAGAGGGATTTCATTCCCCTGCTTTATATTCAGAAAATTCAGTGTTCTTATGGTTCCAGTAATATCTCTCTGTGGATAACTATTTCCTAGCCATCCTTCTTCCAGGTTACATCTTGTGATCTAGTCTGGCTGTTATTCTCTTTACCCCATGGACATGCCTAGCATACTCTGCCTCTCTGCTTTCTGAATCTTGCAACCCTTTCAGTTATAACCCTCTGCCATCATACCGGTGCCCTGTTGGTCTAGTGGTAACATGTGGGGGAGTTCTATAATCTTACAGCAATATAGAACTCTTAAATTTATGGTTAAGATTAAAAGTTTTCTAATCTTATGATTTTATGATTATAGAATTAAATGATCTTGCTTATAAGTCATGTTTATGATTATGGAACTCTCATTCTAATGATGAAACTCAGTCTTTTCATGGGTCTGTGTTCCTGGATGTGATCTTCACAAGTGTTTCTTACTTCCCATGCCCTTTGGAGAGTCAGGAAAACTAGCTGGGGTTGGAGTTGGAGAAGTGTTCTTTCCCCAGATGGGGCAAATCTCTGGTACAGTGCTCCCTTGAGAGTGAGCATTTGTAGGGGAATGCTCTTGGTGTATTTCACAGCTGTCACTTTTTCATTCCCCTGACAGAGCCTTAGAGGGGCTCTTTCCTGGCTTTTTACTGCAAGAACATGGTGGGATTTCTGGAAACCCCCACAACACTCCCCCGCCCCAAGGCTGCATCCTCTAAGAGTTTCTCACTCTCACACTAGTCCACCCTCAGCCTCCAGCAATTCATTACTTACCATTTAAGTGTTTCTTCCAGATTAAGACTCTAGCACTTCTGTTCCAAGTCAACATTACTGGCTGTAACTCTCTGGATTCACCTGTCTCTCCAGATTACACGGTGTTCTTTAAATTTCCCTAAGGAGAAAAAGTCTACTTCTTGTCCAAATTTTTGTCTAAATAGAGTTTAAATCCACTTACCCATTGATAATGGTGAAGGCCTTTGAGGAAGCTGATGTGTCCTGAGCTGCGTTTCAGGTTTGCAGGGGAGGTTGGGCTTGGAGCTTCTCCACAGCAGGAGATTATACACATGTGACCAGCCCAGCTCAGCCCATAGCTATGCTCCTAACAAGACTTTGGAGACCTTAGCCACCAAGTATGCATTTCTGCGTAGTGCTGGGCTACAGGGAAATTGCTCATAGGTGTGCCTATAAGGCAAAGAGCGGGAATATGCCTGTACACAGCCCCCCAAGAAGCCAACTTTCTCCTGCAGGAGATTTTGTGCAGGGAAGAGACAGGCCTAAACTGTCTTAGAATTTATCTACATTGCTGGGAAACTGCTATGTGTAGCAAGGTTTTTGAAAATACAGAGCTTGTATATGGTATGGGAACTTTGTATTGCTTTTTGCACTGGAAGGTTTATTGTTAATGATGACAGAGAGGAAAGCCTTGACTGGTTGTTTTAGATCTTACTGTTTTATTTTGAAGAAATATTTATGTTCCCCAGGCTACCTACAGAATGGGAGAAAACTTTTTCTGTCTATCCATCTGACAAAGGGCTAATGTCCAGAATCTACAAAGAACTTAAATTTACAAGAAAAAAACCGAACAACCCCATCAAAAAGTGGGTGAAGGATTTGAACAGATACTTCTCAAAAGAAGACATGCAGCCAACAAACATATGAATAAAAGCTCATTATCACTGGTTATTAGAGAAATGCAAATCAAAACCACATTGAGATACCATCTCATGCCAGTTAAAATGGTGATCATTAAAAAGTCAGGAAACAACAGATGCGGTAGAGGATGTGGAGACATAGGAATATTTTTACACTGGTGGTGGAAGTGTAAATTAGTTCAACCATTATGGAAGATGGTGTGGCGATTCCCCAGGATCTAGAACTAGAAATACCATTTGACCCAGCAATCCCATTACTGGGTACATACCCAAAGGATTATAAATCATTCAGATATAAAGACACATGCACATGTATGTTTATTGCAGCACTATTCACAATAGCAAAGACTTGGAACCAGCCCAAATGCCCATCATTGGGTTGCTAGACTGGATAAAGAAAATGTGACACATATATACCACGGAATACTATGCAACCATAAAAAGTATGAGTTCAGGTCCTTGGCAGTCTCATGGATGAAGCTGGAAACCATCATTCTCAGCAAACTAACACAAGAACAGAAAACCAAATACTACATGTTCTCACTCATAAGTGGGAGCTGAACAATGAGAACACATGGAAACAGGGAGGGAAACATCACACACTGTGGCCTGTTGGGGGTGGGGGCCATGGAGAGGGATATCATTAGGAGAAATACCTAATGTAGATGACGGGTTGATGGGTGCAGCAAACCACCATGGCACATGTATACAAACCTGCACATTCTCCACATGTACCCAGAACTTAAAGTATAATAAAAAAAGAAAAATATTTATGTTTCCAAAGGTTAAAAAAAAAAAGCAACTCTTTTAAAAGTTGTTTTCAAGGGCTAAGAAATAGCATTTTGAGGTAATAGTATTTCTGAATTTTTTATAGTTAATATTTTCTAAATTGTATATAATTCAGTGTTTTCCTTATTATAATCAATCCAATATATATTTGTGAATATATTTCTGTGTTTCAGGTGCTACTTATATTGACTTAAGTATACTAATTAAAGAACTGAGCCCCAAAACTTAAGTTTTTGCCCAGGTCACATTTGATGGCTAGTGGCAGCATTTTATGTAAATTGATCCCTTTATTAACACTACAATTTTGAAATATTTTATTTTATTTATTTTTGAGACAGAGTCTCACTGTGTTGCCTAGGTTGTAGAGCAGTGGCACGATCTCGGCTCACTGCAACTTCTGCCTCCTGGGTTCAAGCGATTCTCCTGCCTCACGAGTAGCTGGGATTACAGGCGTGTGCCACCACACCTGGCTAATTTTTGTATTTTTGTATTTTTAGTATAGATGGAGTTTCACCATGTTGGCCAGGCTGGTCTCAAGCTCCTAACCTCAAGTGATCCAGCCACCTTGGCGTGAGCCAACACACTTGGCCATTGAAAACTTTTAAATTAATGTATAATTTACATACATTAAGATTCACTTTTTAAAAATATTCAGTTCAATAAATTTTGAACTGTGTATTGTCATGTAACTATCACCATAGTCAAAATAAAGAATATTTTCATTAACCCCTCAAATTCACCCTTTTCTAGGTGTCTTAAAGTTTTAGATTTTATTCTTAGGTCTATGACCCATTTTGAGTCAATTTTTGTGTAGAGTGTGAGGAAGTGTTGATCTAGTTTCTTTTCTTTCTCTCCTTGTCCAATTATTTGGGCACCATTTGTTGAATTGTCTTTTTGTCTTTGCTGAAAATCAATTGACGATATATGTGTACACCAAAAATTTCTGAGCTCTCTCTTTTATTTCATTGATATGTATGTCTATAAACCTCACAGATTTTAAGTTCATTAGTGTGGTTAAGATCTAACACTGTCATCACTATTTCACTGCTTACTTGGGCTGTGACATGCCAAAAAAGTATAAAGTATATTTCTATAGTTTTGACTTTTTAAAATGCTGCAGACAACTGTAACTCATTGACATTTATATCTCAGGGCTAAAATACAGAGATTACATTTGGATCAACACCTTCAGTACTTATATCCTGAAACTAATTATGTTGCCAGTATAATGAAATGAGAATGTTAACATGTTTAAACCTGTCATGTGAAAATATTTCAGATGTCGCAATGAAACCATTTATGCCATCCATGTCAGGAGTTGTCTCTGGTCCCATAATTACTTTCTAGTTTCCAGAAAATCCGTTTCAATGTTTAAAATATTTAAGAATAAAAAATTACTAAGAAAGTAGAGGTGGTTCTTTCTCTGACCTCCTAGTAAAAGTGTCTTTGTTTTTGTCTAAATTCATCTTTTCATCTTGCCTGCCCTGAGTGTGAATTACAAAGTGTGGAACAAGATTGGGGGTACCCTGACTTTTTCCTTGCCTACATCCAAAGGACGATTTCCTTGGTTCCTTTGACAAGAGCTGTAGTCCACCAGATAATTTATTTCTAAGATGCTCTTTCTCTCCAAACTTATACTTAGTTGTAGGTAGATTTTGTCTCTACTGGCAGTGGTGGTGCAGGGAGTAGAGATAGAGCACCAGCTACCAAAACTGTGCCCCTCCCTCTACCTCCAGGGTCTAGAGTTCTGCATTAGTCACTCCTGGGCATAGCCATGGCTATTAGGGGAGAGGAATGAGAGGGGGAGTTTTTCACCTTGATCCATCCTGGGAACCCTGATCTCACCTGTTCTATTTCCCAGTGGCTCTTATTCTCAAAGGACCATTGGGCAGCTTTCTGCGGCTTTGGAAATTTTCATCTCCGCCCTGGCACTCTTCACAGACTGAAGCTGCCTCCCACTCTGTACCATGCACAAGACTCAGCACCACATTCCAACAAGTTGGAGCTGGGCTTACAGAAAGGAACATTCCTGCACTTGCTGAGGGTCACACCAGGTTGCCTTCACTACACTGTGGTGTTTCCTGTTTGCTAAAGCCCTGGGCCCCTCTTCCAATTGACTGGTTATGGAGTGTGCCTCTGAAGGGACTCTGTCCCAACACTCTTGGATGACTCAGAAAAGGCAAGTTATTGCCCTTTTGATGTCCTTTCCCTCTCTCCCTGATAAAGTGAGTAGTCCTCATCACCCCTTTGCTGAGGTCAGAGCACAACTCATTATGCCAGGCTTGGGGGTTTATAGAGTTCCTCAATACTTTGCAACACTCCCTCCTCCTCAGTCCACCACGCTGTTACAACAGACCCTCTTGAGAGCATTACAGCCAGAATAACTAGCTGAGGTACTAAATGAAATATATTCTAAGCCTCCCATTCAGCCACCCACCCTCATTGTGCTTATTGTACCTTATTTATAGGGACTCCTGTAATTGGAGAACATCTGTCTTTCCTCTTAGTTCTCTTTCTTCCCCTTCAAGCAGAAGCCAGCTGGGGGCTGCTTTCACCTGCAGGCTCCATCACTCCGTCTGGCTTGCCAGGTCTCTGTCTTATAGGGGGACACTTGTGCAAATGATCCCAGGGCATGTAGTCATGCCTCCCCTTACCCTCTTTCCCAAGACGTGAGTGACACTAATGCTGGAGGCAGCCATTTAAAAATGTGGTATGTAGTCTTCTAGACTCTTTTATACATTTCCCTATTTTACATACAGGGGGCAAAACTACATACTGTAGGCTTCTGTTCATATACTCCTATATTGATGGCATTTTTCATGTCTCACTGCATGAAATTCCATTGTATAGTTCTAGCATGGTTTACTTCACCAGGTCCTTATGACTGTTTTTCTTGTTGCTACAATTTTCAGATGCTGTGAGCAATGGTCCCACGGACATCAGTGTATACAAAGCTTTGTGCACCTGAAAAATGATATTCTTAGAAGCGGAACTGATGGAATGTTCATTTTGATAACATTACCCTTTAGAAAAGTAGCACCATTTATGCTCTCACCAACTGTATATAAGGATCACCTTTTCCCCCACGAACTTGCTAGCAATGAACCTTAGCCTTCTTTTTCATCTGCCTAAGACCATACCCATACCAGTGAAAACATGATATTTTATTGTTTCCATTTGCATTTCTGTAATTATTCATAGGAATGAGCATCACTTAATATACTTAATAGTCATTTAGATGTTTTTCCATCAATTGTCTGTTCATATCTTTTTTCACTGTGGTGTTCATTTTTCTGTGTTGCTTTGTAAGAGTTCTTTATATAGGAAAGATGTTAACTGTGTTTTGTGTATACATTACAGATATTTCCCTCAGTTTGCTGTTTGTTTTTTAATTTTTATTCTAATGTCTTTTGCTAAATGGACTTTGAAATTTTTATGAACTAAATCTGTTGTAGTTTCCTTGTGGCTTTTGGTTTTTCATTCTTTTCCTGATCAAATAGTATAAAAATATTTAAACGTCTTTATTGCTCCAAATGATTTTTAAAAATCCTTTAAGCATGGAGGATCTCTCTTGTTACGAGGATGATTATAGTAGAATGACTTCCCTGTGAATGGCAGAAGGGTAATCTGAAGTCACCTTCTGGCAGGTCTGGAATCTTATGAACACCAAAGAAACTAGGTAGAACCTAGAGCCTAGTTTGATGACATTGGTGTGTCTACACAGAGGTTTACACAATTGCCTCAAGTGTTTCATTAAAAACTGAGAAGTAGAACTTGTGATTCTCTTGTTATTAAGTTGAACAAACCTTTTATTTCCAGCCTTAATCAAATCTAAACCAGCTTTAAAATCTGTAAGCCACTAACAAGTCGGGCTAGATTTTTCAGCGTAAAGGGAAAGAAGTCTGGCTAAGCAATATGTTTTAAATTATTATTTTAGCCATTGTGAGAAACAGAATGGACATCCTCTCAAAATTTGTTTCAGATATTGAGACTGATGATGACACACACACACACACACACACACACACACACACACATACACACACACATCAAGAGAGTGTGAAAAGGTTAATTATGTACATAATTAAGGTCTCTGGAGAGAGCAGAGCAGGCATCCCAAACGAGTCTCAAGTGGCTTGAGAGGGCAGGAGAGGAGCCTGGCTAGGGATTTTATTGGGGTTGTGGCTGGCGCTGGAGAAAGGGTTTCTGTAGGCAGGCATTGGTTTGCATGGTTGGAATCTCAACCCAGTGCCAAAGGAGGAAGCCCCCAGCCTTTCTTTTCTTTCCTTTCCTTTCCTTCCTTCCCTTCC
>NW_022437005.1:8137325-8140395 GCF_009761245.1 Sapajus apella
TCTTTTCTTTTCTTTCTTTCTTTTCTGAGATGGAGTGTTGCTCTGTTGCCCAGGCTGGAATGCAGTAGTGTGATCTCGGCTCACTGCAACCTCTGCCTCCTGGGTTCAAGCGATTCTCTTGCCTCAGCCTCCTGAGTAGCTGGGACTTCAGGCGCGTGCCACCATGCCTGGCTAATTTTTTGTGTTTTTAGTAGAGATGGGGTTTCACCATGTTAGCCAGGATGGTCTCGATCTCCTAACCTGGTGATCTTCCCAGAGCTGGGATTGTAGGTGTGAGGCACGGCACCTGGCCTGCCCCCCGGCTTTCTTATCAGCTTACCCAGTTATGGGGCAGAGTGGCAGAGGGAGGGTGAGGCTCAAAAGCAGATATCAGTCAGATGTCAAAAACCAGAGTTACACTTCTTATAAATGCCAGTCACTGAGCAGTTACATTGACATATCCTTAGGCTCCTTCAAGTGCTAAAGGGTGGGAGCATTGGTATTTGGGAGAGTTCACTCCCACAAAGTGCTACTTTACATCCATGTTTATGTAGTTGCTAATGGCCAGAGACATACAACCAACCATTTTTTTATTTTAGGTTTTGGGGTACATGTGAAGAACATGCAAGATTGTTGCATAGGTACACACATGGCAGTGTGATGTGCTGCCTTCCTCCCCATCACCTATATCTGGCATTTCTCCCCATGCTATCTCTCCCCAACTCCCCAGCCCCTGCTGTACTTCCCCCCTACAGACCCCAGTGTGTGATGCTCCCCTCCCTGTGTCCGTGTGTTCTCATTGTTCTACATTTGTGTCAGGAGCTTTAAATAATCATGATGTAAGTGTCGATCACACCTACACTGAGGCACCTGGCTGGCCCAGACTTTTATGTTGAGACAGATTAATGACTCTCTCAACCACGTGGATGTACAACTACCTTATACTCCTCTAACAATAATGCCTGTCCCCTGAGTTTTTTCGTTAGGTGGTGATTTAGTTACTAATGTCCTATGAATCAGATGTCAGCAATGCATTTATTTCTAGCATACGGAGTATCAAAGCTTGGGTAAACTGTGGCTGTTTTCCTTTGTGAAAATTCCATTCGTTGATATGTGATTTTCTCATTTCCTCCTGAAACCATTCCATCATTGTCAGTAATCTTATTCTCTCTCTTTAGGCAGCAGTTACTGCTCTTGACTGCTTGCTTTTCAGATTTTCTGTCTTTCTTGGTAACCACTTTGATCAGTACAAACTGACATAGCAGAAAATTTATTTCTTAGATATGCCTGCTTTTGTTGAGAGAGTAAAAATGGCCATTTGAGTTCAGTGGGTTCTTTGACTTAGATTAACTACACATATCTTTGTGACCATTTTTAGTATGAGATAAATTGGACTCCATGTTCAATACTAATTTTCAAGGCCCTAATGATCGGGTTGGCAAAACTGAAGAATCAAATATTACTCATTTTTCACCACTTAATGCTATGGTATATGATTAACTTTTGCATTCTGTAAAGCTTCTCATATACCAGGCTCTTGTGTCGTAAATTCCATTTGTAGTTATTTGTTTTTAAAGGATAAGTATTCTGTTCTTTTTTTCTATACTACTTTGTCTTTTTAAATCCTTTGATCCACGTTTCCTACATAGGTTTTTGTTATATATTCAAATGGTTTGCTTTCATTGTCAAGGCATTATTCAAGTGCCTTTCACTGCAGAAATCCTTTTTATTCCATTTCTCTGCTTGTTAGAATTCCAAACCAGAAATTTCTAGAGAGCAACAGGAATTTCACACTTGAGATCAAGTTCATGAGGTTGAGAGATTTCTTTGCTAGACATATTTGGCAGAAATAAAAATTATTAATGTAGAAACCTCTGAAAAATTAAAAATAGGAAAGTAACAATCTTTGATTCAGCTTTCCTGGAAAATATTGGCCAAAATTTTACTTAAAATAGAGGCAATAATTTTCAAGTCATGAGTGATACTTTTTGTACTTAAAACTAGAAACTCAGTAGGAAAATGCAAAGAAATTGTAATGTCAGCATTAACATGGATTAGATTTGCTTTCTAAGTCAAATGGAATTAAATCAGTAAGCTCTGAACTCAGAAAAATTTCAGCAATTACTGTACAATCCTGACAGAACCTATACTGTAATATGACCAATGTAATTATTATAATCTCCTGTCAAAATTATATTCAGTATACCTACATGTTAACTATTGAAAGACAACAATATCTTGTTCCTTATGAAAATAAACATGATACTAACATGATGATGAAATAATGCTATAATAGTGTAATCATGATGTTATCAGACATAATTTCCCCAAAACAGGTATCTAAAATGTTAAACTTTAATCATCCTATTGGCACAGTTGGTAGCATGTCAGTCTCATAAAATGTTAAACTTTAATACAATCTGATGATCTTCCAACGTTAGTATTTAATGTTGTAGTTTATGCTTAAGTTCATAAGAAAGTATGGCAATGTCAAATATTCTCATTTACCATTAGAATGTTCCTATTATCCTTCAAGAGGTCTGAATAAATCATGGAACCATGTTCAGGGGATGCTGTATTAATAAGTAGTTACATATTCCTCTTGGTCAGTGAATCAGATTGCATAGCATCTTAAAGCATTTGGAATGGCTGGAATTAGGAGTGGCATGATGTTTTCATGTTTCTAATATATGGAATTCCTACTAAAGATTCTAAAACTTTATAATAGCTAATTTTATGTATCAACTTGACTAAGCCATGGTGCCCAGTTGTTTGGTCAAACACCAGCCTAGGTGTTGCTGTAAAGGTATTGTTTAGATCAATTAACACTTAAATCAGTAGACTTTGAGCTAAGCATATGACGCTCCATAATGTAAGTGGGCCCCGTCTAATCAGTTAAAGACCTTATGAGAAAAGAGTGAGGTCCCCAGAGGTAGGAGTTCTGCCTCCAGCCTGGTCTACAGATTTCAGACTTTCCAGCTCCCACAACCACATGAGTCAATTCCTGTATATATATATGAATTGTGTGTGTATATATATATATATATATATACACAGACACACACACACACACACACACACACACACACAC